>NC_092709.1:186967035-187296151 GCF_047496885.1 Scyliorhinus torazame | reverse complement strand
AGTTTCAGGCATGCCCAAAACATATGGACATAGTTTGCTGGCCTCCCACACACCTCACACACCTGTTCTCTATCCCAAAGAACTTGCTCATCCGGGCCACCGTCATGTGTGCCCGGTGAACCACCTTGAATTGTATCAGGCTAAGCCTAGCACATGATGAGGATGCTTTGACCCTGCTCAGAGAGTCCGCCCACAGACCCGCTTCTATTGCGCGCACCCCCCCCCCCCCCCCCCCCCCCCCCCCAAGCTCATCTCCCCATTTGTGCTGTAGCTCCACTATCTGAGTTACTTCCCACTCCATAAGCTCTTTGTATTTATCTGAAACCTTCCCCTCTCCCACCCCCGTTCTAGAGACAACCCTGCCCTGTATCCCCCGTGGCGGTAGAAGCGGAAAGGTCGAAACCTGCCTTGGCACAAAACCCCGTATCTGCAGATATCGAAACCCATTCCCTCCCAGCAATTCAAACTTCTCGAAATCCTCCAAACAGGGAAAGCTCCCATCTATAAATAAATCTCCCATCCTTTCGATGACTGCTCTCTGCCACCTCCAAAACCCCACATCCAACCTCCCGGGACAAACCGGTGATTATTACAAATTGGAGCCCACACCAATGCCCCCAAACTTGTCCTGACACAATGTCGCCTCTACCCGATCCCACACCGACTCCCCCACTACCCACCTCCTAATCATGGCTATGTCTGCCGCCCAGTAATAGTTGCTAAAATTTGCAGCGCCAGCCCACCCTCCCCTCGACTACACTCCAGCAACACTTTCTTTACTCGCGGGGTTTTACCCGCCTACACAAAACCAAAGATCACCCAATTTACTGTTTAGAAAAGGCCTTTGGGATAAAGATAGTGAGGCACTGGAAAACAAACAAAAATCTCAGGAGGACCATCATTTCCACGGTCTGTACTCTCCCTGCCAGTGACAGCGGGAGCATGTCCCATCTCCGAAAGTCCTCCCATTTGTTTCACTAGCCTGGTCAAATATAGTTAATGGAGCAGCTCCCATTCCCGTGCCACCTGGATTCCCAAATAGCGGAAACTCCTTCTCACCACTCTGAATGGCAGCTCCCCCCAGTCTCCTCTCCTGACCCCTTGCCTGGATCACAAACATCTCACTTTTACCCATATTCAGTTTGTACACCGAAAACCGTCCAAATTCCACTAAGATCCGCATAATCTCCCCCATCCCCCCTAATGGGTCGGAAATATGCAGGAGCAGGTCGTCTGTGTACAGCAAGACCCTGTGGGCCCCCGTCCTCCCTGGACTATCCCCTTCCAGCCCTTCGATGCTCTGAGCGGCATCGCCAGTGGTTCGCATGTAGAAGATTGTAGTTTAGTCGGGCAGCATGGTCGGCACGGGCTTGGAGGGCCGAAGGGCCTGTTCCTGTGCTGTACATTTCTTTGTTCTTTGTTGTTTTGTTCTTTGTTCTATGGCCAAAGCAAACCGCAATGAGGAGAGGTGACATCCTTGCCTTGTCCCTTGGTGCAGTTTAAAGCAGCCCAACGTCGGCCAATTCGTTCGTACACTCGCCACCGGCGCTTGGTTCAACAACCGAACCCAGTCGATGAATCCCTGCCCAAACCCGAACTGTCCCAACACCTCCCACCAATAATTCCACTCCACCCGGTCAAAGGCCTTTTCCGTGTCCACTACCTCCATCTCCCTCCCCTTGGAGGGCATCATGATCACATTTAAGAGCCTTCTAACATTGACCGTTAGCTGCCTGCCCTTAACAAACCCCATCTGGCCTTCCCCTATCACCTCCGGACACAGTCCTCTATCCTTAAGGCCAAGATTTTAGCCAACAGTTTGGCATCGACGTTCAATAGGGAGATTGGCCTACATGACCCGCATAGCTCTGGATCCTTATCCCGCTTCAGGATCAATGAGATCGAGGCCTGTGACATTGTTGGACAAAGAACACCCCGCTCCCTTGCCTCATTAAATGCCCTCACCAGCAGCGGGCCCACCATCCCAGAAAACGTCTTGTAAAATTCCGTCCAGTCCCAGGCCGTTGCCTGACTGCATGGCCTTCAGTCCCTCTACTATTTCTTCAATCCCAATTGGGGCTCCCAACCCCTTCACCAACCCTTCCACCACCTTTGGAAACTCCAACCCTTCCAAAAACTGCCTCATCCCCTCCACTCCAGCTGGGGGTTCCGACTCATACAACCGACTGTAAAACTCCTTAAACATCCCGTTCACCCCTGCTGGGTCCAAGACTGTATTCCCTCCTCTGTCCTTCACCCTTCCTAGCTCCCTGGCTGCCTCCCTTTTCCTTAGCTGGTGTGGAAGCATCCTGCTGGCCTTCTCCCCATAGTCCTATATCGCCCCCCCTCACCTTCCTCAATTGCTCCACTGCCTCCCCTGAAGATAACAGACCAAACTCCATCTGTAGCTTCTGCCGCTCCTTTACTATCCCAGCCTCCGGGGCATCTGAATATCTCCTATCCACCTGGAGTATTTCCCCAACCAACCTATCTATCCCTGCTCGCTCCACCTTCTCCTTATGGGCCCGTATCGAGATTAGTTTCCCCCTGACCATTGCCTTCAGCGCTTCCCAAACCATTGTTGCCAAGACTTCCCCCGTGTAATTTATTTCCTAATAGTTCTGGATGGCCTCCCCCACACGCCATCATCCGCTAACAGTCCTATGACAAATCTCCATTGCGGGCGCTGACCACCCTCCTTGCTCACCCATAGATCCACCCAGTGTGGGGCATGGTCCGACACAGCAATCGCCAGTATCCACCATCCCCGCCAGAAAAGCCCTGTTGAAAAAATCAATACGGGAGTATAGTTCTAGGACATGGGAAAAGAAAGAAAACTCCTTCGCTCTTGGCCATCCGCACTTCCATGGGTCTGTCCCTCCCCCCTCATCTGCTCCATGAACCCCTTTATTCCTTCACCGCAGCTGGCACCCTCCCTGTCCTTGAACTCGACCGGTCCAACCTTGGATCCCCCCCTCCCCAATGATCAGCTGATGCGAGTCCAGGTCCGGGATCTTCCCTAATACCCGCCTCGTAAACTCTGCATCGTCCCAGTTTGGTGAGTAAATATTTACGAACACCACTGGCATCCTCTCCAGCTTCCCGTTCACCATGATATACCGACCCACCCCTTCCTCCGTTTAGTCTGATCAATTAGCCTCAGGTGTGTCTCCTGCAGCATTGCCATGTCTGCCTTCAACCTCCTCAAATGCGCGAACATGCAAGCCATCTTGACCGGCCCATTCAACCTCCTGACGTTCCATGTGATCAGCCTGATCCTCCCCGCCGCCACCGATCAACCATCACCCTCCTTAGGCCAGCCTCCAGCTCGTGCACCCACTGTCCTCTGTCATAATATCCACTCATGTCTCTAATGAGATGCAGACAGGCAGTGATTGACACACAGGATAACCAATAAACACACACCAACAACCAATCACCAGACAAGACATCACTATAAAGCACACACGGCATTAAGACTCTGCCACTCTCTACAGGACACAGCTACTGAGATAGTAAGAGTGCACAAGCCAGTGAGCACTATCACCATGAGGTAGAGAGTTAGTCTGGCGAAGCCAGTAGGAGGTTATCAGTTAGATTGATAGCGTGTCAACTCACAGCAGACTATGTACAGCAATCAGGAAGTTCAATAAAACAGTGTTGGACCATCTCCTGTATCAGAAGCCTGTTTCTAGTTTCACTGGATCCAGTTGCAGTCAACGTTGAACCAACTTACTTAACAAATCATGGTACCAGAGTGCTATTAATCCTAACGAACCAACCTCGAGTGATTCTGCAACGACCAGCAAGCAACCATCCAGCGGCATGGACAACATCCAGCCTCCTTCGCAACTCCGGATCTCCGGCAACCTCGGCGTCAACTGGAAAGTCGTCAAACGTTCCTCCTGTACATCGAGGCCTCCGACCTCGAGGCAGCATCGGATGCCAGAAAGATCGCGCTGTTCCTGTCGACTGCGGGGGATCACGCCATCCACATCTATAACTCGCTTACGTTTGCCGATGGCGAAGACAAGACAAAGTTCAAGACAGTTCTGCTGAAATTCGACAACCACTGCGACATTGAAGTGAATGAGAGCTTTGAACGGTACATCTTCCAACAGAGGCTTCAGGGTAAGGACGAACCTTGAGCAGTCATGTGATTATGACTCGACGACTGATTCCATGATCTGGGATCAGATCGTTTTCGGGGTCCAGTCCAACTCCCTGCAGGAGCAGCTGCTCAAATTCAAACAGTTGACCTTCTCCGTCGCCATCGTAACGTGCGTTGTCCATGAGCATGCCAGAAATCGCTACTCCCACATCAGGGCGGCAGAAACTGCAAAACTGGCCTCCCACGAGGCAGAAAGGGTGCAGGCCATAGAGAAAATGCAAGGCCTGAGCATCGAGGAGAGTGGCCGCTTTGCGCGCTTTTCTCCGGTCCCCGCGTATGCGCACCACGACCGGGTGGACGATGAGGCCGAAGACCCTGAGGGGCATGTGTGAACGTCGGCCGACCACACTGCGCATGCGCGATGGCGCACAGAACGTGCTGACGTCAGCGTCATGACGTGTCCGAATTGTGGCTCCGCCCATTTAAAGCGGCAATGTCCAGCCAAAGGCAGGCAATGTCTACAGTGTGGAAAGCCTGGCCACTACGCGGCCTTCTGCAGGTCCGCTCCACCGAACAACAGCCAGCGATCCCAGCTGCAGCGCAGACGTGTCCGCTGCATACAACAAGGCATGCAGGATTCTGATCCAGACAGCCCAACGGACCCCGATGCTGACTGCCTCGAGTCTCCATATCGGGTGGGCATCATCACCATACGCGAGTTGGTCTCTACCGTGCCTGCCAACCGCCTTTCGACCCTCCGTGTGGATCCTGACGACAAGTGGTGTGCCGTCATCACGGTCAACCAGTCTCGCATCCAATTTAAATTGGACACTGGCGTGCCTGTGAACCTCATAGCACAGTCGGACCTCGACAGCATCCGACACCAACCTAGCATTCTTCCACCAGCCTGCCAGCTCCTTGACTACAATGGTAATGCCATAGCTGCCAGTGGGTCGTGTCAGCTTGGTGTTTCTTACAAGGCAATCAAAGCGACGTTGAGAATCGAGATCGTCCGGCTTGACAAGGCATCCCTGCTGAGTGCTCGCGCATGCAAACTCCTAAATCTGGTACAGCGAGTTCATGCCATGTCCTCCACACCGGCGACGGCCTCACCCAATGCGAATCTTCAGGCTGAGATAGATGATATTCTCTCACAATACCACAGTGTGTTTGATGGGATGGGCACGCTCCCATATCGCGACAAGGTATTGCTCAAGCTGAATGCCACCCCAGTCATCCATGTACCAAGCCGGGTGCCGGGTCCTCTCAAGGATCGTCTGAAAACGCAGCTACGAGAGCTCCAAGACCAGGGCATCATCTCAACGGTCACGGAACCCACAGACTAGGTCAGCTCCATGGTCTGCATCAAGAAACCCTCTGGGGAACTCCGCATTTGCATTGATCCCAAAGATCTGAATCGCAACATCATGCGAGAGCATTACCCTATCCCGAACCGTGAAGAATTGACCTGTGTGATGGCTCACGCCAAATTCTTTACCAAGCTGGATGCCTCCCGTGGCTTCTGGCAAATTAAGCTGGACGAGTCCAGTCGGAAGCTGTGCCCTTTTAACACTCTGTTCAGCAGGTATTGCTACAACCGCATGCCTTTTGGTATCATATCAGCTTCCTAAGTATTTCATTGCATAATGGAGCAAATGATGGAGGGCATCGAGGGGGTGCGAGTCTGTGTGGACGACGTGATCACCTGGTCCACGACGCCCGAGGATCACATTGCTCGTCTCAAACAGGTTTTCCAGAGGATTCATGAAAATGGCCACCAGCTCAACCGGGCCAAATGCTCGTTTGGGCGGTCCACTATCATGTTTTTCGGTGACCACATTTCACAGCAAGGTGTGCAAGGTGCTGGCAATCAATGCCACGAAGACACCAGAGGACAAAAAGGCGGTCCTGCGCTTCCTCGGGATGGTAAATTTTCTCGGAAAATTCATTCCCAACATGGCATCCCACTCCACGGCCATCCGGCATCTCGTTAAAAAGTCGACGGTGTTCCAGTGGCTTCGCGCAAATCAAGCGGTGTGGCTTGAGCTGAAGGCGAAGCTCACCACAGCCCCAGTACTGGCGTTCTTTGACCCAACCAAGGATACCAAAATACCCACAGACGAAAGCCAGGATGGCATTGGGGCGGTGCTCCTCCAGCGAGACAATTCCTCGTCCTGGCCTCCAGGGCCATGACTCCGACCGAACAACGGTATGCCCAGATCAAAAAGGGGTGTCTGGTATCCTGACAGGAAGAGTCAGGTTTCATGACTACGTAAACGACCTGCCAAAGTTCACGGTGGAAACAGACCACAGGCCCTTTAGTCCACATAATCCAGAAGGATTTAAATGACATGACACCTCCGCTGCAACAAATTCTTCTTCGTCTCCGCCGATATGACTTCGAACTTGTCTATAAACCGGGCAAGGAGCTGATCATCGCGGATGCCCTATCCCGATCCATCACCATGCCGTGTGAACCGGGCGACTTCATTCGCCACATCGAGGCACAGGTGCAGTTGTGCGCCAGTAACCTCCCAGCCACTGATGAACGAGTTGTCCAGATACGCGAAGAAACTGCCAAAGATCCTCTACTGCAGCGCGTGATGCAACACCTTGCCCATGGCTGGCAAAAGGGACAGTGACCCCAGTTCTTCAGCGTTAAGGACGAGTTAACGGTTGTCGAGGGGATCCTTCTTCAACTAGATAGAATCGTCATTCCCCAAAGCATGCAAGCCATGATGCTCAGACAGGTCCATGAGGGTCACCTTGGGGTCGGAAATATCGACGCAGAGCTCGGCAGGTGGTCTACTGGCCTGGCATCAGCCAGGACATTGCCAGCGCGGTCCTCAATTGCACAACATGCCAGAAGTTTCAACCAGCTCAGCCCAAGGAAACACTGCAACAGCACGGGATCGTGACTTCTCCGGGTCCAAGGTGGGGATAGACCTCTTTCACGCAAATGGGCGTGATTACGTGCTCTTGGTCGACTACTTCTCCAGCTATCCGGAAGTGGTGAAACTGTCGGACCTCGCGTCCAAGTCATTGATTAAAGCCTGCAAAGAGACGTTTGCCTGGCACGGCATACCACTCACAGTAATGAGTGACAACGGCCCATGTTTCCCCAGCCAAGTGTGGTCCGACTTTGCACGGTCCTACCACTTCAGTCAAATCACATCCCGTTCCCGTTACCCGCAATCAAATGGGAAGGCCGAAAAAGGAGTCCACATTGTCATGCGGTTGCTGTGCAAGGCTGCAGACTCAGCCTTGGACTTCAACCTGGCGCTGTTGGCATACAGGGCAACCCCTCTGTCGACTGGTTTGTCTCCGGCGCAGCTGCTCATGAACCGCAACCTGAGGACTACAGTTCCAGCCATCCATGTTCCAGACCTTGACCGCCTCACGGTGCTGCAGAAAGTGCAGCGATCCAGGGACCAGCAGAAGATCATGTATGATGCTCATGCCAAGGATCTATCTGCGCTGGCTCCAGACGATGTTGTTCGTGTCCAGTTGCCTGAGGGAGGTTGGTCAGCACCAGCTATTGTCGTCAGGCAGGCTGCCCCCAGGTCCTTTGTTGTCCAAATGGCTGATGGCTCCATTCTACGGCGCAACAGGAGGGCGCTACGAAAAGTTCCCTGCCCACCGTCTGGCCACACTTCTCTGCATGTCATCATGCCTCCTCCGGACATCTCTCAACACAAGGCCATCCATCTGGCAGCAATCCCGCCTGTCCACGTGCCGGCGTCCACCTCTGAGGCGATCGACAAGAATTCGCCGCCCACCAGAATGACTGAATCTACAGACTTAAATCTTGTAAATTTTGTTCAGTTTGCTCTGTGTCTGCACGATAGACACCTTCCCATGAACATATCTTCATTCACTTACCACTTGTATGTAATCATGCATGTATATATATCGCCACGTTCCAAAATTTACTTCAAAAAGGTGAGATGTCATAATAGCCACTCGTATATAATGAGATGCAGATGGACAGTAATTGGACAACCAATGAACACACACGACACATAACAACCAATCACCAGACAGGACACCACCACTGTAAAGCACACTGCATTAAGACTCTCCCTCTCTCGACAGGACACAGCTACTGAGATAGTAAGAGTGCACAAGCCAGTGAGCACTATCCCCATGAGGTAGAGAGTTAGTCTGGTCAAGCCAGTAGAAGATTATCAGTTAGATTGATAGTGTCAACTCACAGCAGACTTATGTACAGCAATCAGGAAGTTCAATAAAACAGTGTTGGACCATCTCTTGTGTCAGAAGCCTGTTTCTAGTTTCACTGCATCCAGTTGCAGTCAACGTTGAACCAACTTAACACATCATCCTCGACCTCCAATTTGTTCCCAGCAACAGTCCCTCCCCTGTCAGCAAAGCAATTCCCCCCCCCCCCCCCCCCATTAATAGAACACCCTCAAGAAACTTATCACCTGCTCAACCCCCCCCCCCCAACTGCACTTACGTGGGCCCATGGCGCCAAACAGCCTACCCACTATTGTTCTCTCCCCCCCCCCCCCCCACTCGAACATACATCACAATCCCCAACCGACACACACAAGAAAAAACCGACCCCTCCATCCCCTCCACAAGAACAAAGTTAACTCACATACAAAACTGAGCAACAGCCCAAATATTGATACAAAATGCACTACATGTACAGTCTAAAACGAAAATAACTGAACAACGGCCCAAAAAATGAATACAAAAAGCACTCCATGTACAGTCCAAAACAAAAATAACTTCAAAGCACAAGCACAGCATTACTCGCCCCCAACGTTCAGTATCTTCAGTCACCATGCCAATCTTTTGTCCTTAATAAAGCCCATCGCCTCGTCCGGTGATCCAAAATAATGTTCTTGACCCCCGTAGGTGACCCACCAACGAGCTGGGTGGAACATTCCAAACTTCACCCCCTTTGACCCTATTAAATCCCGCTCTTCTTTTGGCCAGTTCCGCACCCAGACCTGGTATATGCTCAGCTCGCTGTTCTCCCACTTGAAGCTCCGTGTCTGCTTGGCCCACCACAAAATCTGTTCCTTGTCCCGGAACCGGTTCATTCGCATCACGATTGCCCTCGGCGGATCATTCAAACACGGCTTCCTCGCAAGCGCTCTATGCACTCTGTCCACTTCCAAGGGTCGAGCAAACGCCCCATCACTCAGCAGCTTTTCAAGTATACTTGCCACGTATGCCCTTGCGCCCAAACCCTCCCTACCCTCCAGGAGGCCGACGATCCTCCGGTTCTGTCTATGGGACATGTTCTCCAAATCCTCCACCTTCTCCTGCAGCCTTTTCTGGTGGTCCTCATCAGACCCATCTCTGCTTCCATCGTGATTAGCTGGTCCTTGTGTTCGGCCACCTTCTCTTACACCCTCTGGATCCCCAGTCTGTGGGCTTCTCGTCTCTGTTCCACCCGATTGCTCGATGCCTTAATCAGGTCAAAATCTCCCAGCTTTTGCTTGGCAAAACTTTCCTGAATGAAGTTCACCAGCTGTACTGTTGACCACTGGGCCGCCAATCCAGGATCCTGCACCTCCGCAATGTTCTCCTCTGCTGTAGGTTCTGCACGCGCCTTTTTTGCCCGGCTATTTCTTATAAGACCACTTCTGGTCCATGTCTCCATAAACTGGTGGGGGATTCCTCCTCTCTCTGTCACACCTGCCTCTGATTTTTCCGATCAAATTCCCCAAAAGTCGGGAGCAATGTTCCAAAAAGTCCACCACGAACAGGAGCTATCAAATACGCAACCTTCTACTCCTTGGTCGCCACCACTGTAAGTTGCCCAAAGGGCTTAACCATTCTTAACCATCAAACTGTTCCAACGGTGCATGTCAATAACATCTTGGATATGAACGCAGACTTATCATACTCCTGTTACCTTCCTTGAAACTTTACCATTACCGTGGCTAGTAGTTTGGCATCAACGTTCAAGAGAGAAATGGATCACGATGGCCCAGTGGTTAGCACTGCTGCATACGGCGCTGAGGACCCAGGGTCGATCCTGGCTCTGGATCACTGTCCGTGTAGAGTTTGCACATTCTCTGTGTTTGCGTGGGTTTCACCCCCACAACCCAAAGATGTGCAGATTGGCCACCTAAATTGCTCCTTAATTGGAAAAAGAATTGAGTACTCCAAATTATTTTTTATAAAACAGAAACGTTATCATTAATCTCTGATGTCTTTCACTACTTGTTAAACTGTAAACCAACCTTATAGAAGTACGTATTTGCCATTCACTAGAATAGTTCATTTTAAATAGTTATTAGCAACCATGATCTTATCTGACGTTGTTTATGAAATATTAGTTCGTCAAAGTTTCCTAAATGCATTTGACTTTTCAAAATCTGGTTGTTGAACCATGGAAGCACTTATGAGAGAGATCATACCACTCTAATTCCAGCTTACAACCTGGGCAAGATGCTATTGTCATTACAACTGAAAAAGTAGTAACCATTGTGCCACCGTGCTGCCCCCACATAGCAATTATTTTGGCAGTTGTATGTTATTTTAGCAACTTCCAATACATTTTGGGGCTGGATGTTTGAGCTTCAATACGTTGCATCAAGAAAATAGCAGCACAAATGTTACAGATGAGAATTTTCCAGATAAAGTGCTCTTACTGTCATCTATATGGCCGTGAAGGTTGTGAATCAGAAGTGCTTTTTTTCAATACCCCTATACTGGTTGGCTTGAAACTTTAAAATTTTATGTCTGCAATCTGGACTAAGCTGGCAGTTACTGACTCAATGTTAACTCTATGTTTCTCTGCCACGGATGCTGCCAGATCTGCTGCATTTTTTCCTGCATTTTCAGTTTATATTTTAACTTAAAACTGATGTTGTGAATTTCAATCAGCTGCCAGTAAATTCCATTGGTCTATCTACCAAAGTTCACAAAAAATTTGAATTATACTCATTATTTTTGTTTTCCGTGTTTCCCAAAGTCCTGTGTGTATAAAATTACTTCAGAGTTTTGAACTGGGTTAGTTATCTTACTTTGACGTATTTGAGTAAATAGACAGGTTGGAAAACTAATTGCATTTCTAGTTCAGAAACCTAAATTTGCATTTTCTTTGGGTAAAAGGGGATCTGGGGAGATGGGATGGATCCCATTCAAAGGATGTAATTTTGATTATTTTCTCTAGGCTGTTACTCATGAAATAAACAGATTTTGAATGCCTCAATAGAACTTTTAAATATTTCTGTGTATTAGATTGAGTGTTAATGGATTTTATTTAATAGTGACATTTATGCACAACATTATTTTATTTCTAATGTACTCTAACTAGCTTTAACACTTTATTTAATTAAATTTGTTTAATCAGTTCTTTAATCAGGTCCTAGTTCTGGGGAAGTCTTCAGTCAGTGACTTGTCTGAACATGTTTTTGACCTCATTATGGAGCTTTTCGCGATCGACCCTCACCTGCTGCTTTCAGTAATGCCACAGCTCGAATTTAAACTTAAGGTAAGTTGCAGTTACATTGATCAATTGGTGACTGATAAGACATAACTCTCTGTAATTGATGATTATCTTTTGGATTTTGATGTTGAGGTGATTTTGTTTTGATATAAAGACATGAAATGGGAATAAAAAGGGCTTTCAAAATGTGCAAGGAATTCAGTGGGCAGGAGTATTTTATAAATTCTGAGATTAACAGAAGCAGGTGAGAAAAATGATAACTATTGCTTATAATAACTGAAATGACAATGAAACACTTTTCAAATTGGGTGCAATGAACAAAATTTAAAATATAAATCCCAAATAAAATTGATTGCCAGAGGCTGGAATCTGAGGACAGATGGTTAGAAAGTTAACTTGTTAAAAAATTAGTCTACTCCTGTTAATTTGAAGTTGCTTAATTCAAATTACTGGATAATTCAAATTGCATTTATGAGGGCCAGTGTGCCAATTGCTTAATTCGAATTTCTGGATAATTTGAATATTTTTTGGGCAAAAACGACTTTGAATTATTACGAGTAAATTATATTGTCTTTACCTAGGAATAAGAGAGATTTGCTGAAGTGAAATATCCGATTTCCAGGAACCGCAGAGGAGGACCTAAACTAGGCAAATAGCAAAGGATATTCTGGCTCTACCGAGGTTAGATACTCTTGAAAGAAACAGAATCCCAAGTCGCCCATTTGCACCCAAGTTTCTTAAAGCAAATGAGGGTTAAAATTAGTGAAACTGTTATTTTGTAAGTTTGATAAACTTTGGATGATGTTCCTAAGCTTTACAAAGTGATTAACATGTCACCCATTGCTTCAAATGATTGTGGAGACATAACTGAAATTGTTGATTAGTGACTGGAATATCTTGTGAGAAAGTATTTCAAACCATCTTTAAACTTCTAGTGCGTGAGCACCAGAAAAAACCTGTTGAAGGACAGTGAGTATGGACTTGGGGAAAGGGAGCTTGTATATAACTAAGTATATTTGGGGTTTTTGAAAATATTATTGAAGTAAAACAATGAAAATGTATTTAATGATATGTATTTGCCACTCCAAGAGCTTTGATACTGTTCTACTTAGATGATTAATAGAGCTAAGGCACAGAGTTATGAAATAAAGGGTCATACGTGGCTCCGACGAGAAAATTGATTTAGAACAGGGTACCTTATAAATAGATTTTTTTCAAGCTAGAAATAGTGAGTGGGGTTGTCGAGGGACCATGCAGGTGCCCCAATTCTACACTGGTACATTTTTCTGTAGGTCCGCCTTGTAACTGATACAAGGCACTGTTTCCCAACAACACATCTATACTTGTATGTGCACAGCCCACAGAAGCTCTAAAATAATTCTTCATCAATTATTTTAATCTTTTCCTATACTTTGGCTTCTGTATTTTAGATTTTGGGTGAAATTTGGTTTGTTGTGGTCTCTAGCTCCACTGGCCGTAATTCTAGCTAACAGTTTTGTAAATTAGTACAGTGCCTTCAGAGCAATTTTCCTTTGTCTTTAAAAATCGACAGAGCATCAGAACATCAGACGAAAATCTTTACATAAGGTATCTCATCTTTAGTGGGGAAAATGCACTCACCAGCTTTACAAACCGAATCAAATTGTGACAATCTATACCCTATGCTGCTATTTGATAGCTAGCTGTTTGGTAACTAGCCGTTGTACATGCTGTTCTTGTTATCTTGCTGACTGCAGAAACAAAATAACCTAACTTACCTTTTGGAAGACTCAAAATGATTTAAACTTTTAAGGTGTTTTCGCAACCTGCAAACAGCTACTGGGGTTGCTAAAATTGGCATGGTTGTTAGCTCAAATCAGAAGATTATATTCTTCAACAGTTATATTCTTAAACAGACAAATTTGCACATTTTTTATTTGTGACTCGGCTGCTCCCTTCATTGGTATCGGAGATTACTGATAAAATCAATGTAATATTTATATTAAGCTAAGCTGGGGACATAGTGGTGTGTCTTGCAACTGAATTAAAGAAACTACTTTGTAGCCATGAACAGAAAAAAATGCTTATTTTTTGGTTATGGTGCCACATAACAAATAGGAGAAGGAGTAGGCTGTTTAGTCCTGAGAACATCCTTTGACATTCAGTAAGACCATGGCTGATCTGATTGGCTTCAAAGAACTCGACGAAATTTGTCGAACACCATTTCCCTTTTAAAATATCATCTTGATGCTCAACTGTGTTATGACTTTCTATATGTCTTGTTAATGCTTCCTTAATGAATTCCAGCATTTTCACAATCACAGATATTTCTCTCTCCCTCCTTTGGTAAATTAGTCTTTACATTTGTGGGTTTCCAATCTGCTGAGATCTTTCCAAAATCTAGGGAATTTTGGTACATTATAATCAATGCATCCATAATGGTCGAGAGAGAGAAACATGGTTTACAAAAGAGGTTGAATGTCTTGTCAAGAGGAAGAAGGGGGCTTATGTAAGGATGAGAAAACAAGGTTCAGTTCGGGCACTTGAGGGATACAAGATAGCTAGGAAGGAGCTCAAGAAAAGGCTTAGGAGAGCTAGGATGTGGAGATGCACCGGTGTTGGACTGGGGTGAGCACAGTAAGAAGTCTTACAACACCAGGTTAAAGTCCAACAGGTTTGTTTCGAATCACTAGCTTTTGGAGCGCTGCTCCTTCCTCAGGTCAATGAAGAGCGATGTTCCAGAAACATATTTCTAGACAAATTCAAAGATGCCAGACAATGCTAGGAATGCGAGCATTAGCAGGTGATTAAATCTTTACAGATCCAGAGATGGGTAACCCCAGGTTAAAGAGGTGTGAATTGTGTCAAACCAGGGCAGTTGGTAGGATTTCGCAGGCCAGATGGTGGGGGATGAATGTAATGCGACATGAATCCCAGGTCCTGGTTGAGGCCGCACTCGTGTGCGGAACTTGGCTATAGGTTTCTGCTCAGCGATTCTGCGTTGTCGCGCGTCCTGAAGGCCACCTTGGAGAATGCTTACCCGGAGATCAGAGGCTGAATGCCCTTGACTGCTGAAGTGTTCCCCGACTGGAAGGGAACATTCCTGCCTGGTAATTGTTGCGCGATGTCCGTTCATTCGTTGTCGCAGCGTCTGCATGGTCTCGCCAATGTACCACGCTTCGGGACATCCTTTCCTGCAGCGTATGAGGTAGACAACGTTGGCCGAGTCGCACGAGTATGTACCGTGTACCTGGTGGGTGGTGTTCTCACGTGTAATGGTGGTATCCATGTCGATGATCTGGCACATCTTGCAGAGATTGCCATGGCAGGGCTGTGTGGTGTCGTGGTCACTGTTCTTAAGGCTGGGTAGTTTGCTGCAAACAATGGTTTGTTTGAGGTTGTGCGATTGTTTGAAGGCAAGTGGTGGGGGTATGGGGATGACCTTGGCAAGATGTTCATCTTCATCGATGACGTGTTGAAGGCTGTGAAGAAGATGTCGTAGTTTCTCCGCTCCGGGAAAGTACTGGGCGACGAAGGGTATTCTGTCGGTTGTGTCCCATGTTTGTCTTCTGAGGAGGTCGGTGCGGTTTTTTGCTGTGGCGCGTTGGAACTGTCGATCGATGAGTCGAGCGCCATATCCCGTTCGTACGAGGGCATCTTTCAACGTCTGTAGATGTCTGTTACGCTCCTCCTCGACTGAGCAGATCCTGTGTGTACGGAGAGCTTGTCCATAGGGGATGGCTTCTTTAATGTGTTTAGGGTGGAAGCTGGAGAAGTGGAGCATCGTGAGGTTATCCGTGGGCTTGCGGTAAAGCGAAGTGCTGAGGTGACGGTCCTTGATGGAGACGAGTGTGTCCAAGAATGCAGCTGATTTTGGAGAGTAGTTCATGGTGAGTCTGATGGTTGGATGGAACTTATTGATGTCATCGTGTAGTCGTTTCAGTGATTCTTCGCCGTGGGTCCAAAGGAAAAAAATGTCATCTATATATCTGGCGTATAACGTTGGTTGAAGGTCCTGTGCGGTGAGTAGGTCTTGTTCAAACTTGTGCATGAAGATGTTGGCGTATTGGGGTGCGAATTTGGTCCCCATGGCTGTTCCGTGCGTCTGGATGAAGAACTTGTTGTCGAAGGTGAAGACGTAGTGATCCAGAATAAAGCGGATGAGTTGCAGAATTGCGTCTGGAGATTGGCAGTTGTTGGTGTTGAGTACTGAGACTGTTGCAGCAATGTCGTCATGGGGGATGCTGGTGAGGAGGAATGTTCCTGGTTCAACTGGTCCATGGGTGCTGAGTTCTTTAGGAAGTCCGTCGTGTCGCGACAGAAGCTGGGCGTACCTTGTACGATGGGTTTCAAGATGCCCTTGATGTAGCCAGAGAGGTTCTCACACAGGGTCCCATTGCCTGAAACGATAGGATGGCCTGGTGTGTTGGCCTTGTGTAGTTTCGGGAGGCAGTAGAGATCTCCAATGCGGGGAGTACGTGGGATGAGAGCACGTAGGGTGCTCTGAAGATCTGGATCCAAGGTCTTGATCAGTCTGTTGAGTTGGCTACCAATGGTTGACCAAGGATGTGTTCCTTGGTGGGATCTGCGGGTAACTGTCTGTAGTGTTCTTGGTTGTTGAGTTGTCGGTATACTTCTTTTCAGTAGTCCGTTCTGTTCAGTATAACAGTGGCCCCTCCTTTGCCTGCTGGTTTGATGACTATGCTGCGGTTGGTCTTGAGAGCGCGGGTGACATTGCGTTGTGTTTGGGTGACGTTCGGGGATGTCTTGTGAATGTGACTGATGAATCTGGCATTGGTGCGACTCCTGACGGCTTGAGCATACATGTCAAGTCTAGGGCAGCGGCCTTCCGGAGGGGTCCAATTCGACTCTTTCCTCTTAGGTTGCCACACCGCAGATCTCTCGGTCTGCTGTTCCTGTTCATTGGTAGTCTGCTTGGGTTCGCTGTTGGCCTCTTGGGGTCTGTGGAAGAATTCCCTGAGCCTCATTCGCCTGATGAATTCCTCCGTGTTTGTCGCGAGACTGATGGGGTCCATTTTGGTGGTGGTGCAGAAATTGAGCCCTCTGCTGAGGACTTCGATTTTGTCTGGTTGAAGAGTGTAGTCCGCCAAGTTGACAGTAGATTTCCCTTTATTGTTTTCTACTGTGGTACCAGGGGTGGCTACTGGTGGTGATGCCGAGTTTCTCAAGCTTCCTGTTCTTGGTGTTTATATAGGTGGCATAGTATCGTTGTCTCATCTGTTTGGCGGTGTTCTGCAGCTGGTCTGCGTCCTGAGCGCAAGTTGAGAATATGGCCTCTATCTTGGTTTCCCGGTTGCGTCGTCTGCTGTAGAGCTGGCGTACGAGGTGGTTGAGGAGTGTGAGAGAGGTGTGACGGCAGAGTGTCTCAGCGTAGTCTGTGTTGTAGGTTGACTTGAGTGGCTTTGTGATCTGTAGCCCTTTCGGGATCTTGTCTGCTTTTTTGCATCTTTGTAGAAACTTAATGTCAGTGTCTATATGCGCGATCTTCCTGGAGATCCTTTCCACTTTGAGCCGGCAGTTTGCGGTGTCGATGGTAGCCATGATGTGGAGATGCCGGCGTTGGACTGGGGTGAGCACAGTAAGAAGTCTTACAACACCAGGTTAAAGTCCAACAGGTTTGTTTCGAATCACCAGCTTTCGGCACTCGGCACTTCACCATCCCCCATGACGACGGCATTGCAGTACTCAACACCGACAACTGCCAATCTCCAGACGCAATTCTGCAACTCATCCGCTTCATTCTGGATCACTACGTCTTCACCTTCGACAACAAGTTCTTCATCCAGACGCACGGAACAGCCATGGGGACCAGATTCGCACCCAATATGCCAGCATCTTCATGCACAAATTTGAACAAGACCTACTCACCGCAAAGGACCTTCAACTGACGTTATACACCAGATATATCGATGACATTTTTTTCCTTTGGACCCACGGCGAAGAATCACTGAAACGACTACACGATGACATCAATAAGTTCCATCCAACCATCAGACTCACCATGGACTACTCTCCAAAATCAGTTGCATTCTTGGCACACACATCTCCATCAAGAACGGTCACCTCAGCACTTCGCTTTACCGCAAGCCCACGGATAACCTCACAATGCTTCACTTCTCCAGCTTCCACCCTAAACACATTAAAGAAGCCATCCCCTATGGACAAGCTCCCCGTACACACAGGATCTGCTCAGACGAGGAGGAGCGTAACAGATATCGACAGACGTTGAAAGATGCCCTCGTACGAATGGGATATGGTGCTCGACTCATCGATCGACAGTTCCAACGCGCCACAGCAAAAAACTGCACTGACCTCCTCAGAAGACAAACATGGGACACAATCGACAGAATACCCTTCGTCGCCCAGTACTTTCCCGGAGCGGAGAAACTACGACATCTTCTTCACAGCCTTCAACGCGTCATCGATGAAGATGAACATCTTGCCAAGGTCATCCCCACCCCCCCACCACTTGCCTTCAAACAAGCGCGCAACCTCAAACAAACCATTGTTTGCAGCAAACTACCCAGCCTTCAGAACCGTGACCACAACATCACACAACCCTGCCATGACAATCTCTGCAAGACGTGCCAGATCATCGACATGGATACCAACATTACACGCGAGAACACCACCCACCAGGTATGCGGTACATACTTGTGCGACTCGGCCGACGTTGTCTACCTCATACGCTGCAGGAAAGGATGGCCCGTAGCGTGGTACATTGGCAAGACCATGCAGACGCTGTGACAACGAATGAACGGACATCGCGCAACAATCACCAGGCAGGAATGTTCCCTTCCAGTTGGGGAATACTTCAGCTGTCAAGGGCATTCAGCCTCTGATCTCTGGGTAAGCGTTCTACAAGACGGCCTTCAGGACGTGCAACAACGCAGAATCGCCGAGCAGAAACTTATAGCTAGGTTCCGCACACAGTGCGGCCTCAACCGCGACCTGGGTTTCATGTCGCATTACATTCATCCCCCACCATCTGACCTGTGAAATCCTACCAACTGTCCTGGCTTGAGACAATTCACACCTCTTTAACCTGGGGTTACCCCATCTCTGGATCTGTAAAGATTTAATCACATGCTAATGCTCGCATTCCAAGCATTGTGTGGCATCTTTGAATTTGTCTCTATCTATGTTTCTGGAACACACCTCTTCGTTGACCTGAGGAAGGAGCAGCGCTCAAAGCTAGTGATTTGAAACAAACCTGTTGGACTTTAACCTGGTGTTGTAAGACTTCTTACTAGGAGAGCTAAGAGGGGGCACGAGAAGTCCTTGGCAGGTAGGATCAAGGAAAACCCCAAGGCTTTTTACTCTTATGTGAGGAATAAAAGAATGACCAAGGCAAAGTTAGGGCCGGTCAAGGACAGTGGTGGGACCGTGTGCATGGAGTCAGAAGATATAGGAGAGGCCCGAAATGAATACTTTTCTTCAGTGTTCACAAAGGCGAGGGGCCATGTTGAGGAAGATTTTGCGGTACAGGCTGGTAGGCTGGAGGAGGTAGATATTCGGAAGGAAGATGTGTTGGAAATTTTGAGAAGCCTGAGGATAGATAAGTCCCCTGGGCCTGATGGGATATAAATTAGGATTCTTTGGGAGGCGAGGGATGAGATTGCAGAGCCTTTGGCTTTGATCTTTATGTCCTCACTGTCTACAGGAATAGTGCCAGAAGACTGGAGAGAGGCGAATGTTGTCCCCTTGTTCAAGAATGGGAATAGGTATAACCCTGGGAATTATAGGCCGGTTAGTCTCACTTCGGTCATAGGTAAATTATTGGAAAGGGTCCTGAGGGATAGGATTTATGATCATTTGGAAAGATACAGATTAATCCAGGGTAGTCAACAAGGATTTGTCTTGCCTCTCAAGTTTAATTGTATTCTTTGAGGAGATAACGAAGTACATAGATGAAGGTAGAGCAGTTGATGACATATACATGGATTTTAGTAAGGCGTTTGGTAATGTGTCCCATGGTCGGCTCATGCAGAAAGTAAGGAGGCATGGCATAGAGGAAAATTTGGCCGATTGGATCAGTAACTGGCTATCACATAGAAGGTGGTGGTAGATGGTAAATTTTCATCCTGGAGCCCAGTCACCAATGGTGTACCACAGGGATCAGTGCTAAGTCCTCTGCTATTTGTGATTTTTATCAATGACTTGGATGATGGAGTTGTAGGTTGGGTTAGTAAATTTGCTGATGACACCAAAATTGGTGGAGTAGTGGATAATGTGGAGGGCTGTTGTCGGCTGCAAAGAGACATTGATAGGATGCAGAGCTGGGCTGAAAGGTGGCAGATGGAGTTTAACCCTGATAAGTGTGAGGTGATTCATTTTGGTCGGACAAATTTGAATGCGGATTACAGGGTTAACGGCAGGGTTCTGAAGAATGTGGAGGAGCAGAGAGATCTCTGAGTTCATGTCCATAGATCTCTGAAAGTTGCCACCCAAGTTGAGAGAGCCGTGAAGAAAGCCTATAGTGTGTTAGCATTTATTAACGGGGGATTGAGTTTAAGAGCCGTGAGGTTATGCTGCAACTGTACAAGACCTTGGTTAGACCACATTTGGAGTATTGTGTGCAGTTCTGGTCACCTCATTATAGGAAGGATGTGGAAGCATTGGAAAGGGTGCAAAGGAAATTCACCAGGATGCTGCCTGGATTGGAGGGCAGGTCTTATGAGGAAAGGTTGAGGGAGCTAGGGCTTTTCTCATTGGAACGAAGGAGGATGAGAGGTGACTTAATTGAGGTTTATAAGATGATGCGAGGGATAGATAGAGTGGACGTTCAGCGACTTTTTCCTCGGGTGGATTTAGCTGTTACAAGGGGGCATAACTATAAGGTTCATGGTGGAAGATATAGGAGGGATGTCAGAGGTAGGTTCTTTACTCAGAGAGTGGTTAGGGCGTGGAACACACTCCCAGCTATGGTAGTGGAGTCGGGACACTTTAGGAACTTTCAAGCGGTTATTGGATAGGCATATGGAGTGCACTAGAATGATTGGGAGTAGGTTGATTTGATCTAGTTTCAGACTAGTTCGGCACAACATCGTGGGCCCAAGGGCCTGTACTGTGCTGTACAGTTCTATATTCTATATGTTCTGATCTCTGTAGCCACTTGTAAGGCCTATGGATTTAAGCCAACAGGTCCAGGGGATTCATCAACCTTTAGTTCCATTAATTTTCCGAGTAGTTTTTCTCTAGTGATTGTTTTAAGTTCCTCCTTTTGCACCCTTGATTTTCTACTTTTCCTGGAATGGTTTTTGTATCTGCTACTGTGAAGACAGCGATAAAATATTTGTTCAAAGTTTCTGCTGTTTCTTTATTTCCCATTATTAATTACATTCACCTCCTCTAAGAGATCAACATTTACTTTAACTACTTTTTATATACTTGGAGAAGAAGCTTGCACTGTCCACTGTCATGAGGCTGTGCCCCTTTACTTTTTTTGCTTTTTATTATCTTATTTTGGAAAGTATGATCCCTCAACGTTCAAGGCTAGTTGCAATTTGAACTGAGACAGAGCAAACTGTTTTAAAATGCAAGGCAACTTTGCAAGGTGAATGTGAAAAACAAACAAATCGCTCTTGGGAATGTGAAGAGATGGACATTTACTAGGATTTAAAGACCTATCAAAACTCATAACTATCTAAGGAAGAAACATCAAAAATGCAAAGTACTGCATGTGAAAACAATGACTGTCACAGAAGGACACACCAAAACTTTTTGGAAATGCACAGTGGGTGAAGTGTTTCAAGACATGCTGCCCAGCAACTAGAGAGAAATTGCAAGTGACATAGGCAGTCTTAACATAGAACATAGAAAATAAAGCACAGAACAGGCCCTTCGGCCCACGGTGTTGTGCCGAACCTTTGTCCTAGATTAATCATAGATTATCATTGAATTTACAGTGCAGAAGGAGGCCATTCGGCCCTTTGAGTCTACACCGGCTCTTGGAAAGAGCACCCTACCCAAACTCAACACCTCCACCCAACACCAAGGGCAATTTGGACATTAAGGGCAATTTATCATTGGCCAATTCACCTAACCCGCACATCTTTGGATTGTGGGAGGAAACCGGAGCACCCGGAGGAAACCCATGCAGACACGGGGAGGACGTGCAGACTCCGCACAGACAGTGACCCAAGCCGGAATCGAACCTGGGACCCTGGAGCTGTGAAGCAATTGTGCTATCCACAATGCTACCGTCTTCAAGAGAGGAAACAGGCTGCTTTCTCTCCTTCCCCCTTACATTTGGAATAAGTGTGTCGCCCGGTTTGAGAAGCCAAGTGTGCCCAAAACAGGCTAGCAAACCAAGATTTGGTAATAATTGCAACATCATCTGCAGCCATAAAAAATATTGTAGCAACAAGAGAAGGTCAGAAGTTGGGAATTTTCTTTTTTAATTTAAAATGGGCAATTCAATTTTCCAATTCAAGGGGCAATTTAGCAATCACCAATCCACCTACCCAGCACATCTTTGGGTGAAACCGACGCAAGCACGGAGAGAATATGCAAACTCTACACAGACAGTGACCCAGAGCCGGGATCGAACCTGAGACCTCGGTGAAGTGAGGCAGCAGTGCTAACCACTGTACCACCGTGCTGCCCAGAACTTGGGAATTCTTACATCTGACTCCCAAAAGCATGTTTACCATCTACAAGGCGCAAGTGTGACAGAATACTTGCCACTTGCCTGGATGATACACCTCTATCAACACTCAAGAAGCTTGACACCATCCTGGACAAAGCATCCCACTTGATTGGCACCATATCCACCACCTACTCTTCAACTCAGATGGTGGTTGGAGTTTGGAATGCACTACCTGGGAGGGTATTTAAAAAATATGTGGATGAGCACTTGAAATGTCATAACATTCAAGATAATCAGACAAGCTCTGGAAAGCGGGATTGGTGAGATTTAGTGTATTTTTAAAAATAGAATTTACCGTGCAGAAGGAGGCCATTCGATCCATCGAGGAAACCTACTTAACTCCATGCCTCCACCCTATCCCTGTAAACCCAGCAACCACACGTAACCTTTTTGACACTAAGGGGCAATTTAGCATGGCCAATCCACCTAACCCGCACATCTTTGGACTGTGGGAGGAAACCGGAGCACCCAGAGGAAACCCACGCAGACACTGGGAGAAAATGCAAACTCCACTCAGACAGTCACTCAAGGCCGGAATTGAACCTGGAGCTGTGAGGCAGCAGTGCTAACCACTGTCCCACCCATGCGTTGAGACAAAGGGCCTCTTCTGTACTGTATGACTGTAATTCTATGACTTAAACAGTAACTTCTTCCACCACCAACGCACAGTGGCAGCTGTGTGCTATATGTAAGATGCACTGCAGCAGCTACTCAGTAAGGCTCCTTTGATAGCACCTCCTAACGACTTAGGACATGTACAGCAGAGGCATGGGAACACCACTATCTTGAAATTGCCCTCCAAGCCACACCATCCTGACTTGTAAGTATATCATCATTCCTTCAGTGTCGCTGGGTCAAAATCCTTGAACTCCCTCCCTAACACACTATGGATGTACGTACAACGCATGGACTGCAGCAGCCCAAGAGTGCTCACCTCCATATTCTCAAGAGGAATTAGGGATGGGTAACCTTTTGTGAGTTGTGCATAAGAACATCATAATCCCTCTGCACCTCAACATTCTGTAGTCGTTCTTCGATCAAGTAATATTTTGCTTTTTTATACTTCCTGCCAAAGTGAACGACTTCACATTTTCTTCACATTATACTCCATCTGCCAGATTTTTGTCCACTCAACCCATCTATATCCATCTGCAAACTTATGTCTTCAGTGGTTAGCACTATTGCTTCACAGTTCCATGGTCACAGATTCGATTCCGGCTTGGGTCACTGTCTGTGTGGAGTCTGCACGTTGTCCCCTTGTCTGCGTGGGTTTCCTCCGGGTGCTCTGGTTTCCTTCCACATGTCCCGAAAGGCGTTCTGTTAGGTAATTTGGACATTCTGAATTCTCCCTCTGTGTACCCAAACAGGTGCCAGAATGTGGCGACGAGGGGCTTTTCACAGTAACTTAATTGCCCTGTTAATATAAGTCTGCTTGTGACAATAAAGCGTGTTATTATTTTCTGGTCGCAAATTGGGTGCAGTGTTTAAATTCTACGCCTCGAGGACAATGAAAGAGCACTTAATCGTGTTTTCTTTTATTGAACTCTGGTTCTACTTATTTTGGGTGTGTGTGTGTATATATAGACATGTTGGGATGACTACGTGAGGGCCAATTGCGTTTTTATTATTGTTCTTTGGTTGAGTGGGTTTTTACATTTGATTTCTTTGACTGAAGAAAACCTTGTTTGTCTAACCCCTTCCTGCCCACTATTTAAATAGTTACATACATTCTGATTCGAATAAGATATATCCTCGTAAGAAAGAAACTTAAACCTTTGTTCTGACTAACTGAGGAGGTTAACTGGAGGGGAGCCAGTTCTCTCCTCACCTGTTCGTAAGACCATTTTATATTTCTTGCTAATTTATTCCTATATTCTACTTTGTCCTTTTATTTGAACCATTTTATTTAGCCATCCGTGGCTGGTTTCTAAATTATTTTCAATCTTCGAGCCTACCATTTAGTTTTGGAGCATTTCTTTCAATTTGACGCCATCCTTAACTTCCGCAGTTAGCTTATAAATGTTGCATCCTTTTACTGTGTATTATTTTTGATAGAATATATCTGTGAAATATCTCCATAAATGTTTGCCTGAGTTTCCCTACCAGCTTACTTTCTAGCCAATTTCCCAGTCCACTGTGGCGAACTTTGTCTTAATATCTCTGTAATTGCTTTTAGACTACAGTTTCTCACCCTGAATGTGAAATAATTTTCTGATCAGTCTTGCCTTAATATACGTTATTTCGTAAGTTATACTCTGCCCTACAGTGTAGCTACTGTTCGGGAGGCTATAAATTACTCACGGTGATGTTTTACCTTGCTTTTTCTCATCTCCACCCAAACTGATTTGACATCTCAATCCTCTGAGCTAAGATCAGTTCAACTGATGTAATGATTTAATTCTTTATTAGCAGAGCTAACCCAATTTTTAATCCTATCTTCCTGTCCTTCCAAAACGTTAAATTCCCATGAATATTCAGTTCCCAGCCATGGTCTCTTTGCAACCACATCTCTGTATTGGCGACCATATTTGACCTAATTATTTCTATTTCTACTATCCATTCATCCACCTTTTTGAAAACCATTTTCCCTAATCCCTGTCTCTTTTTGCTGGTGCATTGTTACATTTATATGCTCTGTCCCTTCCTGACACATTTTAATTATTCCCTGTGTTGTTCTTTCTCATTAGCTTTTTAAATTTCGCACATGCACCACTTCAAAACCGCCTCAACGGTACAGTTCCCTCTTTCCCCAGTAATGGCGAATCGAATTTCTCACATGCTAATTTTTGAGCTACCCTTTTTCAGCCCTCTGATCTTGCACTATGCCAATTTGCTTGTGGCTTCGGTAGCAATTCAGAGATTAACTTTGTGGTTTTGATTTCTTCAAATTTACCAATAGCTACACGCATTCATTCTCTTTGTAGGACTTCTTTCTCCTACTTATAAAAGTTTAATTCATGGAATGTGAGTATCACTGGCTTGGCCAGCATTTATTACCCATCCCTAATTGCTCTTGAGAAGGTGGTGATGAGCTGCTGCAGTCCATGTGGTGTAGGTTCACTGACATTACTGTTAGAATTTTGATCTAATCACAGTGAAGGAATGGCAATATATTTACAAGTCCGGCTGGTGGGTGGCTTCGAGAGGAACTTCTAGCTGGTGTTATTGCCTGGTATTTGCTGCCGCTGTCCTTCTGGATGGTAGCTGTCAAAGGAGGCTTGGTGAGTTCCTGCAGTGAAATGAAATGAAAATTGCTTATTGTCGCAAGTAGGCTTCAAATGAAGCTACTGTGAAAAGCCCCTAGTCGTCACATTCCTGCGCCTGTTCGGGGAGGCTGGTACGGGAATTGAACCGTGCTGCTAGCCTGCCTTGGTCTGCTTTCAAAGCCAGCGATTTAGCCCTGTGCTAAAATAGTGCACACAGCTGCTACGGTCTGTCAGTGGCAAAGGGAGTGAATGTTTGCGAGTGGCAGACCAATCAAGTGGGCTGCTTTGTCCTGGATGGTGCCAAGCACCTTGAGTGTTGTTGGAGCTGCACTGATCCAAGCAAGTGGAAAGTATTTCTTCACACCCCTGACTTGTGGATGGTGAACAGGCTTCGGGAAGTCAGGAGGCGAGTTTCCCACCACAGGATTCTTAGCTGAACTGCCCTTGTATTTATATGGCTAGCCAAATTCAGTTTCTGGTCAATGGTAATCCCCAGGATGTTTATAGTAGGGGAATTCCAAGATGGTAATTTTTACAGATTGGATTGGATTGGATTGGATTTGTTTATTGTCACGTGTACCGAGGTACAGTGAAAAGTATTTTTCTGCAAGCAGATCATTAAGTATATGGGAAGAAAAGGGAATAAAAGAAAATACATAATAGGGCAACACAAGATATACAATGTAACTACATAAGCACCGACATCGGATGAAGCATAAAAGAGTTAATGAGGTCAGTCCATAAGAGGGTCATTTAGGAGTCGGGTAACAGCGAGCGGGGAAGAAGCTGTTTTTGAGTCTGTTCGTGTGTGTTCTCAGACTTCTGTATCTCCTGCCCGATGGAAGAAGTTGGAAGAGAGTTTATACTGCCCGCTTTCCCCAGGCAGCGGGAGGTGTTAATGGAGTCAATGGATGGGAGGCAGGTTCGTGTGATGGACTGGGCGGTGTTCACGACCCTCTGAAGTTTCTTGTGGTCCTGGGCCGAGCAGTTGCCGTACCAGGCTGTGATGCAGCCAGATAGGATGCTTTCTATGGTGCATCTGTAAAAGTTGGTACGGGTTAATGTGGACATGCCGAATTTCCTCAGTTTCCTGAGGAAGTACAGGTGCTGTTGTGCTTTCTTGGTGGTAGCGTCGAAGTGGGTGAACCAGGACAGATTTTTGGAGATGTGCACCGTAGGAATTTGAAACTGCTAACCATCTCCACCTCGGCCCCGTTGATGCTGACAGGGGTGTGTACAGTACTTTGCTTCCTGAAGTCAATGTCCAGCTCTTTAGTTTTTGCTGGCATTGAGGGAGAGATTGTTGTCGCTGCACCACTCCATTCATTCATAGGATGTGGGTATTGCCAGCTGGGCCAGCACTTATTGCCCATCCCCAACTGCCCTTGAACTGAGTGGCTTTATAGGTCAGTTCAGAAGGCACTTGAGAGACAGTCGCACTGCTGTGGGTCTGGAGTAACATTTTGACCAGACCAGTTAAGAATGACAGATTTCCTTTCCGAAAGGGCATTAGTGAACCAGGTTTTTTTTTAATGACGATCAACAGTGGTTTCATGGTCATCACGAGACTAATTCCATCTACTGGGGTCTGATTTAAATCTAGGTTCCCGGAGCATTCTCCTGGGTCTCTGGATTACCAGCCCAGTGAGAAGGCCAATACACCACCACCTCCTCAATGTCACTAAATGTCAAGAAGCAATGGTTGGACACTCACTTGTTCGAGAAGGTCAATGTCTGGCACGTGTCCAGATCGTGTTGCTTTTGATCATGGACTGCTTTAGTATCTGAGCAGTCACAAATCAGTGAACATTCCCATTTCTGACCGTGTGATGGAAGAAGGTCATTGATGAAGCAGCTGAAGATGGATGGGCCGAGGATACTACCCTGAGGATCTCTTGCATTGATGTCCTGGAACTGAATTTCATTGACCTTCAACAATCATAACCATCTTCCTTTGTGCTAGGTCAGTGTTTTTCAAACATTTCTTTCCGGGGACATTTGTACCAACCGGCCAACCTTCGGGACTCATGCTGGCCGACCTTTGCGACCCACAGCGGTCGGCCTTCGCGACCCACGCCAGGCGACCTTCGCGACCCCCACCGGGCGACCTTCGCGACCCCCTGCCGGGCAACCGTCGCGACCCCCTGCCGGGCAACCGTCGCGACCCCCTGCCGGGCAACCTTCGCGACCCCCTGCCGGGCGACCTTCGCGACCCCCGCCGGGCGACCTTCGCGACCCCCGCCGGGCGACCTTCGCGACCCCCGCCGGGCGACCTTCGCGACCCCCGCCGGGCGACCTTCGCGACCCCCGCCGGGCGACCTTCGCGACCCCCGCCGGGCGACCTTCGCGACCCCCGCCGGGCGACCATCGCGACCCCCGCCGGGCGGCCTTCGCGACCCCCGCCGGGCGGCCTCCGCGACCCACCATTTTCTCTTGCTGTTAATGCGAGAGGTGAGCCTGCTTGGTAGCATAGTGGATAGCACAGTTGCTTCACAGCTCAAGGGTCCCAGGTTCGATTCCCGGCTTGGGTCACTGTGCGGAGTCTGCACGTTCTCACCGTGTATGCGTGGATTTCCTCCGGGTGCTCCGGTTTCCTCCCACATTCCAAAGATGTGCAGGTTAGGTGGATTGGCTGTGCTAAATTGCCTTTAATGTCCAAATAGGTTAGGGGGGTTACTGGGTTTATGGGGATAGGTTGGAAGTGTGGACTTATGTGGGATGCTCTTTCCAAGGGCCGGTACAGACTCGATGGGCCAAATGGCCTCCTTCTGCACTGTAAATTCTATGATTCCATGATTGGCCCTCACAATCTCATTCCAATCGGGTTCACAGGAGGAGAGGGATATGCACATATCGGGTGCAGGATTCAGCCGGTTCCTTTGTGCCGCCTTCATCTTTGTGAGGACGGAAAATCCAGCCTCGCACATGTAGGTCGTTGTGAAGGACAAAAGCAAAAAAATGCTTGTATTACTCAGCTCCGGATACTCTCGGAGACGCATCTCCAGACTGTTGACAGTTTCATTGACTTGTGCCGTGTTTTTAATGTGCTGTCAAAGCTGAGGTGTGCAGAAGTTCAGTCAGCTTCATTTGGAGTAAGGCTTGCCAGTCCATTGACAGTTTCCTTACTAATGCTCTTTTCTGCGATATGTCGTAGCAGTGTGGGGAACATGTAGTAATTTGGCTTTGCACTCGCAATTGCCAAACTTTCAATTACTTTTGGAAAGCTGCGATTTCTTCACAGTGCCGAAAGCAATCATCATCCTTTCCTTGCAATTTGCATTTAGATTTGAAAAGATGTCTGCAAGGTAAGACATAGTTAGTATCCAAGTTTCATCAGGAAATGAATCAGCCAGAGAAGACAGTTTCTCGAGGAGGAAAGTGTGGATTTCGTATCTCAGTTCGTAAACTCTGAGTAGCTCCCCTATTGACTAATCATTACAGTAACTCTTCAAGCAGATGAAGTCCACCGTCATTGGAATTGACTGGTCACTGTTTCTATTCAATGCTTTAATGTAGGCTAAAAGGTCAGCAAAAAACTTATAGCCACCCATCAGTACACAGAGGGTGACGAATAATGATTTCCCATGGCTTTCATTATATCCCTTGCCAAATGTTCAGTTCTGTCCATGATTAAACCATGAGGAATATATACTCTCTCCAGATCATTTGAGTAATGTTTAGGGATTCAAAACAGATCAAGGTCATAGCCTTGTTCATCATCGGTGATCGCCACGCAGTCAGCTGCCGACATGCCGCGATTGCACTTTGACCCCGGGTTCAGGTCTCAATACTCGCAGGCCGCGTGCACACTGATGAGCGGGCATGCATAAGCAGTGTGCCTGCATTTTTTTTAGCTGGTAGCAGCCGCCATTTTTAAAATTGCTCGCAGCCGGCATTGTTACAAGCTGGCTCTTGCGTGTGAATTCCTGCGATCGGGAACGCCGCGATGGCTGGCCACGCAACTCTCCCGACACTCGCCACTGACCCCCACTTTGAAAATGTCGGTGCTAGTATCACTCCGACCAGCGGAGAGTTTCCCCCCTGATTCCAATTGACTACAGTTTTGCTTCTTGGTGCCATACTCGGTCAAATGCTGCCTTGATGTCAAGGGCAGTCACTCACCTCACCACGCGAGTTCAGCTCTTTTGTCCATGTTTGAACCAAGGCTATAATGAAGTCAGGAGCTGATCAGCCCAGGCGTACCCAAACTCCGTATCTGTGAGCAGGTTATTGTGCTAAGCAAGTGCCGCTTGATAGCACTGTTGATGGCTCGTTCCATCACTTTGGGGCAGTAATTGGCCAGGTTGGAGTTGTCCTGCTTTTGCAGGACATACCTGGGCAATATTCCACTGTCAGTGTTATACTGTACTGGAACAGTTTGGCTAGGAGCACGGTAAGCTCTGGAGTACAGGTTTTCCGTGCAATTGCCTGAACATTGGCAGGGCTATATCCTTTGCAGTATCCAGTGCCTTCAACCATTTCTTGCCATTGCGTGGAGTAAATAAAGGCTGAAGACTGGCATCTGTGAAGCTAGCCACCTCCAGAGGAGGCCAAGCTGGATCATCCACTTGGCACTTCTGGCTGAAGATTGTTGCACATGGCTGCAGCCTCATTTTCTGCACTGATAGGTATATTTATGGAGCCTCCTCCTCCAGTGCGTAACCACATGGGCTACAACAACCGGATCCTTGCTCTGCCTCATCTAGTTCCTCTCAGTCTTGAGGTGTTCATTATGCCTGGCACCAGACAGGCAACTTGGTCTTTGGGACCCACGTTCTCTACTGCATAGATCAATATCTGTCCAATGTGACTGACCCCCTGTACCAAGGTGCTCTGGGCCGTTTGCTAATCCTCTCTGCATTCCCTGCTCTTGCCAAGACAGGCTACAATAACCTCAAACTTACTGAGCAAGTGCAAGGAATGAGGCTTAAAAACGTAACTCACAAGGCAATAATTTATCTGTTTACCTAATCAATACATCTGATTGACAACTCTCTGGTCTCACTGTTCTCCTTATCTCAATGTTCTGTAAAAGAACAGAAAAACACTTCTTCCTGAATTATGCCAAATTCCCTCACTCAGTAAATTTCCATGTTTGGTACTCTGTGGCAGATGTCCTACATTGAGCTTGCCTCAATGCTACTTCGAATTGTGAGCAATTTAGTGGGTATTAACATTTAGGGGGAGATGGTGGTGTCGTGGTAATGTAACTTGACTAGTAATCCTGAGCTATTGCAGCTCATGGAATGTAAATTTTTAAAGTCTGCAATTAGATGCTCCTCTATATGCTACTCCAGACCACAGCAACGTGGTTGACTCTTAACTGTCTTCTGAAATGTACTCGTAAACCATTAAGCTCAAGGACAGTTATGAATGGGCAATGAATGTTGGCCTTGCCAGCAATGCCTGCACCCCATAAAAGAATAACTGAAGTTTAATGATGCTTCAGTTTATAACCGTTAGCACTACAGATGTGAATGCCATTCCACGTACGTTCATTCATGAAAGATGGCCTAATTAATTTAATTATTGCAGTTGTTTGAGAATCTTGATCAGTCGTCATAGAGTTCAATGTTATTGGAGGTGGAAAAGGCCTGTCTGACTGAAGCTATGGTGCACTGTAGTTATTTATTTTAACCATGATCCTGAAATACCATATCTGAAATGGAAAGGTGTGAAATTTCCCAGTGATAATATCCTTTATCTTGATTACAAAAAATAATCTTATGGACCTGAAAATTATTTCTGACTACTTCGGATTTAGAAGTTACTCTTTTTGGATTTGTGTCTGATTCTTTTAAAATAACAGTGCATGAGTAGATTTCTAAGTTGCCCTGAACACTCTTTTCTTTTGATACTCAAAGAACTAAGGAAAGTATTTTCTGTTGCTTTGGATCTCAATATGAAAAAATATGATATTTAAAAATTGGCTTGATTTTGGATCTTGAGTGACACAGGAAATCTAATTGCTAAAACTTACTGACTGCCACAAAGAATCATTTTGATCTTTGTGAACCTTTACGTTTGATGTAGATGAAATTGGGGTTTTCCAGCAATGAGAGTTTTTGGTAATAAATAATGTCATCTCGACTTTTAATTTTTATTTCTTTGGAGATCACTGGAGCTGCCAGTTCATTTTAAGCTGAAGAGCTGATGAACTGTTATGTTGCAAAATTAATTCTGTATGCTTACTCGTTAGTGTCTTCCTTCTCTGCTGTGAACAGGAAATTGCTATAATGGCACGGATTTTGCAGTCAATGACTCCGTAATCTGCTTGCTGCTGGTTTCTAAGAAATCTGCCCACCAACATCCAGCATGGTGTACATTGCCCTTTCCCAATATGATGATCTCCGACCAGAACCCATCAGTGGCTAGGATACTGCACCAATATTTTAGTTTACTTTAAGATAGTGAAAAAAGAATGGTTTGCTCCAGGAATGATTGCATGAAAGAAAAAGGGTGTTGATATTTCTAAAGCAAAACTCGATTATAAATATAATATTACACTTTTTTAAAAAAACTGCCCCTGAAAAGAACAGCTTTCAATTAATTAGCCCCTGAACACTGCACAATTTCCCATTAAATAACAAGAAAAGAAACATTCAGCTCTCAATCTAAAAATTAGCAGGGCGTAGAGTGTTACTTGTACACAACAGCTTTAGACTCTGGTTGGAACCCCTTCAGGCTCTGGCTGATTGTCTTCAAATAGCTGCTTCCACAAGGTTGCTTCAGCTTCTTCCTTGTCTTCAGAAAAAGATTGCTCTACTTTTAAAATATCATTGCTCTTGCTTTTAAATACTCCGTCTCGGAAAGAATTATGGATGCAAGTTTCAAGCAGATCAGAACTCAGCTCCTCTCAAAGTTTTTCCAAACGCATTGCATCTCTGCCTTTATGGGTTCCACCCAGCAACAGCCTAACCTCCCCAAGCTAAAAAGCAAATTATCCCTGGAGGCTGCAAAAACGCATTAAGTCTCCAGGGACCTCCTGAGGCATTGTGCATTAACCCAGACTGATAATCACACATGCTTTTCTTAGAAGCAAAACAAAATTCCATTTAAAACTCTGACCACTGCAAACAGACACATTCTAACCCCAGGCTTTTAACCCTTAAATTGTCCCAGTATTTAAAATCCAATATTCCTAAAATGTTGTAATCTTCACACCACCTTTTTAAAAAAAAAAATGAACCAGCAATGTAAACAGTTGGCTTCATTTTTCTAAAATCTTGTTAACGTTAAACATTCTGAAGATTGGAAACAACGTATACTCGATACAATGTCTCATTTTACATTTTTAAACAGGAAAACATCACATAATAGTCTTCTCACATGTTACAGTCATGATAATGAGAGAGAGAGAGATTTCTAAAGGCCTGGGCGGTCTCCAGGATTGCATCCATATTGTTACACAACAAAAGCTTCATCAATAATATAGTTATATGTAGTTGCCTTGCCCTGCCAGCAGAATTTCTCACCTGATCGTAAGACAGGTTGTTGATCGATGCTGTAGCATTCATCATCAATTCTTCACATTTATCAACTGTTTTGGATTCTGCTTCTTTTGAAGTCAGTTGAGGATAGCCAAAAATAATTGGCGACAGCTGGTGCATTCGGACAGTGCAAGGCAACAGTCATTGTATGCTGAAAGTTTGCTGAATATTCTGGCTACATTTGTACCATCTCTTCAGCCTCAGGATTCAGTATTCCACCACTGAAGGTGTTCTCTGTGGAACGGTGAGACAGTTCCAGTCCTTCATCTGTCCCTCCTGATCAGATAAAAGTATCACCTCCTGAGTCACTACTGTTGCTTTTTTTAGCCTTAGTCTATTTGCTCTGATTACGCCACCTTTGCTCACGAGTCGCCAGGTATCTTTCTGATACCGCTACGTGGTTCAAGTTCAGGTTATGATTAATAATACAGCACACCGCTTAGTAAGGATTAAAACAACGGTCATTTATTATATACAACAAGCAATATTAATACACTAATACTACTATCTAAATAATAAACCTATCACTACTGGCCAATACTTAACATAGGAAGAGCCCACCAGGTCAGGGAAACGAATGGCTTGTCCAATCAGATCTGGCCCGCGGGATTCAAAAGGCTGCTACGGGTCGGTGGCTAGGTGTCTACCGGATAGCGATCGCTGGATTCAAACTTACAGTTGCCGGTTGCTGTTCTTGCGAAGGTCTCGAGCAGGCGAAGAGGAGAGCGAGAGAGATCTGAACTTGGCCCCTCACTTTTATAGTGCCCAGGGGCTTCCCGCCTCCCCGGGCGGCCCTTGACCCTGAGTCCCAAGTGATTGGATTCTGTCCCCAATCTCTGGGGTCGATGTGTCCAATGGTGAGGCGATTCCTCGAGCGGGGGGGGGGTGGTCGCTCACCTGTCTTTGTTTCGGCCACTGCAGGTGCTGACAGGTCTGGCCCGGTATTCAATTGCTAATATGTTGCAATTGTTCCCGGGGATAGCCGATTTAACTGCAGATGTCTGGATAGATGGGCTGCAAACAGTCCTGAATGTAACTGCAAATACCTGGGTTGATGGGCTGTTGATAGCCCTGAGTATCGATCTGGGCTACCTTCACAGAGCCGAATATGCAAAACTGTCTGCAGCTGCCTGCTTGTGTCTTCTTGGCTGCTTTTCCCAGCAGTCTTTCGGGTTGGCCGTTTTAAACTGGGTTTTGGCCAGATTAATCGGGACGCAGCCATTTTACGTGGCTACACTACCATGTCAGGAATTTGACTGTTCTTTAGATTCCACTATTCCTGTATTTGCTTTCATGGCAACCTGTTGTCTTGTGATTAACTCCCTCTCCTTGAAGGTGTTGTCGCTCCTCTTATGGCTCATGCAGACGACTGCTGGTATGCTGGAATTCCTGTGCAATTTGATGCTGGATTAGTTTTCTTCCGAACCTGCCTTCCAAGCTAGCTTTCTCTTCTTTGTAACCGTCACTGATACCTTTTGCTTGATAAGGCTCCGAGGCTTGCTGCTCCCTAGCCTTCAGCTCTTCATTAACTCTGTCAAGGAGTTCTGTTTAGCGTTTGTGTAAATCAGCCATTTCTGTTTGTACCGTTGCTAACTTTAGTGGGTTAAGCCTGTATGAATGATGTTTAATGGGAATAGAATTTCCTATAACTACATAATGCATAATTACTTTTGTACTTCCCAACTTATTCCCACATGCAGTTCTATGTGACTGCAATAACTGTTTCAGGTAATTTTGATTTTCCTCCGGAAGGTAACTCAATACTTTATCCCAATTTTTTAAATACTACTTCATTATCAATTTTATTTGATGAATGACAGATTCAGATTTATGTGGATTTATCTCTTCTCCCTGAGCTACAACGAGTAACACTTCCTCCTTTCTTTCTCTATTAAAATAACATTTGAGCATATTAACATGACACTGAGCTCTCCTTCTGTCTGGCATTCTTAAAAAATTTTTTTTTTTTTAAAAATTCTCCTTTTTCACATTTTCTCCTACATTTACACCCATCAACAATAAACATTAATCAGCAAGATATATCAATCCCCATAATAACAACGATCCCATCCGCCCACCAACCCGCAAACCTCAGCCCACATGTTTACATAAACAAATGACAAAAAGGAATCAGGGATTACCCATAGTCACCCTTAATCTACACAGCCCCCCCCCCCCCCCACCCACCCCCCAACTAATGTTCAATGTTATCCAGTTCTTGAAAGTGCATATAAATAGTGGCCATGACTTGTAGAACCCCTCCGAGCTTCCCCTCAGTTCGAATTTAACCTTCTCAAGGGTCAAGTATTCCAACAAGTTCCCCCGCCACGCCAGGGCACTGGGTGGAGAGGCTGCTCTCCATCCCAGCAGGATCCGCCTTCGGGCGATCAACAAGGCGAAGGCTATGATATCTGCCTCCGCTCCCGTTCTGTCTGGCATTCTTATCAAATCATTCACCTCACTCAATTTCCTTTCAGTTTGATACGACCCATTAAATCTAAAATTATAAAGTTTTGATTTCTTATTTGCCTCTTTGTTTTTCATTACCTTTTGTGACAACTTCAAACGTTTCCTTTTTAGCTTGGGGAGATTAGATTGTTGCTGGGTGGAACCCATAAAGGCAGAGATGTGATGCATTTGGAAAATCTTTGAGAGGAGCCGAGTTCTGATCTGCTTGAAACTTGCGCCCACAATTCTTTCCGAGTCAGAGTATTTAAAAGCAAGAAAAATGATATTTTAAAAGCAGAGCAATCATTTTCTCAAGACGAGGAAGGAGCTGAAACAACCTAGTGGAAGCAGCTATTTGAAGACAATCAGCCAGAGCCTGAAGTGGTTCCAAACAGAGTCTAAATGTTTAGCTATACTCCCCAAAGTTTAACACACAGCCCAACAACATAGTCTCTGACCGCTGACTCACCAATTTATTTGGTCAATTTAAGTGGTTCTCTCACCTCATGACCAAAAATCAAATCAAATGAACTGAATTTAGTTGATTCATTAGGTGCACCCCTAATTGCAAATTGTACAATTGGAATTTCTTTATCCTAATTCTCTGGATAATCCTGACTGTAGATCCTCAACATGGTCTTTTGAGTTTGATTCCGGATGATACACCATCCAGTTAAATAGCTTTATACCTAAGCTATCCACAACTTTCTTGAAAACTTCAACATAAAATTGGATCCCTGATCTGATTGAATTTCTTTTGGCCAGAGGTTTACCAAGTGGCATTACCGATGGGTTATAAAAAGGAGGTTTTGCGGGTCCATATCTCGTAGAAAATTTGATTAACTCCTCTTAAAAACTTCCTAGATGTAATGTTTCCTTACTGGAATTGCCCCCGGAAATTTAGTAGACACATCCATTATGATCAACAGATACTGATTCCCTCTTTTGGTTTTAGACAGTGATCCCATGCAATCAGTTGGAACTCGAGTAAAAGGTTCCTCAAATGCTGAAATGGGTAATAAAGGTGCTGGTTTGAATACTGCCTTCGGTTTCCCTATTACCTGACATGTGGCATGTACGGCAACATTCAACTACATCCTTCTGCAGTCCAGGCCAATAAGAATATATTTTATGTTTTTGTTTGCGTTTTCCTTACTCCTAAATGACCCCCTACTGGAACCTCATGAACTTCCCGCAAAACCTTGTTTCTATAACCCATCGGTAATGCCACTTTGTAAACCTCTGGCCATTTCTGAGCTGCTTGAATATGTAATGATCTCCATTTTCTCATTATTACATTGTTTCTAATGTAATAATACTCTGGTATACACTCAGATTTCATTTCCATTTCCATCTGTGCTTTCTGATTAACTGCTTTATCTCTGAATCTTTCTGTTGTAATTCAACCAACTTGCTTGAGCTAAAGATATCCACTTCATTCGCCATCTGCTCTTGTTCTTCACTAACAATCTGGTCAAATCTGATTTCTGACAACTGAACCTCAGCCTCCCTATCGGTGCTTCTCAAGTTCTCTTCCTCCTGTCTCAACCTGTGGCTTGTGATCTGGTGACCACACATTCAGGAAACATTCCTGGAAATACTACTTGCAACATCCCAGTTGTTTGACTTCTCACTGGCTTTTGAACCACAGTGGGCTGCACTCCCACCTGTGATCCAGCTGTTTCATTACCTCGGATAAATTGTACCCCTAAAAAAAGTAATTTTTCTAGTACACTTCCTACCACTTCACCACTTTTCTCTGAACTCTCTAACTCTACCTTACATAGTGACACATTACTGCTCCTCCTACTAATTCCACATGTTGCCACCTTTTCTGTTAATACTCCTTGCAAACTATACATCTCCTTATCTCTTACCATTAAAGATTGACTTTCTCCTGTATCCCTTAAAATCTTAATCTCCTTACTACTCCACCTTGTACACACGAGTAAAAGGCCCTCACAAATAAAATCCGTAAAAGGTTCTGGTACTTGCTTATCCATCAACATCTGAATAGGCTGTACGCTCTGTTGCATCTCTTCCACTGGGAAATGGTTTTCCCTTCCACTTTAAGAAACCCCATTTGCTTATCCTGTTTTACCGAGTCTGTTTGTCTCAGCCACCAGGGCTGCAAAATCACATGTCCAACTTTTTTATAATGAAAACATTTAGTTTTTTTTTCTCTCTCCCACTGTTATATGTTTCCTTTTGACTCTGATGCACACTCTCCTTAACACCACCAACTAAACCTCCTTTGGATTGACCACCTGTGAATTTCTAATTTCCCCAGTTTCTATCCTTCAACGATTGAAATTGATGTAGAAATCCAAACTTTGTTTTATGATCCAATTCAAAATCATAGGCCACTTTCTGCGGCCTGTCTAGCAGTTTTAATTCTTTGCTTTTCCACAGGAGTTCTCACTGCTGTGGCAAGTGAATCTTAATTCCTCCAAAATAATTGTTTCCCGAAGAGTGTCTTTTGTGTCTTTTTAATGCTCTTATCCACGCATCAAAATTATTTGGTTTAATTCTTCAAATTCTATAAATGTCTGACCTGGTTCTTTCCTTAGATTTCTAAACTTTTTTCTGCGGGCTACTGGCAGCAGCTCATTTGAACTCAATATGGGTTTCCTGACCTCCTCTTATGGTTGAACCAACACTGCCCACATGGTATTTAGCCAATTCAATTGTTTAGCTACTTAAATGAAATGAATAGGGCTTCCACATCTTTCTCACCAAATCTTGGCATGCTTGAATATATTTAGACATATCCCTACTAAGCCTTTGATTGAAAGTATTTCTTCTTCCTCGCTATCTTCCTCAGCTTCTGCTTTTAACTCCAACCTTTCAAGTTGATGCCTTGCAGTGCCAGTTTCCGAAGATCAAATTCTCTCTTTCCTTATCTCTTTCTTCATTTGCCAATCTTTCCATTTCTACCTCAATCCAGCAACAGAACCTTTTGGGGGGGAATTCATTGTCCATTAATTTCCTCTGATAAGGTAGTGGTGAGCTGCTGCCTTGAAGCATGCAATCCATGTGGTGTAGGTACACCACAGTGCGGTTAGAAAAGGATTTTGATAAACAGTAAAGGGCAGCATTACAATCCAAAGTCACTATGTTGTATGTCATCAAACAAGTTAACAGCCAATGATATTGAAGAATTGTGACAGGAAGCAAATCAGGATGTAAAAAGAACCGACTACCCGTCACTTTTTAATTATTTTAGAAATAATTAGATAAAGATTGGGACATGTAATGTAGAAGCTGAAGTATCATATTTTAAAAATGTAAATTACCCAATTATTTTTTTCCCCAAATAGGCAATTTAGTGTGGCCAATCCACTTAGCCTGCACATCTTTGGGTTGTGGGGGTGAAACCCACGGAGACACGGGGAGAATGTGCAAACTCCACAGAGACAGTGACCGAGGGCCGGGATTGAGCCCAGGTCCTCAGCACTGTAGGCAGCAGTGTTAACCACTGTGCCACCATGCTGCCAAGAAGCTGAAGTATCAAAAACTTTATGAACAATTATTTTAAAAACCTACGCAAGTTTTTTTTAATCATGGAGAAATTTAACATTTTTAGATAAAATTATTTTTTCAGGGCTAGAGAAGCTGTCCAGTAATTTATCAACTTAGTATGCCATTTAAAAGCTCAGTTGCACCTCTTGCAACAAGGCTGAACTTTGAAGGGTATTTACATCAAACTGCAAACAGGACTCAGCAGAATAATTAGGCCATTTGGCCCTTTAGAGCCAGCTCCGTCATTCAATAAGAACATGGCTGAACTGGTTGTCGCCATCAACTCCAGCCTCCTCCACTTTCTGGGAAAGGGAATTCCAAGTACTAATGACCCTCGAGAGAAATAATTTCTCCCGATCTCCGTTTTGAAACAGAGACCTGTTATTCTTAAACTGCGGATGTTCATGTAATTTCATGTAATTTTTAATGTTTTTATCTGCGATGACTTCAACAACACAACCTTTGGAAGAGGAGGGAATCGGTGGCAGCACCTTCTGGATTTCTGCTTTAATTGCTTTTGTGTGGATGTCAAAGTTGCTGTCAGTTTCAGAGAGTAAAGATAGCGAACGTTGGCAGTTTGGCTGTCATTAGAACTGCAAAATCGCAGCCATTATGTGGGCAAGAGAATTTTCCATGGTCCTATCTCTTCAATCAGAGATATCTTTCTCGCCCAGATGGTTGATTTGTCACAAGTTAAATTACTTTGATTAGTCTTTTGAAATGCTTTGTCTGAGCGTCTTATTATCTCAATTGTCTCAGCTAATACTTGTGCGGTTAGAATTAATGTATCCAGTGCATTTGGCTGTGGGCAGCAACCATATTTCATGCAATTTACTATGACTCTGGTTTGTGCTTAAGCTATTGTACATAAAACAATATTTAAGAGACGACCATTTAGCTGAAGAATGTTGAGTGTATGCCACGCATTTGTCGACACTGAGTTAACCATTCCATAGTGTTTCTTTCATAATGTGTCACTACGCAGACATCTGGAAGGGTGTAGGAGATTGAGACCAAAAGCTATCTTTGATATCTTTCATGCTATCTCCGTCCATGCAACCCACCCATTGCACTCCTTCTGCATCCTGACTCTGCAGCCATTTCTCAAACTTTATGCATACTTTAAGCCACTTTTACGCTCAGGCATCATCACATGCTGCTTCACTCATAACACAGAATTTCTGCCGTGGTACTTTTGTTGTAGAAACATAGAAAATAGGAGCAGGAGTTTACCATTCAGCCCTTCAAGCCTGCTCTGCCATTCTTTGTAATCATCCAACTCAGTAACCGTTTCCCGCATTCTCCCTATTTCCTTTGATCCCTTTGGCCCAAGATTATATCTAACTTCTTGAAAACACACAATGATTTGACCTCAACTGCTTTCTCTGGGAGCGAATTCCACAGGCTCACCACTCTGGTTGAAGAATTTTCTCCTCGGCTCATTCCTAAATAGTTTACCCCAATACTTTAGATTGTGACCCCTGGTTTTGGACTCCCCCCACCATCGGGAGCATCTTTTCTGCATCTATCCTGTCTAGTCCTGTTAGAATTTTATAGGTTTCTATGAGATGCCCCCTCATTCTTCTAAACTCCAGTGAATATAATCCTAACCGACTCGATTTCTCTTCGTACATCAGTCTCACCATCACGGGGATCAGTCTGGTAAACCTTTGCTGCGCTTCCCCTATAGCAAGAGCATCCTTCTTCAGATAAGGAGACCAAAACTGCATACTATTCCAGGTGTGGTCACACCAAGGTCCTGCACAACTGCAGCAAGACATTGCTTCTCCTGTACTGTAATGCTCCTGCTATGAAGGCCAACCTATCATTTGCTTTTGTTACGCCTGCTACAACTGCATGTTTACCTTCAACTAGTGTACAAGGCACCCAAGTCTCGTTGCACATTGACTCTCTCAACCTGTAGCCATTCAAACAATGATCTGCCTTCCTGTTTTTGCTATCAAAGTGGATAACCTCACATTTATATATATATATTGTACTGCATCTGCCATGCATTTGCCCACAAATGTCAAAGGCATTTGTTGCACTATTGGTGAGTTTTGTACAGATTTCCATGTGCAATCAAAAATCTCATGTTGTCAAGAAGTAACTTGTAGTTTTCCCAGATCGTCTTTTGTGAAAGCCCCAAAAGGTTCAGAAAACAAAGTTCTCAGAAAACAAAAGTTTTATAACTTAAAAACTAATCACTTCAAAGTGGACTTAAATTACTTTAATTAAACAAACTGACATCCCCTTCAACTAAAAGTATGTTCTTGTAATCTACGTAGGTACTTAAGCACAACTGTTATTTCAGTCAATATTCACAATAGGAAAAGAGTTGGTATATTTTAACAAGACTAGTTAAGGAAGGAGCTTGGCTTTCATGAGCTCACTTTTTTCAATTTTTAAACAAAAGCTCCAATTCGCACAATACGAAAAGCACACTAAATCAGTTCAGAAACTTTTCTGGATAATGGAAATTTCTGCAAGATTCACATGCTCCGATATAATTGAAAACTTTTCAGTTATTCTGGGGACAAAATATACAATTGAAGTCCAGGTTTTTGAGTGGGCTGAGACTATGAAAGAAACATTTTAAGGAAGGCATTGAAAAACAAAACACGATTTAATGGGCAAATTTAATCATGTTATTGTGAAATGTGTATTTTTTTTGAATTTATAAATTTGCTTGAAACTTTAGTTTGCACATGAGAAATTTTGGCTCCTGAGGGGGAAAAGCTGTTGTTTCCTAATGCATTTGAGTGATTATATTGGTTCACGTTTTAATACATTGGCAAATTTCAAATAGTTTATTAGCAAATCTCCAGAGGCACTGCTCATGATAAATCAGACTGTTTATAAGGACGTAGATGTTACACAGTGTCATTCTTAAAGCTACAAAGCCTGTATGACAGAAAGTAGATACATGGATAAGTTCAGATACAAGTCATTTTAAGAGGCTGCAGATATGCTAGCTGAAATATTGTGTGTTGTTGGACATTACTTTATTCTGTGAAATGCGATGTATGTTTTCTGTGACAGAAAATGCATTCTATATCTCCAGTTTTTAGTTATGATAAAGATGAGGATACAATGTTCTTATGAGATGGCCACTAATGTGAAAATACCGTATTCTGTGTGATAAGATGGTGTTTAGTATTTTTAAACACTGCACCTCATGGTTGAGTGTTGTAGTCAGTGAATTGTGCACTCGACAGATTAAAAATCTGAGTACACCCTGGCCATGAGAACAATAACTTATCTCAATGACCTGTTACCTCTTATATCTGTCTGTCAAAGTATCAATTGGTTCAGAGGTAGCTTAATGCATGATCTAATTGAACACTGTTCATTTTTTAAATCTTAGCTTAGATTTTTTCCATCTTTAACCATGCATGGTGGATGAAGCTTTATAGGTTTGACTTCAGAAAACTGGTCATCCTTGTGTATTGCACTCATGACAGTTTGTTTTCCCAGAGCAATGATGGAGAAGAGCGACTGGCTGTTGTTCGACTCTTGGCTAAGCTCTTTGGTGCAAAGGATTCAGAACTTGCAACACAAAATCGGCCTCTGTGGCAGTGTTTCCTGGGACGGTAAGAGACTTTTTGTTGGTTAATGACTCAAATGTGGTATTTGTTTTTTGCATGATTTGCTTGTGTTGGAAGCTTTTGGGAGCTTGCTGAGCACACATTTGCTGCTTTTGTGCATTCCAATATTGATCATGCTTCAAAAGACTTTGTTGACTGGAAAAGATTTAGTTGGGTTAAGTGCTATATAAATATGTCTTTTTGTCGTTCAACTCCGCTCTGGTTAAATTGTACAGGCACTATTGAAAAGTTTTAAAAAAGTGATGAAAAATTATTCGATCTGATTCTGCAGGGAGACCAGCACCATCATACCTTATCCAAATGATAATTCTATGGTGGTATTAAATGAAGGCCAGATGCTTACCACAATCTTATTGACTGGCGGAACAAGCTCAGGGATTCAGTGGCCTCGTCCTGCACCAATTAGTGTCTCGTAACTCTCACATCCCCAATGCCAAGAATTGGAATGTTTCCTTGTCAAATATCCAGCTGCATGCTTCGATGCTCATCGACACAAATTAGTCGATAACAATTAATGAATGAGCAGGCTCCCCAGGTTTTATTTCTGTTCGCACCTAAAAAAGCGATGGTGAGGTCATTATACTGCCTGTGTTGTCTTACTGTGGGATTGATTACCGTAGCAGTGTGTTGACTACACAAAACTTGCAACATAAGAACTGTAAATCCATGAAATATTGCTCAAATTAATGTATAAAGCGCTTCTGGAAACTGCACAAAAAGGGAAGATGCTGGAAATCTGAAATCAAAAATGCTGGAAGCATTGCACAAACTAGTTAGCAGTGTGGAAAGAGAAAAGAAGTTAGCATTTCAGGTGTGGATCTTTGTCAAAACTGGAATGTAAAAAAAGTGTGGCCGTGACCTTTGAAATGCTTAACTAAAAATCAGGCAATAGCTAAATGGCAGAATTGATATTGTCATGTGAGATTCCCTTTAAGAAATGTGTGTTTCTCAAATGGCAGCAGTGATGTCACTGTGGGTGGAGCTGGACTGTTTTTCTGTCTTTAACTTTCATTTTGAGCTGAAAAGTTGCTTTGTGGCTCTGTTTAGTTTTGTTTTAGATTTGGAGAAGCTGCAGTCAGTGTGGTGAACGTATTGCTACTGCAATTCACCACTATATTGTACTTTACTATGTTGATGCCCCTGTGGGCTCCGCATGTGGCTCCATCCCCTCGGGGGTGGTATATAAACCTGCAGCCTGTAGGCGACACTCAGTACAGAGCAGTCGCAGGCAGGCACAGATCTAGCTTATTAAAGCCACTGTTCGCTTCTACTAATCGTCTCGTGTGAATTGATGGTCGCACCACACAGCAAGATGTGTACGAATCACTGCAAACTAAAGAATGTTCATTTGGTGATTTAAAAGTGGTAACTGCTCTCAGTAGAGAATTTAAACCTGCTGTCCTTCTGTAAAAAGGGATTTTGTCTTATGGATGTCTTATAGAGTACTGCATTCTTTGGGGGGGGGGGGGTGTATTTGAATTGATGGTTGCTGAGATGTTCACGGTATGTTTACAAAATGTTAACTGGGTTCATAGAATAAACATGGTTTTTGTTTAAAAATACTCTTAGTTCACTGTTGCATCACACCTGTAAAGTGGGCCCTTGTGTTCCCCATAACCAAAATCTATTTAAAGTTGTGGGTCAGGTGAACTCCATGATACACTTTGGGGTTCTCTAAAACTTGGACCGTAACAAATTGTGGGCTCGTCCGGGATAAAAGTGGATCTGTTGGGTAGCTTAGTGAACTTAAAGACAGTGAGGACTGAGCATATTTGTGGTTGCTTTTCAGGTGTGGTATTCCAGTTTAAGTAGGGAGTGTGTTATGGGTAATGGCTCTTTCAGAGGCTCGGAAGTTTTTGGGGGTGGATAAGGTCACACGCAGTACCTTACGAACAAAGACTAAAAAAACGCTTATAGATTTGGCAAAAACATTGCAGTTAACGTTACCTGACAGCATGTGAAAAGAAGAGGTACTTACTGCGGTAGCTAAGCATTTAAAATTGCCTCAGATACAGTCTGACTCATTGGAAATGGCAAAGATTCAGTTGCAGATTAAGCAACTTGAATATGAAAAAGAATTAAAGCAGCTTGAATACGATAGAGAGCAAAAGGAACAAGAGTGAGAAAGAGATAGAGAGGAAAAAGAAAAGGAGAGAGACGAAAGGAGAAAAGAAAGAATGGGCCTAGCAGAAGAAAGAGAAAGGGAGATACAGATCAGGGAAAAAGAAAAAGAGAGAGAATTTGAACTTCAGAAAATGGCCATGAAACATGAGTCAATTAAAATTGTCGGATGTAAAGGGAAACGTACAGTTGGAGGAGAGTGATGAGGATAAAGAGAAAGAGCTTTGTAGTCGAAGGCTTGGTGGGGATCTATTTAAGTATGTCTACCCTATGCCAAGGTTTGATGAGAAGCAGGTAGAAGCCTTTTTCATTTCATTTGAGAAGGTGGCTAAACAAATGAGAAGGTGGCTAAACAAATGAAATGGCCACAGGACATGTGGGTGTTACTGATTCAAACAAAGTTGGTAGGTAGAACTAGTGAAGTGTTTGCATCACTATCAGAGGAGGTATCTGAGACGTATGAGGAGGTGAAAAATCCATGTTAGGTGCATATGAACTAGTGCCTGAAGCCTACAGACAAAGGTTTGGAAATTTAAGGAAAGAACCTGGTCAAACATGCAGTTTGAAAGGATCAAACAGAGTAATTTTGATAGGTGGATAAGGGCTTTGCAAATAGACCACACGTATGAAGCTCTCAGAGAAATTATACTTTTGGAGGAGTTTAAAAATGATGCAGTGAGAACTCATGTGGAAGAGCAGAGGGTTAAAACGGCAAGATTAGCAGCAGAAATGGCATATGGTTATGAATTAGTTCATAAATCAAAGTTTGGTTTCCGACATTAGTTTCAGCCTGAGTGGCAAAGGTAAAGGTGATCTGATGGGAGATAAGAAGGAGAGTGTACCTCAGATTAAAAAGGAAATCCAGGAGGGTGGAAGAGACATGAAAAATTTAATATGTTTTCACTATAATAAACTTGGCCATGTAAAGTCACAGAAGAAAAGCACTGGGAAGGCTGATATGGTCAACCAGGACAGTGGGGTTTGTTAAAGTGGTAAGGGAAAGCACAAGTGAAGCGAAGGAGGTGTAAAAGATTGTACAGCCTGATCAAGAGGTGATTGATAGGAAGGTGCCAGATCTCTTTAAAGAATTTACTTGTGTGGGTAAAGTTTACTCATGTATCAGGAGGCGCAGGTAAAGAAGTCACAATTTTAAGAGATACAGGAGCTAGTCAATCTTTGATGGTAAGAGATGAGGGGTTATGTAGTTTGGGTGGAATGTTGCCAGAAAAGGTGGTAATATGTGAGAAGAGTAGTGTTCCATTATATAAGGTAAGGTTGGAAAGTCCAGTGAAGAGTGGTGAAGTGGTAATAGGAGTAATAGAGAAACTATCTTGTCCAGGAAGGCAGTTTATCTTGGGTAATGGTCGAGCTGGATTGTAGGTGGGAGTGATGCCTACTGTGGTTGATAAGTCAGTGGAAAATCAGACAACTGAAGTGTTAAAGGACGAATATCCTGGGATTATTGGATTGTCTAGTAACCACGTTGCAAAGTCACAGGTTAAGACAAGAGGAGAAATCAAAGAGTGAAGTGGAAGTGCAATTATCAGAAACGATTTTTGATCAGATGGTTGAACAAGAACAGGTGGAGGATGAGGCGGATATTTTTAGTTAAGGGAAATTGGTGGAGTTACAGCAGAAAGATGTAGAAATAAAACGGATGTATCAGAAAGCATACACGGAAGAGGAATCTTGAGTGTACACCAGAGTGTTATTACCGTAAAAGTAATGTCTTGATGAGAAAATGGAGACCTTTATATATGCAGGCGAATGAAAAGTGGGCAGAAGTTCATCAAGTGGGATTGCTGGTAGGGTATAGAAAGGAGGTGTTGCGAGTAGCACATGATGTACCAGTGGGAGGTCATTTGGGAGTAAGGAAAACTCAAGCAAAACTCCAAAAACATTTTTATTGGCCTGGACTGCATAAAGATGTTAATTTTTGTTGATCATGTCATACATGTCAAGTGATAGGGATACCTCAAGCAGTGATAAAACCAGCGCCCTTAATACCCATTCCAGCATTTGAGTAATCTTTTACAAGGGTCCTAATTGATTGCTTAGGACCGCTTCCTTAAACGAAAAGTGGGAATCAATATCTTTTGACTATAATGGATGTGTCTACTAGGTTTCCAGAGGCCATTCCAGTACGTAATATTCCAGCTAAAAAGATTGTGGTGGAGTTACTTAAATTCTTTACTAGATATGGACTACCCACAGAAATACAATCTGATCAAGGACCAAATTTTACCTCCAGGTTATTCAAAGGAATAATGGATAGCTTAGGAATAAAACAATTTAAATCAACTACGTACCATCCAGAATCGCAGGGAGTGTTGGAAAGGTGGCATCAGACATTAAAGACAACGTTGAGGGCTTATTTTCAAGATTATCCAGAGGATTGGGATAAAAGAATTCCATTTGTACTGTTTGCAATTAGGGATGCACCTAATGAGTCAACCAAATTCAGTCCTTTTGAACTAATTTCTGGTCATAGGGTAAGGGGATCACTTAAATTGATTAAGGAAAAATTGGTGAGTGAGAAATCGGAATTTACATTATTGGATTAAGTGTCAAATTTTAGGGAATGATTAAATAGAGCAGGTGAATTGGTTAGACAGCATTTAAAATGTGCAAAACATGTGATGAAACGTGTAGCGGAAATCCAAAGTTCGAAGTTTTGCCCATGGAGATAAAGTTTTAGTCTTGTTACCAGTCGTAGGTAAACCTTAAAAAGTAAGGTTTTGTGGACAGTATCAGATTGAAAGGAAATTAAGTGAGGCGAGTTATGTAGTACGAATGCCGGATAGAAGGAAAACTCACCACGTGTGCCATGTGAATATGCTGAAAAGGCACTTTGAAAGGGAAGGAGAGCAAACGGAGGAGGTTTTAATGATTCTAACTCAAAGTGACGAACCAAATCCAGATGACTGTGAATTTGACATACTTCAAATTAAATTGGAAAATGAGGATGTTCTTAAAAATTGGGATAAATTGTTGAGTTACCTTCCAGAGGAAAAACGAACTGACCTGAAAGAGTTATTGATATCGCATGGGCAAGTTTGTGGAGATAAATTGGGAAGTACGAAAATGGCTATACATGACGTAGATGTGGGAAATGCTGCTCCAATTAAACAACATCCATATAGCTTAACCCTTTAAAATTGGCACAGGTTATCAAAGAGATTGAAAATATGCTTAAAAATGGCATAATTGAAGTGGGTTGCAGCCAATGGAGCTCACCCATAGTGATAGTACCAAACCGGACGGCACCCAACGGTTGTGTGGACTATAGAAAGGTGAATGCAGTTACAAGAACGGACTCTTATCCTATTCCACACTTGGAGGATCGCATTGAGAACGTGGGACAATCCGCTTTTATTTCAAACTGGATTTACTTAATGGTTACTGGCAGGTACCTTTATCCGAAAGGGCGAAGGAGATTTAAGCTTTTGTGACTCCAGATGGTATATACCAATTCAAAGTTATACCATTTGGCATGAAAAAACCCCCAGGCACTTTTCAACGGTTAACTAACGAAGTTGTTTCCGGATTACCCAATTATGCGGTATTCATCGACGATCTGGTAATTTTTAGCCAGACATGGAAAGAACATTTGAAGCATCTGATGGAGTTGTTTGTTCGACTTCATGAGGCGGGTTTGGTGGTAAACCGAGCCAAAAGTGAATTTGGAAAAGCAAAAGTCACTTTCCTTGGCCATAAAATCGAACAGGCTCGAATGGCCCCAAGGGATGTGAAAACAAAAGGTATTTGGGAGTTTCCAATACCCTCGACATGAAGGGAAATAATGTGATTTCTTGGTATGAGTGGATTTTACCGGAAATTTGTGCCGAACATGAGCAGTGTGGTTGCTCCACTGACGGACTTGCTCCAGAAGCGTGGCAAATTTAAGTGGACAGCGGAGTGTCAACAGGCATTTGATGGCCTGACGGCTGTGTTAACCACTGCTCCTGTGTTAGCCATCCCAAATTACACAAAACCATTCAAGGTGGCTGTTGATGCGAGTGATGTTGGCGTAGGTGCGGTGCTTCGACAAGACGTCGACGAAGGACTCGAGCGGCCTATTGGTTATTTTTCAAAGAAATTGAATTCTCACCAGAGGGAAGTATTCAACAATTGAGAAGGAGACTTTGAGCTTGGTGCTGGCTTTGCAACATTTTCAAATTAATGTGACTAGCAATCAATCTGACACAATGATATATACTGATCATAATCCATTGACGTTTTTGGAGCGATTCCGGAATAACAATTCCAGACTGCTTCGATGGAGTTTATTGTTACAGCCATTTCATTTAGAAATAATACATGTGGCAGGACCAGAAAACGTGATAGCCGTGCTTTGTCACGATTGTGATGACGAGTTACAGGAAAAAGAACTAAAATGGACGATATTATTATAAATGTTTCCATGTTTGTTCTTTTAAACACAAACTCTCTTTACTGTCAATACTTCTTAACGGAAAGTGAAAAGGTGAAAAATGAAACCATCTTGAAGTTGTTGGGTTTTTTTTTCTTGGGGTGGGGGGGGGGTGGGAGAGAGGTGTCATGTAATAGTCCCTTTACGAAATGTGTGTTTCTCAAATGGCAGCAGTGATGTCAGTGTGGGTGGAGCTGGGCTGTCTTTCACTTTCATTTTGAGCTGAAAAGCTGCTTTGTGGCTCTGTTTAGTTTCATAAGAACATAAGAGCAGGAGAAGGCCACCTGGCCCCTTGAGCCTGCTCCGCCATTCAATGAGATCATGGCTGATCTTTTGTGGACTCAGCTCCACTTTCCGGCCCGAACACCATAACCCTTAATCCCTTTATTCTTCAAAAAACTATTGATCTTTGTCTTAAAAACATTTAATGAAGGAGCCTCTACTGCTTCACTGGGCAAGGAATTCCGTAGATTCACAACCCTTTGGGTGAAGAAGTTCCTCCTAAACTCAGTCCTAAATCTACTTCCCCTTATTTTGAGGCTATTCCCCCTAGTTCTTTCACCCGCCAGTGGAAACAACCTGCCCGCACCTATCCTATCTATTCCCTTCATAATTTTATATGTTTCTATAAGATCCCCCCTCATCCTTCTTAATTCCAACGAGTACAGTCCCAGTCTACTCAACCTCTCCTCGTAATCTAACCCCTTCATCTCTGGGATTAACCTAGTGAATCTCCTCTGCACACCCTCCAGTGCCAGTACGTCCTTTCTCAAGTAAGGAGACCAAAACTGAACACAATACTCCAGGTATGGCCTCACTAACACCTTATACAATTGCAGCATAACCTCCGTAGTCTTAAACTCCATCCCTCTAGCAATGAAGGACAAAATTCCATTTGCCTTCTTAATCACCTGTTGCACCTGTTAACCAACTTTTTGCGACTCATGCACTAGCACACCCAGGTCTCTCTGCACAGCAGCATGTTTTAATATTTTATCATTTAAATAATCCCTTTTGCTGTTATTCCTACCAAAATGGATAATCTCAAATTTGTCAACATTGTATTCCATCTGCCGGACCCTAGTCCATTCACTTAACCTATCCATACCCCTCTGCAGACTCCCAGTATCCTCTGCACTTTTTGCTTTACGACTCATCTTAGTGTCGTCTGCAAACTTGGACACATTGCCCTTGGTCCCCAATTCCAGATCATCTATGTAAATTGTGAACAATTGTGGGCCCCACACTGATCCATGAGGGACACCACTCGCTACTGATTGCCAACCAGAGAAACACCCATTAATCCCCACTCTTTGCTTTCTATTAATTAACCAATCCTCTATCCATGCTACTTCTTTCCCCTTAATGCCATGCATCTTTATCTTATGCAGCAACCTTTTGTGTGGCACCTTGTCAAAGGCTTTCTGGAAATCCAGATATACCACATCCATTGGCTCCCCGTTATCTACCGCACTGGTAATGTCCTCACAAAATTCCACTAAATTAGTTAGGCACGACCTGCCCTTAATGAACCCATGCTGCGTCTGCCCAATGGGACAATTTCTGTCCAGATGCCTCGCTATTTCTTCCTTGATGATAGATTCCAGCATCTTCCCTACTACCGAAGTTAAGCTCACTGGCCTATAATTACCTGCTTTCTGCCTACCTCCTTTTTTAAACAGTGGTGTCACGTTTGCTAATTTCCAATCCGCAGGGATCACCCCAGAGTCTAGTGAATTTTGGTAAATTATCACTAGTGCATTTGCAATTTCCCTAGCCATCTCTTTTCGCACATGAGGGCCAGGAGACTTTATAAAAAATAAAAAAATTTTTTATTAAAGGTTTTCATAAAATATCAATAACAAAATGAGAAAGAAAAAAGAACCCAACAGGGTTAAGTACAAAACACAATCTAAAAAAGCAACCCCCCCCCCCCCCCCCCGTACCTAAATAATAAATTAACATTAACACCCCGACTTAAGACAACAGGTGTATACACCCCCTCAGACCCTTCCAGTGTAAATAACATAAACAAAAATAAAGTAAACCCCCACCCCCCGAGCTGCTGCTGCCATTGACCAATGTCTATCATTCTGCCAGAAAGTCTAAGAACGGTTGCCACCGCCTAAAGAACCCTTGTACCGACCCTCTCAAGGCGAATTTCACCCTCTCCAATTTAATGAACCCTGCCATATCGCTGATCCAGGATTCCACGAGGGGGGCCTCGTATCTTTCCACTGAAGGAGAATCCTTCGCCGGGCTACCAGGGACGCAAAGGCCAGAATTCCGGCCTCTTTCGCCTCCTGTACTCCTGGCTCCTCTGCCACCCCAAATATTGCCAGCCCCCAGCCCGGTTTGACCCTGGATCCTACCACCCTCGACACCGTCCTCGCTACGCTCTTCCAAAATTCCTCCAGCGCTGGGCATGCCCAGAACGTATGGGTGTGATTTGCTGGGCTCCCTGAGCACCTAACACACCTGTCCTCACCCCCAAGGAACCTGCTCATCCTTGTCCCGGTCATGTGTGCCCTGTGCAGCACCTTAAACTGTATGAGGCTGAGCCTCGCGCATGAAGAGGAAGAGTTCAACCTCCCTAGGGCATCTGCCCACGTCCCCTCTTCGATCTCCTCTCCCAACTCCTCCTCCCACTTACCTTTCAACTCCACCACCGAGGCCTCCTCCTCCTCCTCCTCCTGCATCACCTGGTAAGTTTCCGAGATCTTCCCCACTCCCACCCCCCCCACCCCGAGAGTACCCTGTCCTGTACTGTGTGTGGCAGTAGCCGTGGGAATTCCATCACCTGCCGTCTGGCAAACGCCCTTACCTGTAAGTACCTGAAGGTGTTCCACAGGGGGAGCCCGTACTTCTCCTCCAGCTCACCCAAGCTCGCGAACTTCCCGTCCACAAACAGGTCCCCCAACTTTCGTATGTCTGCCCTGTGCCACCCTGAAAACCCTCCACCTGTTCTTCCTGGGGCGAACCGGTGGTTCCCCCGTAATGGGGTCCACGCCGAGGCCCTAACTTCCCCCCTATGACGCCTCCACTGCCCCCAAATTTTGAGGGCCGCCACCACCACCGGGCTCGTGGTATACCTCCTTGGAGGGAGCGGCAGCGGCGCCGTTGCCAGCGCGCCCAGACTCGTACCCACACAGGACGCCGTCTCCAGCCTCTTCCATGCAGCCTCCTCCCCCTCCCCCCCATCACCCACTTGCGCACCATTGTTGCATTGGCAGCCCAGTCGTACCCATAGAGGTTGGGCAGCGCCAGCCCCCCCCATCTCTACTCCGCTCCAGGAACACCCTTCTCACCCTCGGAGTCCCTCGCGCCCACACAAGCCCCATTCTACTCCTGTTAACCCGCCTGAAAAAAGCCTTCGGGATAAACACGGAGGCACTGGAACAGGAACAAAAACCTTGGGAGCGCCGTCATTTTGATTGACTGCACCCTACCCGCCAGGGACAGCGGCATCGCGTCCCACCTCTTGAACTCCTCCTCCATTTACTCCACCAGCCTTGTAAAGTTAAGCCTACGCAGGGCCACAGCTCCTGGCCACCTGGACCCCCAAATATCTGAAACTCCTCTCCGCCCTTTTTAGTGGGAGCCCGCCAATCCCCCTCTCCTGGTCCCCTAGCTGAACTACGAACAGCTCGCCCTTCCCCATATTGAGCTTGTACCCCGAAAAGTCTCCGAATTCCCTAAGCATCCTCATTACCTCTGGCATTCCTCCCACCGGGTCCGCCACATACAGCAGCAGGCCGTCCGCATAAAACGACACCCTATGCTCCTCCCCACCCCGTACCAACCCCCTCCAGTTCCTTGACTCTCTCAGTGCCATAGCCAGGGGTTCAATCGCCAGTGCGAAGAGCAGGGGGGACAGGGGATACCCCTGTCTTGTCCCTCGGTGCAACCGAAAGTACTCGGACCTCCTCCTATTTGTGGCCACACTCGCCATCGGGACCTCATACAACAGCCTAACCCACCTGACAAACCCCTCCCCAAACCCGAACCTCTTCAGCACCTCCCACAGGTACCCCCACTCTACCCTATCGAAGGCTTTCTCAGCGTCCATCGCCACCACTATCTCCGCCTCCCCCTCGCTCGCCGGCATCATGATAACGTTCAAAAGCCTCCGCACATTCGCGTTCAACTGTCTCCCCTTCACAAACCCCGTCTGGTCTTCGTGGATGATCTGCGGCACACAATCCTCAATCCTCGTGGCTAAGACCTTCGCCAGCACCTTGGCATCTACATTTAGCAAGGAAATCGGTGTAAGACCCACATTGCAGGGGATCCTTGTCCTGCTTCAGGATCAAGGAGACCAATGCCCGGGACATCGTCGGGGGTAAAGTGCCCCCCCCCCCCCCCCTCCTCCCTTGCCTCATTGAAGGTCCTAACTAACAGCGGGCCCAACAGGTCCATATATTTTTTATAGAACTCGACCGGGAAATCGTCCGGCCCCGTGCCTTTCCCGCCTGCATGCTTCCTATCCCTTTGATCAACTCCTCTAGCCCAATCGGGGCCCCCAGTCCTGCCACCAGTCCGTCTTCCATCTTTGGAAACCTCAATTGGTCCAGGAAACGGCCCATCCCTCCCTCCTCCTGTGGGGGCTCGGATCGGTACAATTCCTCGTAGAAGTCCCTGAAGACCCCATTGATGCCAACTCCACTCCGCACCATGCTCCCTCCCCTGTCCTTAACTCCCCCGATCTCCCTAGCTGCATCCCGCTTCCAAAGCTGATGCGCCAGCATCTGGCTTGCCTTTTCCCCATACTCGTAGACCGCCCCCTTGGCCTTCCTCCACTGCACCTCCGCCTTCCTGGTGGTCACCAGGTCGAATTCTGCCTGGAGGCTGGGCCTCTTCCTCAACAATCCTTCCTCAGGTTCTTCTGCATACCTCCTGTCTACCCTCACCATCTCCCCCACCAGCCTCTCCCTCTCCCCCCGCTCCCTCTGCTCCTTGTGGGCCCTGATGGAGATCAGCTCTCCCCTCACCACCGCCTTCAGTGCCTCCCATACCATCCCCACTCTGACCTCCCCGTTGTCGTTGGTCTCCAAGTACTTCTCTATACTTCCTCGGACCCGCTCGCTCACCTCCTCGTCCGCCAACAGCCCCACCTCCAAGCGCCACAGCGGGCGCTGGTCCCTCTCCTCCCCCATCTCCAAGTCCACCCAATGCGGGGCGTGGTCCGAAAGGGCTATTGCCGAATACTCGGTATCCTCTACTCTCGCTATCAGCGCCCTACTCAAAATGAAAAAGTCGATTTGAGAATAAGCCTTATGGACATGTGAGAAGAATGAAAATTCCCTAGCCCCCGGCCTTGCAAATCTCCAAGGGTCCATCCCTCCCATTTGGTCCATAAATCCCCTCAGCACTCTAGCCGCCGCCGACTTCCTACCCGTCCTAGACCTGGAGCGATCCAGTGCAGGATCCAACACCGTGTTAAAGTCTCCCCCCATTATCAGGCCCCCCACTTCCAAGTCTGGGATCCGACCCAACATGCGCCGCATAAAACCCGCATCGTCCCAGTTCGGAGCATACACATTGACAGTACCACCCTCTCTCCCTGCAACTTACCACTTACCATTATGTACCTACCGCCATTATCTGCCACAATGCTCGACGCCTCGAATAACACCTTCTTTCCCACCAAGATCGCCACCCCTCGATTTTTGGCATCTAGCCCTGAGTGAAACACCTGACCTAACCACCCTTTCCTCAATCTTACCTGGTCTGCCACCTTCAGGTGTGTCTCCTGGAGCATAACCACATCCGCCTTGAGCCCCTTCAGGTGCGCGAACACGCGGGCCCACTTAACCGGCCCATTCAGTCCCCTTACATTCCAGGTTATCAGCCAGATCAGGGGGCTACCCGCCCCCCCTCCCCCGCCGACTAGCCATGACCCCTCCTCGGCCAGCCACGCGCCCGCACCCCACACCCGGCCCGTTCCCCACAGCGGCATACCCCCGTCTCGACCCACCCCACTCGCTCCAGCTCCTCTTTGATCTTAGCAGCAGAAACCGCTTCCCCGCCCCCCCCCAGCCTTTGGCGCTAGAAAAAAAATCCCGCGCTCTCCACCTACCAGGCCCCGCCACCAGCCAAAACAGTGCCCAACCCGAAAGAGAAAAACAGAGAAAAAGAAACCCAAAACAATGCAAAGGACCCCCCCCCCCAAATAGGCATAACATATCCACCGCAGTCCCCAATCGCCCATCCCGACCCTCAGTCTGTGTCCAGCTTCTCGGCCTGAATAAAGGCCCACGCCTCCTCCGGAGACTCAAAATAATGGTGCCGGTCCTTGTACGTAACCCACAGTCACGCCGGCTGCAACATGCCAAACTTCACCCCTTCCTGTGCAGCACCGCCTTCGCTCGATTGTACCCGGCCCCCCTCTTCGCCACCTCCGCACTCCAGTCCTGATATATCCGAACCTCCGCGTTCTCCCACCTGCTGCTCCTCTCCTTCTTGGCCCACCTGAGCACACACTCCCGATCGACGAACCACACCAGCACCGCCCGCGGAGGCTCGTTAGCCTTGGGCCTCCTCGCCAGCACTCTATGGGCCCCTTCCAGCTCCAGGGGCCCCTGGAAGGACCCTGCTCCCATCAGCGGGTTCAACATGGTGGATCTTTGGGGTCTCAGGCAATCTAGGGCAATGAGGAGTAGGTGGGAAAATGGAGTTGAAGCCCAAGATCTGCCATGATTGTGTTGAATGGCAGAGCAGACTCAACAGACAGTATGGCCTGCTCCTCCTATTTTGTGTCTTGTGAGACTACAACCTTATAGGAGTGAAATTAGAAAAATATTTGCATACAAAGGGAAAATACTTTCTCCTATCTACCCGATCTATGTTCGAATAGGTTACAAAACAACCCCAGCCTAACCAGCCACTCTGTAACGCACTGACAACATCTTGGTGAATCTCTTCTGCACTCTCTCTAGTGCAATCACGTTCTTCCTTTGGTATGGCAACCAGAACAGCGCACAGTACTCATCATGGCCTAATGAGCATGTTATACGGCTCCATCAGAACTCCCTGCTCTTGTATTACGCGCCTCGACTAATAAAGGCAAGTATCCCATATGCCTTCTTAACCATCTTATCTGCCTGTCCTGCTGCCTTCAGGGATCTTCGGATATGCACCCCAAGGTCCCCCTGGTCCTCTGTGGGGTTCCTGGGTTGGAATTTGTTTTTCTGGCAAAGCCACCTGCAGAATTTAAAGTCTTGACCTGCTTTTGTTTTCTCCCAAACCAGCAGAGGTCTACTTTTCCAGTTTTGCTCTTTCATTGATATCACACTTCTCTGTCTCATTTTTTGGTGTTGTAAATTACTTTATTTGTTTTAATTTTTTTTAATATACATTTTTTGTTCGAGTTTTTCCACTTTTGCAAATAACACAATAAATCCTTTGGATTGGGAACAGCACAGCATTAATGCCTTTGCATACATGAATACAAAAAAGACAGAACTACAAGACAGTAGGTTCAGCTAAATCATCAAACTTAGTGCCTCTGAATGTACCAACGGATATACTAGAGAATGAGGGAGAACAGGATAATACCGTGATAATACTGTGAAAACATAATAAAATGACATACACCTTCATATGTAGCGAATGCTCATAAAAGCCAGCAGAACAGACGAAGCCTGCGTGGAATACAAGGAAAGTAGGAAGGAACTTAAGCAAGGAGTCAGGAGGGCTAGAAGGGGTCACGAAAAGTTATTGGCAAATAGGGTTAAGGAAAATCCCAAGGCTTTTTACACGTACATAAAAAGCAAGAGGGTAGCCAGGGAAAGGGTTGGCCCACTGAAGGATAGGCAAGGGAATCTATGTGTGGAGCCAGAGGAAATGGGCGAGGTACTAAATGAATACTTTGCATCGGTATTCACCAAAGAGAAGGAATTCATAGAATTTACAGTGCAGAAGGAGGCCATTCAGCCCATCGAGTTTGCACCGGCTCTTGGAAAGAGCACCCGACCCAAGGTCCACACCTCCACCCTATCCCCATAACCCAGTAACCCCACCCAACACTAAGGGCAATTTTGGACACTAAGGGCAATTTATCATGGCCAATCCACCTAACCTGCACATCTTTGGACTGTGGGAGGAAACCGGAGCACCCGGAGGAAACCCACACACACACTGGGAGGATGTGCAGACTCCACACAGACAGTGACCCAAGCCAGAATCGAACCTGGGACCCTGGAGCTGTGAAGCAATTGTGCTATCCACAATGCTACCGTGCTGCCCACTTGGTGGATGTTGAGTCTGGAGAAGGGGGTGTAGATAGCCTGGGTCACATTGTGATCCAAAAAGACGAGGTGTTGGGTGTCTTAAAAAATATTAAGGTAGATAAGTCCCCAGGGCCTGATGGGATCTACCCCAGAATACTGAAGGAGGCTGGAGAGGAAATTACTGAGGCCTTGACAGAAATCTTTGGATCCTCACTGTCTTCAGGGGATGTCCCGGAGGACTGGAGAATAGCCAATGTTGTTCCTCTGTTTAAGAAGGGTAGCAAGGATAATCCCGGGAACTACAGGCCGGTGAGCCTTACTTCAGTGGTAGGGAAATTACTGGAGAGAATTCTTTGAGACAGGATCTACTCCCATTTGGAAGCAAATGGACGTATTAGTGAGAAGCAGCACGGTTTTGTGAAGGGGAGGTCGTGTCTCACTAACTTGATAGAGTTTTTCGAGGAGGTCACTAAGATGATTGATGCAGGCAGGGCAGTGGATGTTGTCTATATGGACTTCAGTAAGGCCTTTGACAAGGTCCCTCATGGTAGACTAGTACAAAAGGTGAAGTCACACGGGAATCGGGGGTGAGCTGGCAAGGTGGATACAGAACTGGCTAGGCCATAGAAGGCAGAGAGTAGCAATGGAAGGATGCTTTTCTCATTGGAGGGCTGTGACCAGTGGTGTTCCACAGGGATCAGTGCTGGGACCTTTGCTCTTTGTAGTATGTATAAATGATTTGGAGGAAAATGTAACTGGTCTGATTAGTAAGTTTGCAGACGACACAAAGGTTGGTGGAATTGCGGATAGCGATGAGGACTGTCGGAGGATACAGCAGGATATAGATTGTTTGGAGACTTGGGCGGAGAGATGGCAGATGGAGTTTAATCTGGACAAATGTGAGGTAATGCATTTTGGAAGGTCTAATGTAGGTAGGGAATATACAGTGAATGGTAGAACCCTCAAGTGTATTGAAAGTCAAAGAGATCTAGGAGTACAGGTCCACAGGTCATTGAAAGGGGCAACACAGGTGGAGAAGGTAGTCAAGAAGGCATACGACATGCTTGCCTTCATTGGCCGGGGCATTGAGTATAAGAATTGGCAAGTCATGTTGCAGCTGTATAGAACCTTAGTTAGGCCACACTTGGAGTATAGTGTTCAATTCTGGTCGCCACACTACCAGAAGGATGTGGAGGCTTTGGAGAGGGTGCAGAAGAGATTTACCAGAATGTTGCCTGGTATGGAGGGCATTAGCTATGAGGAGCGGTTGAATAAACTCGGTTTGTTCTCACTGGAACGAAGGAGGTTGAGGGGAGACCTGATAGAGGTATACAAAATTATGAGGGGCATAGACAGAGTGGATAGTCAGAGGCTTTTCCCCAGGGTAGAGGGGTCAATTACTAGGGGGCATAGGTTTAAGGTGAGAGGGGCAAGGTTTAGAGTAGATGTACGAGGCATGTTTTTTACGCAGAGGGTAGTGGGTGCCTGGAACTCGCTACCGGAGGAGGTGGTGGAAGCAGGGACGATAGTGACATTTAAGGTGCATCTTGACAAATACATGAATAGGATGGGAATAGAGGGATACGGACCCAGGAAGTGTAGAAGATTGTAGTTTAGTCGGGCAGCATGGTCGGCGCGGGCTTGGAGGGCCGAAGGGCCTGTTCCTGTGCTGTACATTTCTTTGTTCTTTGAAATTTGACTAAATTCTAAGCGCTATGTTCGAGCGTGCACCAAAGCACGAAAAATAAAATCAAAAGAGCTGACATGAACTATGAAAGGAAACTAGCAGAAAACATAAACTCTGATACCAAAAGCTTCTATAAGAATATAAAGAGGAAGAGAATAAGTAAAGTAAATGTTGGCCCTTTAGAGGATGATACTGGTGAGGTAATAATGGGGAACACAGATGGTGGAGGCACTGAAAAAATATTTTGCCTCTGTGTTCATGGTAGAAGATAATAAACATTTTGCAAACTACAGTTAATGTAGAGGAAATTGGTACAGTAACTATAACTATGGAAGACTTCGGGTGGTGACCATGGAGTGAACGGTCGCACATTTAGCAGCTCCAGCTCTTGGTGGTCTTTTAACGGTTTTAAGCTGGATTTCCATGGGAATTTTTGAACATAAGTGGATAAAAGCGAGAGGAGAAGAAGACGACCCCTAGTTTATGGAGCTGCGCCCAAGAAACAGTCTTAAAAGGAGAAATCAAAAGTCGGTTGTAAGTGAAGTTCGGAGTTTGGTGGATGCAATGGCAAAGAAACAAAGATCGACCACGCCAGCTCAGTGGACGATGGATCAGTGGGTTAAATACTTGGATGAGAAGTTCGGCTGGCATCGTATGGAGTGTGCGGAGGACCTGACCCGGGCGGTGGCCTCGATTGAGGTGGTGGTCGACCGGTTGGAGGAAAAAAAAATGATGATCCAGGGGCAGGTGATCCAAATGTTGTAAGAGCTGGCGGCAGAACAAGAGTAGCAGTCCACTGCGATGGCAATGGAAATTAATATCTTACAGGATTGGCAGAAATAGTTGTTGGAGAAGGTGGAGGACCTGGAGAATCGTTCTCGCAGGCAGAATATACAGATCGTCGGTTTGCCAGAGGGAAAGGAGGGATCGGATTCCGGTGAGTATGTGGGGAAGATGCTCGGGGAAGATGCATTTGACAGGCCATTGGAGGTGGACTGGGCTCACAGGGTGCTCATGCATAAGCCCCGTGGTCGTGAGCCCCCGAGGATGGTGAGACTGCATCAGTTCCTGGACAAGGAACGCATTATGAGGTGCGCTAGGCAGTTGAAGTGGTTCATGTGGGAAGAGGCTGAGATCCGGGTGTATCAAGACTTGGGAGCAGAATTCACAAAGAGGAGGGCGAGTTTTAATAAGGTTAAGGCGGTCCTGTATGCGAAGGGACTAAAATTTGGACTGTGCTACCCGGCCCGTCTTTGGGTGACCTCCGAGAACCGAGAACTATTTTTGGCTCGCCGGAAAGACCGCCACGGTCTTCATGAATGAAAATGAAATGAAATGAAAATCGCTTATTGTCACAAGTAGGCTTCAATGAAGTTACTGTGAAAAGCCCCTAGTCGCCTCATTCCGGCGCCTGTTCGGGGAGGATGGTACGGGAATTGAACCGTGCTGCTGGCCGCCTTGGTCTGCTTTAAAAGACAGCAATTTAGCCCAGTGAGCTAATAATCTGGGAGAGGCATTATGACTTTAAAATCTAGACGGTAGGGGTCTGAGTTAAAAGTTTTGAGTTGCTGTATATTTTTTAAAATCTCAGCCTTTCACTCTAACTTAAGTTGCGGTGATCGGGAAAAGAAGGACCTCGGATTGGTTTGATTTTGATCCGTTGCTGTATGTACCGAGGTACAGTAACAAAATGTTTTAAGTTGCGATGTTCGAGGGGGGAAAGAAAAAAGAAAAGATGGTTGAGTTTTTGCATGCATAAATTTTTTCTTACCCTGTTTGATTTTTCTTCTATTGTTTTTGGCTCTGTTTGAAGGTGATGGGACTGATAAGATGTTGTAAAGGGAGGAGGGGTGGGGCTCCGCGCCTGGACCTTGGGGGATTGTTTGTCTGCTTTCTGTGTTTGTTGCTATTGTTTTGAGAACTTATGTTAAGAGTGGGGGTGTGAGGATCCAGCAGGTGGTAGGATGCTTGGTGCCAGGGGCGGGAGCTGCTAGGCTAGCTGGGAGAGCTGGTTCACTGGAGGAGAACCCCCCCCCCCCCCCCCCCCCCCCCCACACACACACACAGACCGGTTACGTGGAATGTTCATGGACTGAATGGGCCGGTCAAAAGGGCCCGTGTGATTGCACATTTGAGACTGCTAAAAGCGGTCGTGGTCATGCTACAGGAGACACACTTGAAGCTGGGAGACCAAGTTAGACTGAAGCAGGGATGGGTCGGACAGGTATTCCATTCGGGACTGGACTTTAAAACAGGGGGGGGGGTGGCCATCCTGATTAACAAAAGGGCGGCATTTGAGGTAGGGAAGATAGAGGCAGACCTGGGAGGGTATGGTTAGCGGGAAACTGGAAGGAATGGCAGTGGTGTTGGTAAATATATATGCCCCAAACTGGGATGATGTCGCGTTTGTCAGGAAAGTGCTGGGAAAGATCCCGGACCTTGACTTGCACCGGTTGGTTATGGGGGGTGATTTCAACACGGTCCTTGACCCGAGAATGGACCGGTCGGGGAAGGTATCAGCAATAGCAAAAGAACTGCAGGGTTCATGGAGCGCATGGGAGGGGTTGATCCGTGGAGATTCGAGAGGCCACGGAGCAAGGAATATTCATTCTACTCTCGTGTGCACAAGGTATACTCCCGGATAGATTTCTTTGTATTGGATAAAACACTGTTAGCGGGGGTGAAGGACACAGTACTCAGCAGTTGTGGTGTCAGACTACGTACCACATTGGATAGACCTGCGGGTAAGCACCGGAAAGTCCCAGCGCCCGCAGTGGAGATTAGATGCAGGGCTGTTAGCGGACGATTAAATTTGTGAGGGAGGCCATTCAGGTATATATAAAGAGCAGCGACACGTGAGAGGCCGCGGCTGTGGTGGTGTGGGGGGCATTGAAGGCGGTTATTGGAGGAGAATTATTTCGATTCGGGCCCATAGGGAGGAGACTAAACGGGCGGAGCTGGACAGGTTGGTAGGAGAAATCTTACAGGTGGACAGGAGATATGCGGAGTCTCCAAATGAGGAGCTCCTAAAGGAGCGCCAGAGACTCCAAATGGAATTTGGGCTCCTTTCCACAGGTAAGGCGGAGGGGCAGCAGAGGAGGGTAAAAGAGGCAATATATGAATATGGGGAGAAAATTAGCAGGTGCTGGCACATCAGCTGAGGAAGCAGGAGGCGACGAGAGAAATAGGGAAAATATAAGGATATGAGGGGGAAGGTAGTGATGGACCTGGGGCAATTCCTGGAGAGGCTAGAGTTCCTGAAGGTAGATGAGCTGGTGGAAGTCCTGGGGGGCCCAATTGGGCTTGGGGAGGTGATAGACGGATTGGGGCAATGCAATCGGGTAAGGCCCCGGGACCTGATGGATTCCCAGTGGAATTTTATAAAAAGTTTTCTGGGCTACTGGGTCCACTTCTCGTCAAGGTTTTAACGAGTCCAAGGAGCTAGAAGTGCTTCCCCCAACGCTATCACAGGCATCACTCTCTCATCCTTAAGCGAGACAAAGACCTGGAGAGCTGTGGATCGTACAAGCCAATTTCCCTTTTGAAGGTAGATACTAAATTGCTGGCAAAGATCTTAGCCACCTGAGTAGAGGATTGTGTCCCGGAGGTAATCGGGGAGGATCAGACGGGATTTGTGAAGGGCAGGCACCTGACATCCAATATTAGACGGCTTCTTAATGTTATAATGATACCAGCGAAGGGGCGCGATGTTGAGGTGGCAGTAGCCATGGACGCGGAGAAGGCTTTCGACCAGGTGGAGTGGAAGTACTTATGGTATATTCTAGACAGGTTTGGGTTCGGGCAGGGATTTGTGGATTGGGTCCGGCTGTTATATCAGGCTTCGGTGGCAAATGTAAGAACCAACCGAGTCCGGGCAGAATACTTTAATCTCTGTATGGGGACAAGGCAGGGATGCCTGCTCTCCCCATTATTGTTTGCCCTGGCCATAGAGCCCTTACCAATGGCCCTCAGATCATCGAATGCCTGACGGTGGGGGAATGGCCGAAATCATGGAGATACGAGGAGAATTTGGGCGATTTTCAGGTTACAAGTTAAATATAGGAACGAGCGAGATGTTGTGATCCAGGCACGGGGGCAGGAAAGGAGACTGATGGAGTTACCTTTTAAAGTGCATGAGAGGAGTTTTAGATATCTGGGGATTAAAGTGACTAAGGATTGGGGGCAGCTTCATAAGTTAAATCTGGTCAAAGCGGTCGATCAAATGAAAAGGGTCTTCCGCAGATGGGACATGTTCCCGCTGATGCTGGCGGGGAGGGTCCAGACAATGAAAATGACAGTCCTTCCGAGACTGTTCTTTTTTCAATGTCTCCCGATTTTTGTCCCAAAGGCTTTTTTCAGGAAAATGAGCGCGGCGATATCGGGTTTTGTGTGGGTGGGTAAAACCCTGAGAGTGAAGAAGGCACTCCTGGAGCGGCGTCTTGGGGAGGAGGGCTTGGCCCTCCTGAGCTTTATTAACTATTACTGGGCGGCCAACATATCGAAGGTCAGGAGTGGGTAGGGGAGAGGGGCCGGTTTGGGAGCTAGTGGAAGGTGGCATCCTGCAAGGGTACGAGTTCGGAGGCTCTACTAAAGGCACCCCTGCCGTTCTCACCGGCTCGATACTCTACAAGCCCTGTGGTGGTTGCAGCCCTCAGGGTGTGGGGACACTGGAGGCAGCACATGGGTTTGGAGGGGGCGTCAGTGTGGTCGCCGATTTGTGACAACCACCGAATTGCCGTCGGGCGGGGCCTTTCAGAGATGGCAGCGGGCAGAGATTGAGAGATTTGGGGACCTATTCATCCAGGAGGGCTTTCCGACTAGAGGAGGAGTTTGAGTTGCCGGGTGGGAACGGGATTCGGTACCTTCAGGTGCGGGACTTTGTACGAAGGCAGGTCCCAAGCTTTCCTAGCCTCCCCCTGAGGGGACCACAGGACAAGGTGATGTCAAAGACAGGGGTTGGAGAGGGGAGGGTTTCGGAGATACACAAGGAGTTGATGGAGTGGGACGGGGCCCCGATCAGAGAGGTGAAGAGGAGCTGGAAAATGAACTGTGGGGAAAAAGCCTTGAAGAGAGTCAATTCATCCTCGTCGTGTGTCAGACTTAGCTTGATCCAGTTCCAATGTGGTCCACAGGGCCCACATGACGGTAGCCCGGATGAGCAGGTTCTTTGAGGGGGTGGAGGACAGATGTGGGTGGTGTGGGGGTAGCACGGCGAACCATGTACATATGTTTTGGGCATGTCCGGAATTGAGGGGACTCTGGCAGGGATTTGCGGATGTTATGTCAGATGTCCTGGAAGGGAGGTTAACTCCAAGTCCAGAACTGGCAATATTTGGGATATTGGAAGATCAGGAGACCGGGGGAGGGAGGGAGGCCGTGTCCTGGCCTTCTCCTCCCTGGTCGCCCGGAGACGGATTTTGCTGGGATGGAAGGATTCCGAGCCTCCGAAGTCAGGAATGTGGGTCAGCGATAGCGTTTCTCAGTCTGGAAAAAAACAAGTTTGACTTGAGAGGATCAACTCTGGTTCGCCCGGAGATGGCAACCGTGCATCGATTTCGTCAAGGAAAATTGAACGTCAGCAGTAAGGGGGGGGGGGAAATAGGAGGCATGGCAATGTTAGATAAGGTTAGGGAACGTAGTATATGGGTAATTAGGACATAGGGTGGGGGTAGTAGGGGACGCTGTTTTATTTTGTTTTCTTTTAGGTGTTTTGCATGTGTTGGCCCGCACGGTTGTTTAAGAAATGTTAATGTGTTAAACTGAAAATTACAAATGTTTCAATAAAATATTTTCTTAAAAAAACTATAACTGGGGAGAAGGTTTTGGATAAACTGATGGGATTAAGGGCAGATTCGTCTCCGGGATCTGATGGCCTTTCCCCTAGGGTATTAAGGGAGGTGGCAGCAGAGATGATAGATGACATTTCAGAGTTCCCTGGATTCTGGAAGGGTCCCAGTGGATTGGAAACACTCTAATCTGACACCGCTATTCAAAAAGGGAGAGAGGCAAAAAGTAGGAATCTATAGACCGGTTAGCTTGACCTCTCTATGGGGTAGTTGCTAGAATTAATCATTAAGGAGGAGCGAACTGAACATTTGGAAGGATAAAGCTCAATCCGCCATTGTCAGCATGGTTTTATGACCAGTAAGTCATGCATGACAAACTTGCTTGAGTTCTTTGAGGATGTAACCAGCAAGGTGGATAATGGGGAACCTGTGGATGTGGTATATCTCGACTTTCAGAAAGAGTCTGGTAAAGTGTAAAAGGCATCCAGAAGGTGAGATCACAGGGAATTGGGGGTAGAGTACTAGAATGGATTGAGGATTGGCTGGCTGACAGAAAGCAGATGATTGGGATAAATGGATCCTTCTCTGGCTGGCAAATATAACTAGTGGGGTGCCACAGGGGTCAGTCCTCGGACCTCAACTGTTTCCAGTTTACATAAATGATATGCAAGAAGGGACAGAGTGTAACATAACAAAATTTGCAGATGATACTAAAATAGGTGGGAAAGCAGGCAGTGAAAAGGAGATATATATAGATTTTACAGCTGGATATAGATAGGCTAGGAGATTAGGCCAAAATCTGGCAGATGGCATTTAATGGAGATAAATCTGAGGTTATCCATTTTGGCTGAAAAAATAGAAGGCAAATTATTATCTAACTGGAAAGCAGATTCAAGATGCATCTGGTCAGAGGGTCTTTGTTGATGAATCACAGAAAGTCGGTATGCAGGTACAGCACGTAATTAAAAGGCAAATGGAATGTTAGTGATTATTGCAAAAGGACTGGAGTGTAAAAGTAGAGAAGTATTGTTGCAATTGCATAAGGTGTTGGTGAGACAATGCCAAGCCTAGAGTGGAGTGAGGTAGGTTGTGTAGCGATTCTTGGCATGATGCGGTTTATTGGCCCCTGTATAGTACAGTGTACAATGCCAAGCCGTGTCTTGTATTGATACATAGAACATACAGTGCAGAAGGAGGCCATTCGGCCCATCGAGTCTGCACCAACCCACGTAAGCCCTCACTTCTACCCTATCCCCATAACCCTGGGTGGTTTCCTGTGGTTCCCCTTGGCTTTGGATGTTCCTTCTTGGCCTGGATGTCTTGGGAGGTGAGTATTGTGTCCAGTTTTGGTCTCCTGAATTGAGGAAGGATGTGGTGGTATTAGAGGCACTTCAGAGAAGGTTCACCAGATTGATTCCGGGGATGAAAGGATTTATGGATGAGGAGAGATTAAACAGTTTGGGGTTATCCTCGCGGGAGTTTAGGATAAGAGGGAATCTGATCAAAAGTATAAAATACTAAATGGGATTGATAAAGTAAAAGTAGACCAAATGTTCCCCCTTGAGGGGAAATCTAGAATGAGAGGTCACGGATGTACGTCGAGTGGCGGTAGATTTAAAACTGAGATGAGAAGAAACTTCCTCTCGCAGAGGGTGGTGAATTTGTGGGACTCGCTGCTCCATTGTGCGGTGGAATCTGAGGCATTAAAGGGTTTCAAGAAAGAGAGAGATATATTTTTGATCAAAACGGATTAAAGGGCAACTGGTGGGAGGTGGATTTGTGACCAGGAAGAGATCAGCCATAATCTGATTGACTGGCGGAGCAGGCTTGAAGGGCTGAATTGCCTACTTTTGCTCCAGAATCTGGACACTGCCTCCCCAGGTGAGTCCAGGCCTCAAGAAGGAGGGCAATCTGTAAGTCTCTATATAAGACCATTCAGAGGAGGGCATCTAACTCCTTCACTCAACCTACCCTTGAACCGAAGAAGGACTCCCAACACTGACCCACAGCACTCAGATTCTTACTAAGACACTACAGACTACCTCCCCAGTGGAACCCTATCAAAGATGAGCATACCAGGAGTCCCCAAAAGGGGACAACCCGGGGAAGGGTAGCCCACTCCACCGCTCAACATCCCTACACCTGACACAGGTAAACACAGATGTTCCTGTCCTAACCTACTTAATCAAGCAACCACTGCCACTAACCATGTGGCCTAGTGGATATTAATGGCCAACGCATGTAAGATTAGCCAATCAAGGATGAACAACCACACCCAGGTCTACGCCATTGCACACTTACTCCAACAACACCAGAGAGGCCAACCACGAAGAGGAACCTAAGGAAATCAAGTCTGTTGTGTTGGGCGCTCTGGATCCGTGGAACACATACAGGTCACCAACACTTGAAATAGTGCAACACTATTTTATTGAGTCATTAACTGTTTATCATACTCTCACTGTGGGTTAACACGATATTAGCTTTAACTAAAGACCTTTGCCTTGTCCTAACCAGTCGATGCACTCAGCACATGGTGAATGTCTGTGCTGCAGGATGTGAGCTCTGTCCTACTAGGAAGCTGCAGCTCGAATGAGCGGGAACTCTGATGCCCCCTGTCTTTATAGTGCGTGTGCTCTAACTGGTGATTGGCTGCGGTGTTATGTGTGTTGATTGGTCCCACTGTGTCCATCAGTGTGTGTGTCTACACCATGATATACTGGTGTATATTATGACACAGTCCTTCCGAGGATATATGATCTGTCCGACCTTCATAGGAGACAAACAAGGATTTCATCATCCTAAAATAACAAATACCAAAAAAAAACCCACAATGCTGATAGTTTAACTGGGGGCTTTGCTCACCCATAATGATGACTAACATCGCCACCACACCAAACCATTCACCCGCCACCCTGCCATGGTGCTACTCATCTTCTCTACCAAGATGAAGGATGCCTTCACTGGATGGAAAGGTTGTCACCAGGTTTCATTCACATTTTCCTAATTGTACCCAAAAAATCACTAACGGTTCTCTTCCTGCTCTTGCACCATTACTTCTGGTGTGCCCAGGATCTATTGTTGACCCAGTCTGTTTCTCATGTACAGGCTGCTGCTTGGCAACATCATTGAAAGGCACATAGCATTAGATTTCCCACATATGTTGATGGCACCCAGTTCGACCTCATGACCACCTCTCTCAGCTCCTCCACTGTTGCTAATTTGTCAAATGGCTTATCTGACGTTCAGTATTGCATCAGCAGGAATTTCCTCTAATTGAAGATTGGGTAGACTTCAGCCATTGTCCTCCATTCTGTTGCCATATTACCGACTCCATTCCTCTCCCTGTCAACAGTCTAAGCTTCAGCCAGTCTTTTTGGAACCTTGGTATCACGTTTGACTTATTGCAAGAGCTCCTGTCCTCATATTTGCCACTACTAAAACTGCCTATTTCCTCCTCCGTAATATTGCTCGACTTTGAGCTAATCTGACTCTAAAACTCCCTCATTCATGACTTTGTTATCTATGTATTCGACTGTTCTAATGCATGCCTGTTTAGTTTCTCATGTTTTGCTCTCTGAAAACATGAGGTCATATAAAATTTACCTAGTCTTAACTTGCAGCAAGTCCCAATCTCGTCTCATCCTTGCCTCACTGACCTAAACTCGCTCCTGGTCAAGGAACCTCTTGATTTTAAAATTTCTATCCTTATTTTCAACTCGCTCCATGGCCTCATCACTCCCTGTCTTTATAATCTCCTCCAGCCCACAGCACTCAGATCTGCACTCCTTCCGTTCTGTCCTCTTGTGCAGCCCCAGTGTTAATGACTGCACCATTGATGGCCTTGTCTTTCGTCACCTAGAACACGAGCTCTGGACATCACTCCCAACACCTCTCTGCCTCTCTACTTCATTTTCCTCCTGTAAGTTGCTCCTCAAGGCAATCTTCTCATCCAACCATTTGGTCATATGACATAATATCAATTTACATGACCTGGTAAAATACTTTGGTTGCTAAGGCCTTCGTAAAGTGCCTCCTCGTGGCTTTGAAAGCGCAAAATAAATAGAAATTGTTCAAAAATAATTTCTGATAGCGGCACAATCTTGGCCGTAATTAGCCACCTGATTCAGAATACTGCCCAAAGCAGAATGATTCCCCAGTGCCCCTTTCTGTATCGAGAGCGCATTGATCAAAAATGGCTGATAGGTGGTGTCAGATTAGTTGTTGACTGCTGTCCTTGGTAAGTCTTTTTGCAGTCATTCAATAGCAGTGCATTCCATTGTGTGAAGTGAGCTGCAACCAAAGAACAGGAAATCAGAACTTGCAGTCAATAATAAACATCTCAGATTTTTTAGCACCAGTGTTATTGTATGGTTCATTTATTGAACAAGTCACATTTTGGCTGTTTATTTCATTTTGTACAAATTATTTTGTGTAAACGAACAAATAAGTTGTGGGTATTAACACATTTTACAATTAAATATCAATTTTTTTTAATATAGATTTAATGACATACATGTTCCTGTGAGACTAGAATGTGTGAAGTTTGCAAGTCATTGTTTGATGAATCATCCAGATTTAGCCAAAGATCTTACAGGTGAGATGTTAATCTACAGAGTTGTGCAAAATTTTCTTCCAGTGCTAGCAGTTGACAGAGAACTGACTGGTGGTGATTTCACCTGAGGGTCATCACACCTCAGGTGAGGGGCAATGCTCAGAAGGCGGGCCTTCATGAAATAGCCTCAGCCAATATGGGAATTGAACCTGTGCTGCTGGCACCGCTCCACATCACAAACCAGCCATTCAACCAACTGAACGAACCAACCCTCAGAATCAGGTTTACTATATCAATGTTCAAGGCATATCAGGTTAAAGGAATGTCAGAATCTGATGGATAAAGGAAATTAGTACTATCTGCGCAATAGGGGGCTAAATGCAGATACAGACTGGTTGGCCAAATTCCACACACTCATTTATGAATTTCTATGTCATGATCTGACCGGCGCGTGCCCGAGGTTTCTGAGGCACCGGGGGTAGATTCCAATGCCTCGGGAACCTGCATATTAGACTGAGACCAGATGTGTCTCTCGAATAGGCAGATTTTCTGACGGAATTCACGTCCCAACATCTCGAGATCGTGTTAGATGTTGTGAACCGGGTAGATCCCGGGAGCGGGGTCACCCGGCTTCTATCGGCCTCGTCGCGCTGTGAAGTGCTGCCTTTCAGGCGCATATTGGCCCTTCGATCGCGCTCTCCGTTTTAAATTTTTTAAATAACATATGCTCTTAATTTGGCTTCTACCTTAATCCAATGATATTTCTCTCTGAAAATTTAGTTAAAATCAAGTTTAAAGTGTTTCTAATTGCTTGGTTTGCTAGATGTAAGTACTTCAATGTGATTGGTTGATTACCTAATGTTGCTGCTGCACACCCAGAGATCCCATTGAGCTGGTGGTAGATTATTTCTGTAAAAAGGAAAGCTACATAGGGAGTTGTTTGACCAGACTGCTAAACCCAGACTATTGAATTTAATTTGCAAAAATAACATAGAATACGGTAATTACGTTTTACATTGAACTTGGGCCTAAAACAATACTTTTCACCATACCTCGGTACACGTGACAATAAACAAATCCAATCCAATTGTGTACCATTTTAATATACATCAAATTACATATGAAAGCATTGCTAACTTTCTAACAGGATGAATATGAGTGAAGAGTTCTGTTGACTTGTTAGCTATTTTGAAAAAGGTACAGGTAGCAAAATTCACGACACTATGTTTTTGTCTAAAAGAGTTCACCAGAATGCTGAATCAGGAATTGTTTATTTTGTATGTCTTTTGAATAGACTACTTGAAAGTCCGATCACATGACCCAGAAGAGGCAATCCGGCATGATGTCATTGTTACGATAATAACAGCCGGAAAGAAAGACTTATCACTAGTGAATGACCAACTTCTTGGGTTTGTGAGGGAGAGAACACTGGACAAAAGGGTAAGGTTTTAAGTTTGCATAGGTGTTGCACATAATTCCTCTGTACAGAGTACTGTATTCCATTTCTTTTCTTTACAACAATAAGCTGTTTATTTCAAAACAAAGTGTGTTAAATCTAAAACTGCTACACTGCCACCATGTGGTACTCAAGCCTCAAGTGTTTTATTTGCAATATTTCTGTGATTGACAACCATGTAGTTCAAATATGTTGGACTCCGGAAACAACTTTTCCCATCAACCATACATTTCTCAAAATCGTTACATCGAGTTTGGGATTTTAGAATGTTCATTAGGGAGATTTTGAATTGATACATTTAGCAGTATTATGAGCAGGTACAGGGAACAACATAGAACATACAGTGCAGAAGGAGGCCATTCGGCCCATCAAGTCTGCACCTACTCACTTAAGCCCTCATTTCCACCCTATCCCTGTAACCCAATAACCTTTTTGGTCACTAAGGGCAATTTATCATGGCCAATCCACCTAACCTGCATGTCTTTGGACTGTGGGAGGAAACCGGAGCACCCGGAGGAAACCCACGCAGACACTGGGAGAACGTGCAGACTCCACACAGACAGTGACCCAGCGGGAAATCGAACCTGGGACCCTGGCGCTGTGAAGCCACAGTGCTATCCACTTGTGCTACCGTGCTGCCCATGAAACACCTGTTTTTATGACCACACATTTGTTTCTTGTTCATTAACTCTAAAACTGAAATAAAAATCATTACAAGAAATCAGGAAAAGCTTTATTCTGGTGATAAGAAGTCTAATCTATTAAACACTGAAGCATCAGGATAAAAATCTTCACTTGCATTACCTGGTTACTGATGTTTTCCCATCACTGTTGTCTACTTTCCTATTCTCTTATCCTGTTTATTTACTTCAATGAATGTGTTCTTTCCTACCTCATCTGTTTTTATTAACAATTTAACATAATTTATCCTTTTCACGATGTTCACTTTGGAACTGGGGAACTTAAAAACCATACTTGACCAGATTAGCCTTGGATATGAAAATTGCATTAGTCTTTGGTGTACAAACTTGGAAGGAAACTGCCAACCTAGATAAGTAAATTCATATGGGACTAACGCAGAATGTTAATTTGTAACACCAAAAATCAACATGTTTTAAAAATGTTGTTATGGGGTTTTGTGCAAACTTTGTGTTCATGGTACATTTAAAATTAAGATTCCTCTGCCATCAGATATGTTTTATCTCTTAAGAAATTTGCTAAATTTCCTGCTGACACATAGGTAGGGAGAGGAAATAAGGAAGCCACAAAGGGATTTAGATAGGTGAAGTGAATGGGCAAAGATCTGCCAAATTGAGTATCATGTTGGAAAATGGGAAAATCTAAATGGTGAAAGATTGCAAAGCTCTTGAGCTGCAGAGGGATCTGGATGTCCTAGTGCGTCAAATACAAACGGTTAGTATGCAAGTACAGCAAGTAATTAGGAAAGCTGATAGATTATTATTGTTTAATGTGAGGGCAATTGAATATATAAGTCGGGAGATTGTGCTTCAGTAAAACAGAGCATTGGTGAGACCATATCTGGAGTACGGTGTACAGTATTGGTCTCCTTATTTATGGAAAGGTGTACGCATTGGAAGCAGTTCAGTGAATGTTTATTAGGCAGAATGGGCTGGATGTTTGAGGAAAGGTTAGATAGGCTAGGCTTGTATCTGCTGGAATTTAGAAGAGTTAGCAGTGACTTGATTGAAACATAAGATTCTGAGGGGCCTTGACAAGGTGGGTGTGAAAAAGATGTTTCGTCTTGTGGTAGAATCTAGAGCTAGGGGTCATAGTTAAAAAATGAGGGCTCGCCCATTTAAGATAGATGAAAATTTGTTTTCTGATGTGTGTGTTTGGAACTCTCCCTCAAAAGTCAGTGGAAGCAGAGTCTTTCAATACTTTTAAGGCAGAGCTGGATTGATTCTTGGTGATCAAGGGTCTGAAAGGTCATAGGGAGTAGGTAGGCAAGGGGTGAAAGGTCAGAAGGAGTAGGTGGGAGTGAGGTTACAATAGCACAGTGGTTAGCACTTGCTTCACAGCGCCAAGTACAAGGTTCGATTCCCAGATTGGGTCACTGTCTCTGTGGAGTCTGCACATTCTCCCCATGTCTGCGTGGGTTTCCTCCGGGTGCTCTTGTTTCCTCCCACAAGTCCTGAAAGACATGGTTTTTTTTTTCCCAATTAAGAGGTCATTTAGCATGGCCAATCCACCTACAAACACAGAGAGAATGTGCAAACTCCACGCGGACAGTGACCCGGGATCGAACCGGGGTCCTTATGCCATGAGGCAGCACTGCTAACCACTGTGCCACCGTGCTGCCCAAGATGTGCTTGTTGGGTGAATTGGACATTGTCAATTCTCCCTCACTGTCCGCTGGAGTGTGGCGACTAGGGGATTTTCACAGTAACTTAATTGCAGTGTTAATGTTCGCCTGCTTGTGACACTTGTAAAGATTATTAATCAGATCAGCCATGGTCACAATGAATGACAAGAGTTGGTTCGAAAGGCCGAGTGGCCTACTCTTATGTTCGTATGAAGTAGCACTGTGGTTGGCTTCTGTTCAATGTCTGAAACTCAATCCCAGTTCGTCAGAACTTGAATTCCTTCAAATTTATTTACTCATTGAGTAAAAATGATTGGATAGTCATCTATGAAGAAAAGACAGTGGACCACTAGCCTCAGCAGCATCAGGAACATTTCATTCCTTCCGTTTCCCAAAGCCCAGGCATATTAAACCGTTATCTTGCAATGCTCTTTTTTACATGATGTTTTTTTCTGCTGCAATCTATAAAGTGAAGTTCTTTTTTTTAATGATAAATTGATGGTTAATCTTTTTTTGTCAGGTAGTTTTACATATCTGAAACTACCTCGCAAGCCATTCAGTTCAAGTGGAATTCAGATAGGCAACCAATACTGGCCTTGCCAGTGATGCCTACATCCCATGAAAGGAAAGCTTTTGCTCGACCATAGTCTTTGGCTTTGACTCAATTTTGGAACGTATGTGCTCCAGATGAGTTCTCGGCTTCAGCAGACTGATGACAAAGTCAAGAATGACTTTCCAGTTTTTTTTTTTTCTGGTGGAATGTTTCCAGCTTCAAATAAGAAGCTAATGTTTGGACTTGACAGTCCCCTCAGGTTGATATCAAAGATCCATCTTGGCTGGACTTGTTGTCATAAATTGTGTGGCTAGCTATGTGTGTAAAGTATCCTGTTGTTTTCCCAATTGAGTATCCTTGTGTGAGATTCATTGTGAGAATTGAAAAATGAATGCTCCTATTGTCATTACTTCCTGATATCCCCTGATTTTATGTCCCCTATTTTACCCATGTTATTAAGAACCAGGTCAAGTCACACCTCCTTTCCTGGCTGCAGTAAAAAGAAAAAGTGTTGGATTAATAATATCATCTTTCATGATCTCAGGACATGGTGAAGTGTTTTATAGCCAATGAAGTACTTTAGAAATGTAGTCATTATTGTAACCGAGGAAAGGTAATATATTGATTAAGAAAGCAGCTCTGAATACCATCTCAAAACGTGTTCCTCTTTTGGATAATGAAAATCTCTCATTAATTGTCAAGATCCTTATTTTCAATTTGTCAAATATTTCATGCAGTTTCCTTTGGACTGTTGGGAAACTTGTAATATAGCATAATATAACTGACCTTTGAGCTTATCCAAATAAACTTATTTGGACGTATTTGATTTTAAATTTTTGCCTTCCAGTGTTTTATATTCTCTATTATTACACTACTAATTGCTAAAAAAACAATTGTTGGTTGCAAGATTTGAAATTGAACCTTTTAGGTGGCATAACACAACTGCCTTTTCGGTGAAATTTTTACTCTTATGGACTGATAAGTTTAGTAAAAATTATTGTCTATGTATATATGTGTACAATATATTATATATATATATTATATGGATGTGAGTTCTACAGTTGACACCTTTTCTTGTATAAATTTGCCTTCAGTTTGCATGTACAGGCTCAACAAATGAGGATGTTGATGCAAGGGAATGGAAGTTATTCAGCAATCTTACTTTCATAATGTAGTACTGGGGAAAAGTATTGCCATGCTGCACTAGTCAAGAAGTAAGGAAAATGCTAACCTGCAGAGTGCACTGCCATTTATTCTCTAATCCTGTCTGATTTGGTACTTAACATTTTATTGAATGTAATTCTGATTGTGCTACCTTTTCAAAGGAACTCAACTATTTGCTGTCAAGCTTCTATACGCAAGGAATGAGAGAGCACAAGATCACAAATCAACATTGCAATGCAATCTCTCAAACAAACAATCACCCCTTCTTTTGGACAACGAGTTAATCCATCGAGTCTGCACCAACCCTCCGAAGGAGCACTCTGCCTAGGCACACTCCCCTACCGTATCCTCGTAACCCTGTGCATTGACCATGGCCAATGCACTTAATGTGCACATCTTTGGACTGTAGGAGAAAACCGGAGCACCTGGAAAAAAAACCCGCAGACATGGGGCGAATGTGCCAGTGCCACACAGTCATCCAAGGCTGGAATCAAACCTGGATCCCTGGCACTGAGGCAGCAGTGCAAACCGCTGTCCACCATGCCACCCTTAATCTCAGTCTGGAGGTTAGGTTGCAACAGTAGAACTTGGTCAGACTGTAAGTGTACCACAGATTTATCTCCAGAGAGAAAGTGAATGGGCTGAATTATTCTACTCCTGCCAACCTCGAGCCATTCTGCACAGACAGGAAAAAATAGCTGATGCACCTTCACCAGACTGCTTACATTTTCTGTCTGCCAGTAGAATGACACCCAGAGTTGAAAGCATAGTCACTTTTCCAGCAGAACCAACAGAAAGGATAACGTTTGTGTAAATTAGAGGGAAACGGTCATGAGAACAACAGAAATATATTTAGTATTTTATCTGACTGATGGCTTTCATTTATCTTTTGTATTTTTAAGTGGCGAGTGCGGAAAGAAGCAATGATGGGCTTGGCCCAGCTATACAAAAAGTACTGTCTTCATGCTGAGGCTGGGAAAGAGGCTGCTCAAAAAGTGAACTGGATCAAGGACAAACTCCTGCATATCTATTACCAGAACAGCATTGATGACAAGTAGGTTGAGTTGCACATTTCGAATTGCAAAATTAAAAGTGCAACAGCAATGGATCCTGGTTGATTTCAAAATGTACATAATTTTAAAAAAGGGTTGTATGATGATTTTGTAATTGATGATACAATTTCTTTGAAACAAGACCTGGATCGTTGTACAATGTAACATTCCTCTCTCTCTCACACTTTCACTCACTCACTCACTCTCTCTCTCTCCACTCTTTCTCTCTCTCCCTCTTCCACCCCCCACCCCCCCCCCCCCCCCCCCCCACCCCCCAAACTCCTAATTACTTGCATCGATTTGAAATAACTACTTCTGGATTAGCAGACCTTTTTCAGGTGTATTTTTAAAAATTATTTTAGCACATGGGTGTCACTGGCGAGGCCAGCATTTCGAATTCTTTTCCTTGACTGCCTATAAAATCAGAAAATCTCTATAGTGCAGTAGAAGGCCATTCGGCCCATCGAGTATGCACCAACTCTCAGAACGAACACCAGATCAAGACCCACTTCCCCCACCCTATCCCTACAAACCCACCTAACCTGCACACTGTTGGATGGTGGGAGGAAGATGGTGAGATTCTTGCTTGAGCTGCTGCAGTCCATGTGTTGTAGGTATACCCACAGCGCTGTTAGCATGGGAGTTTCACAAATTTGACCAAGCGACACTGAAGGAAGGTGATGTAGTTCCAAGTCAGGATGGTGTGTGACTTGGATGTGAACCTGCAGGTGGTGATGTGCCCAGACATCTGCTACCCATGTCCTTCTAGGTGATAGAGGTCACGCTCTTGGAAGGTACTTTCGAAGGAGCCTTGGTGAGTTGCTGCAGTGTGGTAGCACAGTGGTTAGCCCTGTTGCCTGACAACGTCAGAGACCCGGGTTCGATTTCAACCTCTGGTGACTGTGCGCGGAGTTTGCACTTCCCCCCCCCTTGTCTACATGGGTTTCCTCAGGATGCTCCGGTTTCCTCCCGCAGTCTAAAGATGTGCAGGTTAGGTACATTGGCTATGCTAAATTGCCCCTAGATGGGGTTATGGGGATTGGGTGGGGAATTGGGATAAGGTCGGGCACTCTTTCAGAGGGCCAGTGCAGACTAGATGGGCTGAATAACCACCTTCTGCACTGTCGGAATTCTGTCTTGTCGATGGTGTGTACTGCTGCCACTGTGCGTTGGTGGTGGAGGGAGTCTATGTTGAAGGTGGTGGCTGTGATGCCAGTCAAATGGACTGCTTTGCCCTGAATGATGTCAAACATCTTGAGTGTTGTTATAGCCGCATCCATCTGGGCAGATGGAGAGTATTCCATCACACTCCTGACTTGTGCCTTTATGGATGTTGGAGAGGCTTTAGAAAGTTAGGTCAGTTACGGGTGACACCAAGGTTGGTGGAGTGGCAGATAGTGAAATGAAAATCGCTTATTGTCACAAGTAGGCTTCAAATTAAGTTACTGTGAAAAGCCCCTAGTCGCCACATTCTGGCGCCTGTTCGGGGAGGCTGGTGCGGGAATTGAACCGTGCTGCTGGCCTGCCTTGGTCTGCTTTAAAAGCCAGCGATTTAGCCCAGTGTGCTAAACCAATCCCGAGCGTGTTGAGGATTGTCAGAGGATACAGCAGGACACAGATAGTTTGGAGACTTGGGCAGAGAAATGGCAAATGGAGTTTAATCCAGACAAATGTGAGGTAATGCATTTTGGTAGGTCTAACATAGAGGGGAAATATACCGTAACTGGCAAAACTCTTAGGAATATAGAAAGTCAGAGCGATCTGGGTGTGCAGGTCCACAGATCTTTGAATGTGGCAACACAATGGACAGGGTAGTCAAGAAAGCATCCGGAATGCTTGCCTTCATTGGAAGGGGCATCGAGTATAAAAACTGGCAAGACATGCTACAGTTATATAGAACCTTGGTAAGGCCGCACTTGGAATATTGCGCACAATTTTGGTCGCCACACTACCAGAAGGATGTGCAGAGGAGGTTTGCCAGGATGGTACCTGGTCTGGAGGGTGTTAGCTATGCGGAGAGGTTGAATGGACTGAGACTGTTTTCATTAGGACGACTTTAGGTTGAGGGGTGACCTGATAAGAGGTCTACAAGATTATGAGGAACATTGATAGAGTGGATGGGGAGGCACTCTTTCCCAGGGTTGAAGGGCCAGTCATTAGGCGGCATAGGTTTAAGTCCGTGGGGCATAGTTTAGAGGAGATGCGCGAGGCAGGATTTTTACACTGTGGTTAGTGACTGGAACGTGTTGCCAGGGGAGGTTGTGGAAGCAGATACATTAACGGTGTTCAAAAGGCATCTCTACAAATACATGGATAGGATGGATATAGAGGGATATGGCAAAGACTGTGCACAATACTCCAGGTGTGGTCTCACAAAAGGTTTTTACGACATCTTTACTCCTGTGCTCAAATCCTCTGGCAGTAAAGGCCAACGTACCATTTGCCTTCCTAATTGCTTGCCGTACCTGCATCATTGCTTTCAGTGACTCATGAACAAGGACACCCAGATCTCTTTTGTTAGGAACACTTTCCAATTGCTCGCTGTTTAAAAATATTTTCTACCAAAAGCGTGCAAGTTAACATTTTCTGGTACAATATATATCCTTCTGCCAAATTCTTGCCCAGTCACTTAGCCTGTCTGAATCCTCTTGAAGTCTCTTTGCATCCTGATCACAACTCACATTCCCATCAGTTTTGTATCATGAGCAAATATTACAATTAAAGCAAAGTCACTGTTAGATTTGGTCTCCATATCCATTGACTGATGTTCTCGACTGCAGGGAACTGTCAGTTCCCTGTCTAAACTGTCAAATACTGCACCACATTCCCTTTAACTCCCCACTTGAATGGCTTCCTGTACCATGATGCCATGATCAGTTCGCTCACCCACGCTGAAGCCCCTGCTTTTGTCCCCACAAGATGCAAGAACCTCAAACCTATAATTAATAATCTTTATTGTCGCAAGTAGGCTTACATGAACACTGCAATTAAGTTACCGGGAAAAACCCCTAGTCGCCACATTCCAGCACCTGTTCGGGTACACAGAGGAGGAATTCAGAATGTCCAAGTTACTGAACAGCATGTCTTTTCGGGACTTCTTGGAGGAAACCGGGGCACCTGGAGGAAACCCATGCAGACACGGGGAGAACATGCGCACTCCCCACAGTCAATGACCCAAGCCGGGAATCGAACCCTGGATTCTTGCGCTGTAAAGCAACAGGGCTAATCACTGTGCTACCATGCTGCCCTTATCAGAAGAACAGAACAATTCAACAAATAACCGCACCCCATCTCCTTCCCTGACGCTGAACCCATCTCGCATCCTGCCTACCCCGTTATAACACCTTTTACCCCCTCCCTCCCTAATGGCCCCTCAAACCTGAAAGAAATTAATAAATGGCTTCCAACTCGGTGAGCCCCTCTGCAATCCTCTCAAGCAAACTTGATCTTCTCCAACCTCAGGAAATCTGCCAGGTCACTCACCACACACCTGCTCTTAGCAACACTGAGTCCCGCCACCCTAGCAAAATCCGTCCCTGGTCTTCCGACACCCTGAATATCGCCACCTCTGCACTCGGAACCATCTCCAGACCTAACACTTTGGACATCATGTCCGAGAAGCCCTGCCAGAACCCGCTCGATCTTGGACATGCCCAAAACATGTTGACATCCCCCACACACCGCCCACCTCCACAAAGAACCTATTTATCCTCACCACCGTCCAAAGATGTGCAGGGGCTGGTGGATTGGCTATGCTAAATTGCCCTTTGTGTCCAAAAAAAGTAAAGTAAGGTGGGGTTACAGGGATAGGGTGGAAGTGTGGGGATAGGGTGGTGGTGTGGGATTAGGTGGGGTGCTCTTTCCAAGGGCCGGCGTAGACTCGATGGGCCGAATGGCCTCCTGCACTGAAAAGTCTGTGATTCTGTGACATGAGCCCTGTGTACCACTTTAAACTGGATGAGACATAACGTCGCATATGGTGAGGGTGCGTTCACCCTCCACAAGCCCTCCACCCCATCCCAGCTCCTCCTCCCATTTAAGCTTAATATCCCCACCAGGGCTCCCTCCCACTCCATTATCTCCTTATAGACATTCTACACCTTCCCCTCCCCTATTTCATTCTTCAACAGTACCTTGTCCTGCAACCCCAGGGCGGCATCTCTCTCCTTACAAAGTCCTGAACCTGAAGGCACTTAAAGTCATTTCCCCATGGCAACTCATACACTTCCTCCAGGTCCTCCAACCCCGCAAATCTACTCCCTGTAAACAAGTCGCCAAAGCGCTCAATCCTTGCCTGCTGCCACCCCAAAACCCTACATCTGACGTCGCCGGTGCAAACATATTGTTATTACAGATCAGCGCCCACACCGAGACACCCTCCAGCCCCAGATGCTGCCTCCACTGCCCCCACACTCTTAGGGCTGACACCACCACTGGGCTCACGGATTACCTGGCCGCTGAGACCAGTAAAGGCGCCAACAACCAAGCCCTCAAACACATTCTCCTACATGATGCCATCTCCACCATCCTCACACTGACCCCCTCCCCCACGGTCCATTTCCTAACCATAACAATATTTGCTGCCCAGTAATAGTTGATCATATTCAGCAACGTCAGCCATTTCACCCTTGCTCCCGCTCCAAGAAAGTCCGCCTGACCTGCGGAGTCTTTCCCTCCCACACAAACCCAGATATCAGCCCATTGACCTTCCTGAAAAATGACTTGGGGACAAAGATTGTGAGGTTCTGGAATACAAACAAAATCTTCGGCAGCACCATCATTTTTACTGTCTGCACCCGCCCCGTCAGCGACAGCACATCTCACCTCTTAAAGTCCCCCTTCATCTGCTTCACCAACCGGGCCTGGTTCAATTTGTGCAACTGCGCCCAACTATGTGCCACCTGGATACCTAAATACCTGAAATTTGTCCCCAACATCCTGAACAGTAACTCTCCTAGCCTCCTTTCTTTCTCTCTGGCCTCTATCGGGAACACCTCGCTGGTTCCATATTCAATTTGTACCCCAAGAAATGGCCAAATTTCCCCAGGTTCTTCATGACGCCTCCGATGCTGCCCACTGGGTCCGAAATATATAAAATCAGGTCGACCGCATACAATGAGACCCTGTGCTCAACGCTCCCCTGCTCAATCCTTCAGCGGTCCCTGGGCGCCCTAAGCACCATTTCCAGCGGCTCTATCGCCAAGGCGAATAGCAACAGGGAAAGCGGACACCCCTCCCTCGCTCCACAGTGCAACCCGAAGTAACCCAAACTCACTCGGTTCGTCCACACGCTTGCGACCGGCACCTTGTATAAGAGCCGGACCCAATCCACAAATCCTTGCCCGAACCGCTCCAGCAAATACATTCACTCCACCCGATCAGGTGCCTTCTCTGTGCCCAGCGACACCACTACCTCTACCTCCTGCCCCTCCAAAGGCATCACAATTACAATGAGTAACCTCACATTCGCTGAAAACAGCCTCCCTTTCACAAAACTCATCGGATCCTCACCTTTCACCCCGGGGCACAGTCCTCAATTCACAATGCCAACACCGTTGCCAATCACTTGGCGCTCATGTTTAGTAGAAATATCGAGCGGCACTGCTCTGGATCCATATCTTTCTTTAAAATCAATGAGATGGAAGCCTGCGACAATGTAGGGGGAATTCCCACCTCTCCCTTGCTTCATTATATGCTCTCACCAGGTCCAGGTCCGCCCCAAACCTTTTATAAAACTCTACCGTGTACCCATCCAGCCCTGGAGCCTTCCCTGTCTGCATCGCCCCATGCTGTCCATCACCTCCATCAGCCCAATTGGGGCCCCATGCCCTGAACCAGCCCCTCCACATTGGGAATCTCGAACCCATCCAGGTTGGGGGCTCCAACTCATAGAGCCTCTTATAGAACACCTCAAACACCCCATTTGCCCCCTCCGGGTCCACCACCACCATGCCCTTATCATCCTTAACTCTACTGACCTCCCTCGCCGCCACCTGCTTCCTCAGCTGATGGGCCAAAATCCTACTTGCCTTTCCCTCATACTCGTATACAGCCCCTCTGGCCCCCCCCCCGGCCCGACTGTGGCTTTGAGTGCATCCCACAGCGTGGCGGCTGAGACCTCCCCCATTCAGCTCCACGTAGCCCTGAAATGGCAGCCCTCACCTGCTTATGGCAGCCCTCACCTGCTTACACGCCACCTCATCCGCCAGCAACCCCGTATCTCGCCTCAACTGCAGGTGCTGCCTCCACCCCTGCCAGCAACATCCTGTCCAACACAAAGATATCATTCCAGGGTACACCCGATGCACATGTGAGAAGTATGAAAACTCCTTTGCCCTTGGCCTCGCAAACCTTCACGATCCCCCCCTCCCCCATTCCAATGAGTATGGGCTCAATTTATTCATCCCACTTTCATTGTAACCCTGTTTATCCCAGCAATAAGCTGCGAACCTTCTCTAAACTACTTCCAGTGCAACCATATACTTCCTGAATAGACCAACACTGTGCACATCACTCTAGTTACGGTCTCACCAAGTCCTGTACAATTGTAGCAAGGCTTCCCTCCTTTTATGCATCATCCCACTTGCAATAAAGACAAACATTCCATTTGCCTTCCTAATTACTTGCTTGTACCTACCTATTAACATTTATGATTCATGTACAAGGATACTCAAATTAATCTGTACTGCAGCAGTTTGCAGTATCTCTCTCAAATAATATTCTACTTTCCTATTCTTCCCACCGGACTGGACAACCTCAGATTTTCTCATCTTACACTCCAGCTGATAATTTCTCCCCCACTCACTCAACCTATTTATATCCATTTGAAAGCTCTTTTTCTCCTCATAACTAATTTATCCCAACTCTCTCATCCTTTCGTTTGCTAATCCTCCACCCGTGCTCAACACAAGGAGCCTTTTGGGAATCTAAATGCACGTCATCTACTGGTTTCTCTTTATCCACCTTGCTCGTTACATCCTCACAAAACTCAAATTTGTTAAAAATGCTTTCCCTTTGACGAAACTATGTTGATTCTGTCTGTTGTATTAGATTTTCTAAATGTCTTGCTATTACCTCCTGAATTATGGATTCTAGCTTTTTCAAATGACGTATGTTAGGCTAACTGGCCTGTAGTCGCTCACTTTACAGCTTGTGCATGCCTATCCTTTTTTAAAATAAATTTAGAGTACCCAATTCATTTTTTCCAAGTAAGGGGCAATTTAGCGTGTTCAATCCACCTACCTTGCACATCTTTGGGTTGTGGGGGCGAAACCCACGCAAACACGGGCAGAATGTGCAAACTCCACACGCCAGTGACCCAGAGCCGGGATCGAACCTGGGACCTCGGCGCCGTGAGACTGCAGTGCTACCACTGCGCCACCTTGCTGCCCAGTGCATGCCTATCCTGAGACCTGAGTCAGTTTTAAATTCTGGAAGCAAGGCAGTATAAGGCAAGGTATTTCGAGCTGTTAATGCAGTCTGTGGAAAATTGCAGCCTCTAGTCAGATATGCTGCAAGTACATTGGTCTGCCACATTAATTACCTATCATTGCCACTCACCATATTCAACTGTCCATCTTGCATTAAAATCTGTGTTTTTGTTGGAATATGCATGCTTGTACCGGAAGATGATGGCAAGTGTCTGAAAGATTCTTTTGGATGCTATTTATCCGTTGAGGATCGTTTTGGGATAGTTAATGCAGAACTTCCATTTGAAAAGTAAGAATCCAGAAGTTGCACAGAAATTTAATAGGACCCCTCCTTAAGACAGGTTTGCTCAAAAAAAAATTGAGAAATTTTTCATCATACTCTTAAGCTGTGTTTTAAATTGCCGAAACATTTGGAACTGCGACTGAGGCACGTTCAAATAATGTAAATAATTCTTCTTTACTATTGAGCTGCTTTGTTTTCGTGAGGTTTACTTTATTCAAAATATATATTCTTTAATGGTTTCCTTTGAATTTATCCAGCATTTTGCTTTTTTCCCCCCCTTAGAAGCAGATGAAAAGTGCTTTAAAGGCCTAGGTATTGAAATTGGCAATTAAAACTTATTTTGAAGATCCTTATGGGAGTATATTTGTGGATCTTTGGTAGCATTGTTTAGTGAGCCAGAAATTAAATAAAAAGTCAGGTCTAGCATTGTGTCCTGGAGGTTTGCGGATACATTGAGCAGTGGAAATAGTTTCTAGGAATACCGTCTTCCTAGAGCTGCTCTCTCTCTCTCTCTCTCCCTCCAGTCCTCCCTGAAAATACTGCTAGATAGACCCTCAAGACCCCATCACAGGAAAGGCCACCTTCCAGGTGCTCCCAAATTCCAGAGCTGGTAAGTGATGCTGCCTGGCATTGCACTTTTGTCCTTATTAAATGTCTGACGCTGTGGACAGCATGGATGATATAACTGATTTGATCATATATTTACCTAAGAAGCTTCTGAGCCAGGTTCTCAGATTACTGAAATAAAAACAGAAAATGCTGGAAAAACTCAGCAGGATGGCAGCATCTGTGGAGAGAGAAACAGAGTTAATGTTTCGAGTCTGTATGACTTCTTCAGAGCTGAGATGTCTAAGGATTTAAGATTGCGAGTGGTTCTGTAGTGAGGAACCACTGGGAGGATGTTGACGCAATCTGCGAGAAAGGGGATGGGAGCTCAAATTTCTGATTTGGCGGCTGGGGCACAGTGGGGCAGTGATGGAGCATGAATCCGGTAGTGGTGGGACTGTTGAGAGACAAACAGATACAGAGGCCTTGTTTAGGACTGGAGTCATGTGCAGTAGTTTAATGTTTCATAAACAACCCATATATTTATGTAACATTAACCAACATTTGGTTCATAATGCAACTGGTGTTTTCCTTTTCGGTTAGGTTGTTGGTTGAAAAAATCTTCGCCCAGTATCTTGTTCCACATAATCTGGAGACAGAAGAAAGAATGAAGTGTCTCTATTATCTTTATGCCTCCTTGGACCCAAATGCAGTAAAGTGAGTACTATTTTAAATTAGGTTTAATGTTCTACAGAATGGTGAAAATTACAGGATGGAAGAATTCCTGGGCTTCCATCTTAATGAGTCTCTTGTGTAGCACTTTGTCAAATGTCTTCTTAAAGTCCATAATACATTTGCTGCACCACTTTGATCAACCTTCTCTACTGTTTTATCAAATCATTCATTCAAGATAGGCATGCACAATTTTGATTCAAATCCATACTGATTCTCCTTCATTAACCCATGACTTTCCAAACACAAGTTTATTTTGCCCCTGTTAACTTGCTCACCACCGATCGTTCAGTTGGCTGACCTGTAGTAGCCTCTGGCACTGCTGCTGTATCCAATGAAGATCAAAAGATTGTGACCAATGCCTCTGATATTCTAATGTTGCCAACTTGGGATGCATTCTGTTGGGACCATGTGACTTACTGACTTTCAGTAATGGTAACCTTTTTTAGTACATTTCCACATATTACGATTCCGTCTATAACCTACTTCCCTCCCTTCCTTTCGTGTCACCTTCACATAATTTTGTTTTTGTGAAGACAGGTGCAAAGTACTAGTTTTGACTTTTCCATGAAAATTTTCCTTCCAGTCGTCAAATTGGCCCTACATATTTCCTCGCTAACTGCCAACACTTCATATATTTGTTACAACATTTTAGTGTTCAACTTACTGTTTCCTGCTGATTGTTTCTCAGAACCTCTTTGCCCCCTGTATCATTTTTTTCAATTCCCACCTATACTTATTCCTAACCCTTTTGGTTATCAACTGGATCTTACTCCTGACATTAACCGAATCTTGCTCCTTTTTCTGTTTTAATTTTTATTTCTATAATTTTTTTAATGCTACTGTAAACCACTTCAGGATATCTAATAGGCTGAAGGCAATGCATAAATACAAGTTCTTAAATGACTTCAATTAGTTCTTCCCCAGTTGAGCATTTTTACCATGGATATTTTCTGGTCTCTTTGCAGAATTAATTTAAACCGATTTATGCTCTGGTCGTAGTGGTTAAATAATCTTCTTTAGTAAAATGCTCCCCTTTCCCTACTTGATTACCCAGAACTAGATCCAGCGCTGCTTGCTTCTTTCAGGAGACATGTAGATTAACCAAGTTCTCCTAGCAAAACCTAGAAAAATTCCTTTTCTTCTTTAAACTATGTTTTTCCTAGTCTCTATTAAGGTGATTACTTATGCTTCCACGCCAATTAAATGTGTTTTCAAGTTTGCTCATCAACTGTCTTAATGTTTGGAGCTGTTTGTTTCTCAACTGAAGCGAAATAAATTTAGTCCTTGAACCACAAATATTTCCGTTATATATTGCACTGTAACATCATCCTTAATCAAGTCTGCCACAACCCCCCCCTCTTTTCCTCTTGCCATTCCTGAATTAAGTACTTGGTAACTCAGAATATTAACTCATTCCTTGCCTTGTTTGTGCCATGTGTCTCTCAATGCAATTACATCATCATCCCATGATAGCAATTTATCCTGTAGTTCATCAGTTCTGTTATGCTCTGGACTTTTGGCTCTTGGAATTTGTTAATTTTACCCTAGTACATAGAACATAGAACGATACAGCGCAGTACAGGCCCTTCGGCCCACGATGTTGCACCGAAACAAAAGCCATCTAACCTACACTATGCCATTATCATCCATATGTTTATCCAGTAAACTTTTAAATGCCCTCAATGTTGGCGAGTTCACTACTGTCGCAGTTAGGGCATTCCACGGCCTCACTACTCTTTGCGTAAAGAACCTACCTCTGACCTCTGTCCTATATCTATTACCCCTCAGTTTAAAGCTATGTCCCCTCGTGCCAGCCATTTCCATCCGCGGGAGAAGGCTCTCACTGTCCACTCTATCTAACCCCCTGATCATTTTGTATGCCTCTATTAAGTCTCCTCTTAACCTTCTTCTCTCCAACGAAAACAACCTCAAGTCCATCAGCCTTTCCTCATAAGATTTTCCCTCCATACCAGGCAATATCCTGGTAAATCTCCTCTGCACCCTCTCCAAAGCCTCCACGTCCTTCCTATAATGCGGTGACCAGAACTGTACGCAATACTCCAAATGCGGCCGTACCAGAGTTCTGGCCAGCTGCAACATGACCTCCTGACTCCGGAACTCAATCCCTCTACCAATAAAGGCCAACACTCCATAGGCCGTCTTCATATATAGTATATATATCTCTGTGCTCTGATCTCATTTCTGATCTTTTCTGTTTCCTTTCTCTTTAGTTTAAACCTTCCCCAACAGACTAGTTTACCTCTTCAAGTATATTGGTCCAGGCTTTGTTCAGGCGCAACTTGTTCTTGTTGCGCAAGTGCCAGTTCTGCCAGAGCCAGTTCTGCCAGAATTGGTCCCAATGCCCCAAAGGGGTTGAAACCCTCCAGAATTACTACTATAGTCATACATTTCCCGGCACCATATTCTTTTTTTGTACTCACTATTGCATGGCACTGCAACTAATTCTGAGATTATCGTCTTTGAGGTTCTGTTTTATAGTCTTTTTCCTATCTGCTGAAATTCTGCCTGAAGGAGCTGAATGCTTTTTTGATGTATGTTTTTGATTCCAACATGGGCCACAACTTCTGGCTGATCCTGTTCCCATTGCAGACAGTCTGCTTGGTGATATCGCTCACCCTGACACCAGAGAGGCAACATGCTATTCAAGAATCATGCAGTTACAAAAATGCCTGCCTATGCCACTAGCCAACAAATCCCCTGTGCCTACTATTTTTTGTCTTTTCTGCATGTGCAGTCAAATCTGTCATTGTGGTTGAGATTTGATTCGAAACAGCATTCCTCCAAAGAGGCATCACACTCCTCTATTCAAAACTGAAAACTGGTTAGCAAGTGTCACTGAATTGTGATATTGCTGCAGTACCTGTGTTTTCCTCCTGTCCTGTTTGGTGTCACCATTTCCTCACCACTGCACCTTCTGTGGCAGTAGGGTGCCCATTTTATGGATCATGCGTTCATGGAAACTGCCAGTTTGCCAGATGCACAGTGACTTCAGTCACTCCTCAACCTTTGAACCTTACAGTTAAGTTCGAGCAACAGAAGTCAGAACTTCGAGTCTTGGAATTCTAATATAAAACAAGAGGTTCATGAAACAGGTTTCCATGACAGTCAATCCATTAATCCTGACCACAAAAACACTGGAGATTAAATTCAAAATTTAAGACACTGACATTGTATGTTGCTGAGACACGATCAATGAAACGTTTAAACTTATTTTTGAAAGATTTATGTAGATTAAGTTAACTAAAAAGATTGGAACTTTTATCAATAAATATAAAACACAATGGAAACCTCCATTGAGTTATTTTCAACAATTAAAAAACAGCTAATAGAATAATCTAATACTAAGCTGTTACCACCAATCTCCCTCCACAGCTGTTCTTTTTCAGTTTTCTGCATGCAGTTTGCATACAAGCTCTGACTTAACTTCTTGCACTGTTTCCTCTTCGGATTACCCTCTGCTTTCACTCACCCCATTCTATTTAAAATTGTGTTGTGGTTTCTTATAAAAAAACATGTTTTTATTAACCCTTTTCACTTTATACAGTACACCAACAGAAGCAACAGAAAAAGAATAATAGAGAACAACAAGCTAAATGGCACAACCCCCCCCCACACACACACAAAAAGAAACGGACCCCCCCTCCCCCCAAACAATTAACATAACCCCACACCATGGTAAGAACAAGTCTGTGGTCTGGATAATTTCCCAAGAGACCACCTACCGCCTTAGCTGGTGAGCCAAGAGATGCCTAGCTTTCTCCCCATATGCATTGGTAACCCCACTCAGGCGTTAGGATGGTGTGTCAGTTGTAACGTACCACCCTAACGCCTGAGTGGGGTTACCAATATCAGTAGAGAGCAGGCCAAACAGCGTTTGCAGCTTTTTGCTGCTTCCCAGGAGTTCTACGTCCACTTCCAAAATGCCATCAACTAACTTCTGGCACTCCTCCCTGGACTCCCTGTCTATGCGTGCCTTGTGCGTTATAATCTCCCCTCTAATCACCGCCTTCAACACCTATAGAATGCAGGGCGAAACCATCTAGCTTCCAATGAACTCCTCATACTTATCTGTGGCTCCCGAAACCCGCCTGCAAAAGTCCACTTCCGCCAATAGCCCCACATCCATCCTCTACCCTGTGCGCTGCGTCGGGCCCGCCTCCAGCACTAAATCTACAAAATGCAGAGGTTAGTCTGAGATGGTTACAGCTGAGTATTCTGCCTTCCTCACCCTGGGAAGAAAAAGAGACCTGCCCATCACAAAGTAATCTATACTAGTACACTTTGTGTACTGGGGAGAAAAAATAAACTCTGTACCTCCAGGATGCATAAACTGCTAGGGGTCCGCTCCCCCTGCCACCTCCATAAATGGCAACAGCGTTTTTGCCACCCTAAAGGGGCCAAAGACTTTGGCTTACATCGATCAAGTCGCCGCCGTATAAATAAAGCATTCGTTCTGAGCTTATTGAAAGAATCAGGCGTCTGCAGCCATGTATCCGTAATCCCAATTATATTGTATCCATTTATATCTATCTACGCGATTAGTTCATCCACTTTATTAAGGCACAGAGCCTTTAAGTTTGCCTTTTTCACATTGTTTGTCTTGCTCACAATATTTTTCTCTTTTGCCTGTTTGAAATTTGCCCTTGTTGCTTCGCCTATCACTTTTCTTATTCCCTTTTGTATCTTTTGTTTTTGTCCTTGCTTCCTCTTTCTCTGACTCCTTACATACGTTCCCCTCCCCCTAGCATATTAGTTTAACCCTCCCAAAAGCGCTAGCAAACAATCCCCGAGGACATTGGTTCCAGTCCTGCCCAGGTGTGGACCGTCCAATTTGTAATGGTCCCATCTCCCCCAGAACCGGTTCCAATGTCCCCAAAATCTGAATCCCTCCCTCCTGCACCATCTCTCAAGCCACTCATTCATCCTGTCTATCCTGGCCTTCTTTCTCTGACTAGAACGTCTTAGGGAAACTAGAGGTGGCCTTATAGGTCCTGCCTACAATGGAAACAATCATACAATTTTAAAATACAAGGGCCCTTTGCTACTGATTTTCAACTAGTAGAAATCATGTTTTTCTATATGCGTTGTTGCACATAGCTGTTTCCATACTTTAGGTCCAAAGATTGAAATTTATTCAAACCCGGTTTAAGAAATCTCATATCAAATAATCATCCATACAGAAGAGGCCCTTTGGCCCATCAAGCCTGCACCAACAAAAAAACAAATGAATCAACATTCATCCCATTTCCCAATACTTGACCCATAGCTTTGAATGTTATGACATTTCAATTGCGCATCCAAGGACCTTTTAAAGATTGTGAGGTTTCCTGCCTCAACTGGGTACAATTGGGACGGCATAATGACACACTGCTGCCTCACAGTGCCAAAGACCCAGATTCAATTCCAGTCTTGGGGTCACTGTCTGTGTGGATTGTATGTTCTCCACGTGTCTGCATGGGTTTCCTCTGGGTGATCCGGTTTCCTCCCACAGTCGAGAGGTGTGTAGCCTAGGTGGATTGACCATGCTAAATTACCCCTTGGTGTCCATAAGGTTAGGTGGGGTTACTGCATTATGGGAATAGGGTGGGGACGTGGACCTACGTGGAGTGGTCTTCAGGAGGTCGGTGCAGACACGATGGGCCAAATGGCCTCCTGCTGCACTGCAGTGATTCTATGAAACTACCCTCCCAGATTCCCGCAAACCACTGGGTGAAATGCTTTTTTCCTCAAACCCCCTCTCAACCTCCAGTCTTTCACCTAAAAATTATGCCCCCTTGTTAGTGGCCCTTCAACTAAGGGCAGCAGCTGCTTTCTATCCACCCTGCCCATGCTCATCTTAATCTTATACATCTCAATCAGATCGGCTCTCGTACTTCTCTGCTCCAAAGTAAACAACCCAATTTTATCCTGCCCCCCTCCATAGCTAAACTGCTCTATCCCAGGGAACATCCTGATGAATCTCCTCTGCACCCTCTCCAGTGAAATTTTACATTACTGCCTACTTTTAATTGTTGTTTTTCTCTGTATTGTCCCCAAAAATGACAGAATAGTAGGTGATAACCGTAAAAATTTCAATGTTATGCTTTCTTGTTATTGAAATAGACAGAGGTGAGTATTGTTTATATGGATGCAGATTTAAACCGTCGGCATTTGTGCTACTAATTGAAGGCAATGGAGGTTAAAGCTGACCCAGTTGTTTATTTGAATAGACCATTAAGTTCAGTAATTGCTACTTCAGCTTCAGGGAGATCAATGTGCATTTAGCACTCGAGGAACGAGTAGCTATAGAACCCACAAAATCTCTACAGTGCAGCAGGAGGCCATTCAGCCCATCGGGTCTGCACTGGCCATCAGAAAGATCGCCCTGCCAAGACCCACTCCCCCACCATTTCCCTGCAACTCCATAATGCCACTTAAACTGCACATCTTTGGACTGTGGGAGGAAACCAGAGCACCCGGACAAAATCCACGCAGGCACCAGGAGAACGTGCAAACTCCACGCAGGCAATCACCCAAGGCTGACCTCGAACCCAGGTATTGGTGCTGTGAGGCAACAGTACTGATGACTAATTTGTCACTCCACTGGGGCTCGTTTAGCACAGGCCTAAATCGCTGGCTTTTAAAGCAGACCAAGGCAGGCCAGCAGCACGGTTCAATTCCCGTACCAGCCTCCCTGAACAGGTGCCGGAATGTGGCAACAAGGGGCTTTTCACAGTAACTTAATTTGAAGCCTACTTGTTACAATAAGCGATTTTCATTTTTTCATTTCATTTCCCACTTTCCATTTCAGAGTGGATCGCGCAAAAAAAGGCAATGTCTGTTTTCATGTTGAGACATGACCCAGTCTCTTGTACAATATTGCATCATACGACTCTCGACTTTTGAGTTTCTTGCACACTACAATGTTGACCAGCATACACACACCATTCTCTTTAGAAAATTATTGCCCATCAATTTTATTTATGGTCAGCCAGATGTTTGCAACGTCAAATTTTAACATTTAACACACATTACAAAACAAAATAAACCCAACAACAACTCCTGAACCCACCCCATCCCTCTAGCAGGTGATGGTAACCTGCTACCTGAAATTGGTATAAAGAACCCCATCTTTCATGGAACCCCTCACTCATCCGTAGTGGGCCGGATCTCAAACAATGACGAGACAGAGTACAGGAGTGAGATAGAGAAACTGGTGCGATGACAATCTCTCCCTCAATGTCAACAAAACAAAGGAGATTGTCAACGACTTCACGAAGCGTAGTGGAGAACATGCCCCTCTCTACATCAATGGGAACAAAGTAGAAAGAGTCAAGAGCTTCATGTTTTTAGGTGTCCGGATCACCAACAACAACCCCCCCCCCCCCCCATGCTGACCAAGTTAAGAAAGCCCACCAAATTCTTTCTGGTTGCATCACAGCTTGGTATGGACCCTGCACTGCCCAAGACCGCAGGGAACTACAAAAGGTCGTGAATTTAGCCCAATCCATCACGCAAACCAGCCTCCCATCCATTGACTCTGTTTACAATTCCCGCTGCCACAGAAAGGCAGCCAACATTTTAAAGAAATATATATTTTTATTCAAATGTTTCCATATTTTCAACAAAACCCCTCCCCTTACATAAAAAATAAAGAACACGTAAATAAACATCTTATAGCTATGTCACGTATTCCCCCAATATACAAGCCCCCCCCCCCCCCCCATTAAACGATAATAAACACAGTAGTAAACAGAAAGTACCCCCCCACCCCTCCCCGGGTTGCTGCTGCTGCTGTCCACCTCCTAAAGCTCCGCTAGAAAGTCTAGGAACGGTTGCCACCGCCTGAAGAACCCTTGCACAGATCCTTTTAAGGCAAATTTTACCCTCTCGAATTTAATGAACACTGCCATGTCGCTGATCCAGGCTTCCACTCTTGGGGGCCTCGCATCCTTCCACTGCAGCAGAATCCTCCGCCGGGCTACCAGGGACGCAAAGGCCAGAATACCGGTCTCTTTCGCCTCATGCGCTCCCGGCTCGTCCGATACCCCAAATAGTGCGAGCCCACAACTCTGTTTAACCCGGGTGTTTACCACCTTAGACACCGTCCTCGCAACGCCCCTCCAGAACCCATCCAGCGCTGGGCACGCCCAGAACATGTGGCCGTGATTTGCTGGGCTCCCAGAACACTTTACACACCTGTCCTCTACTCCCAAAAAACGACGCAGCCTTGCCCCAGTTGTTTGCGCTCTGTGCAAACCTTAAATTGTATCAGGCTAAGCCTGGCGCAAGAGGAAGCAGAATTTACCCTACCCAGGGCGTCCGCCCACGTACCCTCGTCTATCTCCTCCCCCAGCTCCTCCTCCCATTTACCCTTCAGCTCTTCCACCGAGGCCTCCTCCTCCTCCTGCATCTCCTAGTAGATCGCCGAGATCTTGCCTTCTCCAACCCACACTCCCGAGAGCACCCTATCCTGGATCCTACGTGCTGGCCGTCTTACAAACGCCCTTACCTGAAGGCATTTCCAGGGGGAGCCCAAATTTTTCCTCCAATGCCCCAAGGCTCGCAAACGTCCCATCTATAAACAGGTCCCCCATCCTTCTAATACCTGCCCTGTGCCAGCTCAGGAACCCCCCATCCATTCTCCCTGGGACAAACCGATGGTTCTCTCGGATCGGGGACCACACCGAAGCCTCTGCCTCCCCCCTGTGGCGTCTCCACTGCCCCCCAAATTTTGAGGGTCGCTGCCACCACTGGGCTCGTGGTGTACCTTGTCGGCGGGAGCGGCAGCGGTGCCGTCATCAGCGCTCTCAAGCTCGTGCCCTCACAGGACGCCATCTCCAGCCTCTCCAACGCCGCCCCATCTCCCCCCCCATTACCCACTTGCATATCATCGCCACATTGGCAGCCCAGTAGTACCCCCACAGATTAGGCAACATTAGTCCTCCTCTGTCCCTGCTCCGTTCCAGAAACACCCTTCTCACCCTCGGGGTCTTTTTCACCCATACAAACCCCTTAATGCTCCTGCTGACCCGCTTAAAAAAGGCCTTGGGGATCAGGATGGGGAGGCACTGGAATATAAAAAGGAACCTCGGGAGAACCGTCATCTTCACTGACTGTACCCTACCCGCCAGGGAGAGTGGCAGCATATATCACCTTTTAAACTCCTCCATCTGCTCCACCAGCCTCGTCAAGTTGAGCACCCCAGCTCCTGTCCACCTGGATCCCGAGGTATCGAAAACTCCTTTCCATCTTCTTCAGTGGAAGCTCGTCTGTCCCCCTTCCCTGGTCCCCTGGGTGTATCATGAATACCTCACTCTTCCCCATGTTGAGCTTATACCCGGAAAAGTCTCCAAACTCCTTGAGAATCCGCATGACCTCCGGCATCTCTTCCCCCCCCCCCCCCAAACCGGGTCCGCCACATACAGTAACAGGTTGTCGGCATACAGCGATACCCGGTGTCTCTCAAAGCCATCGCCAAAGGCTCAATTGCCAACGCAAATAGCAGGGGGGATAGGGGACACCCCTGCCTCGTCCCCCGGTACAGCCGAAAGTATTCCAACCTCCTCCGATTTGTGGCCACACTCTCCACCGGGGCTTCGTGCAGTAACCTAACGCAACTAACGAACCCCTCCCCGAACCTCCTCAACACTTCCCACAGGTTCCCCACTACACCCTATCGAAGGCCTTCTCCGCATCCATAGCCGCCACGATCTCCGCTTCTCCCTCCACTGCAGGCATCATGATTACATTTAGGAGCCTCCGCACATTGGTGTTTAGCTGCCTTCCCTTCATGAAACCCGTATGGTCCTCGTGGATCACCCCCGGGACACAGTCCTCAATTCTGGAAGCCAACACCTTCGCTAACAGCTTCGCATCCACGTTGAGGAGAGAGATTGGCCAATACTACCCACACTGTAAAGGGCCCTTGTCCCGCTTAAAGATCAGCGAGATCAGCGCCCTGGACTTGGTCGGGGGTAGGGACCCCCTTCCCTTCATTGTAAGTCCTCACTAGTAGTGGGCCCAACAGGTCCATATACTTCCTGTAAAATTCCACCGGGAACCCATCTGGCCCTGGTGCCGTCCCTGCCTGCAAACTCCCCAGCCCCATAGTCGGCTCCTCTAGCCCTACCGGTGCCCCAAGCCCCACCACCTGCCCCTCCTCTACCCTCGGGAGCCTCAGCCGGTCTAGAAAACTAAACATATCCCCCCCCCCCCCGGTCGGGGGCTCAGACCTATACAGCCCCTCATAAAAGTCTCTAAATACCCCATTTATTCCCACCGCACTCTGCAACGTGTTCCCCCCTTTATCCCTAACTCCCCCAATCTCCCTCACTGCCTCCCGCTTCCGAAGCTGGTGTGCCAACATCCGGCTAGCCTTCTCCCCGTACTCGTACACCGCCCCTTGCGCTTTCCTCCACTGCACCTCCACCTTCTTGGTGGTCAACAGGTCGAACTCGGCCTAGAGGCTTTGTCGCTTCTTGAGTAGTCCCTCCTCGGGGACCACTGCATACCTCCTATCTACCCTTAAAATCTCTCCCACCAACCTCTCCCTCTCTCTCCTCTCCTTCCCCTCCTTGTGGGCCCTAGTGGAGATTAGCTCTCCCCATATCACCGCCTTCAGCACCTCTCCCAGACCACCCCTACCTGCACCTCCCCATTATCGTTAACCTCTAGGTATCTTTCAATGCACCCCCGGATCCGCCTGCTCACCACCTCATCCGCCAGCAAACCCACCCCAAGGCGCCACAGCGGGCGCTGGTCCCTCTCCTCCCCTGGCTCGAGCTCCACCCAGTGCGGGGCATGGTCTGAGATGGCTATGGCGAATACTCCGTGTCCTCCACCCTCGGGATCAGTGCCCTGCTCAAAACGAAGAAGTCAATCCGGGAGTAGACTTTATGGACGTGGGAAAAGAAAGAGAATTCTCTGGCCACCGGCCTAACAAACCTCCATTGGTCCACTCCTCCCATCTGGTCCATAAACCCCCTCAACACCTTGGCTGCCGCCAGCCTCTTAGCCGTCCTGGACCTAGAGCAGCCCAATGCTGGATCCAATACCGTATTAAAGTCGTCCCCCCCCCCCCCCCCCCCCCATTATTAAGCTCCCTGCTTCCAGGTCCGGAATCCGGCCCAACATACGCCGCATAAACCCGGCATCGTCCCAATTCGGGGCATACACATTCACCAAGACCACCCGCACCCCCTGCAGCTTACTGCTCACCATCACGTACCTACCTCCATTGTCGGCCACGATGCTCAGCGCCTCAAACGACACTCGCTTCCCCACCAAAATCGCCACCCCTAGATTCTTTGCGTCCAACCCCGAGTGGAAAACCTGCCCTACCCATCCCTTTCTCAGCCTAACCTGGTCTGCCACCCTCAAATGCGTCTCCTGGAGCATGACCACATCTGCCTTCAGTCCCTTCAGGTGCGCGAACACACGGGCCCTCTTGACCGGCCCATTCAGGCCTCTCACATTCCAAGTTATCACCCGGATCAGGGGGTTGCGCCCCCCCCCCCCCCCCCCCCCCCCCCCGGGCCGATTAGCCACCTCCCATGCTAGGCCAGCCGCGTGCCTCCACCTCCCACATTCTCCGTTCCCCCCAGCAGCAGACCCCCGCCCCGACTCTCTCTTCAGGCTCCAGCTCCCATTTGCCCAATGCAGCAGCAACCCAGCCCCAGCTAGGTACCCCCATAGCTGCGTTGCTCCCCCCATAGCACTCCCGGAAGCCAGCTGACTCCAGCCGCTCCCGCCACTCCATTGACCCCCCCCCCCCGCTCCCTCCTGTCCATCAGCGGGCGCTCCTCTCCAGCACCCCCCTGACCCCGCCCCCTTACTTCCCTAGCGCGGGGGGGAAAAAATGCACTTTCCACCAAGCCAGCCCCACCCCCTTTGGCGCAGCTCCCTTCGCGGCCTGATCCCAGCTCCCCCACCTCGGGCCTCCCCTCTCCCCTCCCCCCAATGTGGCCCCCTCTTTCGACCACCGACGCCAACACTCTCACCAAACCCCCACAACGAACCATTTCACCCTACCCCACCTAGCACCCACAAAAAAAAAACAGGACCAAACAGAACAGAACATCCCGCCCCAAAACACAAAAATCACATCAATCCCCTCTCAACATCCCCTCGCAACCGACCCTCAATCCAAGTCCAACTTATCAGCCTGGATAAAGGTCCATGCCTCCTCCGGTGTCTCAAGGTACTGGTGGCGGTCCTTGAAAGTGACCCACATTTGTGCCAACTGCAACATTCCAAATTTCACCCCCTTCCGATGCAGAGCCGCCTTAGCCGATTGTACCTGGCCCTCTTCTTTGCCACCTCCGCGCTCCAGTCCTGGTATAACCGGACCTCTGCATTCTCCCATCTGCTGCTCCGCTCCTTCCTTGCCCACCTTAGGACACACTCCCTTCCACGAAGCGGTGGAACCGCACCAGCACAGCCCGCGGCGGCTCGTTGGGCTTGGGCCTCCTCGCCAGGACTCGGTGGGCCCCCTCCACCTCCAGGGACCCCGGGAAGGCCCCCGCGCCCATCAACGTGTTCAGCATCGTGACCACATATGCTCCAACATCCGACCCCTCCACTCCCTCCGGGAGACCCAGAATCAGCAGGTTTTCCCTCCTCGACCGGTTCTCCATGCCCTCCAAGTTCTGCCATTTCTTATGCATCGCCTCGTGCGCCTCTACCTTCACCGCCAGGCCCAAGATCTCGTCCTCGTACTCCGAGGCCTTTTGCCGCACCTCCCAGAACGCCTCTCCTTGGGCCTTCTGGGTCACGAGCAGCTTGTCTATCGAAGCCTTCATCGGCTCCAACAGCTCTGCCTTCAATTCCATGAAGCAGCGCTGGAGAAACTCCTGCTGTTCCTGCGACCACTGCGCCCATGCTGCCTGGTCTCCACCCTCCGCCATCTTGGTTTTCGTCCCTCGCACTTTTCGCTGCTCCAAAACTACTTTTTTCACCGCTCCACTCCTGGTCCAATCCATACAGTGCCGGGGAAATGTTATTGTCACCTTCCCACACTGGGAACCGTCGAACAAATGCCGCTGGGGGCCCTAAAAAGAGCCCAAAAGTGCATTTCTGGCGGGAGCTGCCGAACGTGCGACTTCGCTCCGCATAGCCGCAACCGGAAGTCGGCAGCCAACATTATTAAGGACCCCACGCACACCAGGCATACTCTTTTCCACCTTCTTCCGTCAGGAAAAAGATACAAATATTTGAGGTTGTGTACCAACCGACTCAAGAACACCTTCCCTGCTGCCATCAGACTTTTTAATGGACCTACCTCGCATTGAGATATTTTCTCTACACCCTAGCTGTGACTGTAACATTACATTCTGTAGTCTCTCCTTCGTACCCAATGTATGGTATACGTTGTCTGTATAGCATGCAAGAAACAATACTTTTCACTGTATAATAATACATGTGACAAAAAATCAAATCAAATCCCTCTTAGAGCGAATTTCACCTTTTCGAAGTGCAAGAACTCATTAAATCCCCTAGCCACACCGAGGCACAGGGTGGAGAAGCGAACCTCCTACCCAGCAGAACCTGCCTGCGAGCGAACAATAAGGCGAAGGCTAAAACATCTGCCCCTGCTCACATCTGCATCTCGGTCAAGTGTGACACCCTGAATGTGGTTTCCAGGGTACTGGGCTCTAAATCCACATGCAAGATCGCTGACATGCTGCTGCAGAATAACCTCCCAAATTTCTCCAACTTCGGCCGGACTAGAACATGTGTACGTGATTGGCTGGGCCCCTCACACACCGCTCACAAATATCCTCCACCCCCTCAAACAGCTGGCTCATCCTCAGCTTTGTCACGTGCGCTCTGTGTACTACCTTTAGCTGTATTAACCCCAGTGTCGCACCCGAAGTTGAGGCATTCACCCTCTGCAGCACCTCACACCACAACCCCTCCTCCAGTGCCATCCCAAGCTCCTCTTCCCACTTAGCCTTCACCCCCTGAAGAGATGCCTTATCCTCCAAAGTCCTACCATAGATCTCCGAGATTACCCCCTCCCACCCCCCACCTCCACCCCATCACTGACAATACTCCCTCCAGCAACAAGGAGGGTGGTGCCAGATGATTGCCAAGTTACAGAAATTCAACTAAGTCCTAAATGTCTGAATCATTATTCAGCGATTGCAACTGTGACTCTCTGGTCAAGACAAACAGTCTCTCAGCATCTAACTTATCAAATCCTCTTGAATTCTTAGCTTTCAATGCGATACCATTCATTCTTCTAGACTGCAAAGTATAAGCCCATTCTACTCAATCTCTCTTCATAGGACACCCATTCATCCTTTGTTGTGCCTCTCTAAGTCAATTATATCCCCCCTTGAGTATGAAAACTAAAAGCTGTATGTACACAGAACTCCATACATGGTCTCACCAAAGCATTGTACAATGACAGAAAAACCTCCTTACTCTTGCATACCCACTTGCAATAAAGGGTAAAATGGTTAGTTAGTTCAGTTGGTCTAATTATTGCACAATTGGTTCCAATGGTGTGGGTTTGATCACCATATCTCCTCATCTTGCCCCATGCTTGCAGAGTGGTGCTTCTCAAGCTATATACAACCATGCACAGATCCAAGCATGCTTGTGAATTTCCTACAATGTCTTCTCCTAAATCTCCAAAGTGTCCATTCTAATGGAATGGAGGCAAGCTGGAAAGAACTGAAGACAGGCATCATCTCAAGCTGTGAAGCTACAAGACCAGGAAATACCAAGACTGGTTCAATGAGAACGGCCACAGCATTCAAGACCTCATTGGCAAGAAGAGCAAAGCTCTCCGTGCCTGGCAATGCGATATAATCAGCAAGGCAAAGAGGAGAGCTCATCAATTAGCCAAGGCGGAGGCACAGAGAAGAACTAGGGAAATCAAGAACCAGTGGTGCACTGAGAAAAGTAAAGAGCAGCAACTCCTTGCTGACTAGCATGACACCAGGGGCTCATCAGTGCCAACCAGGCAATATATTGACCCAGTGCCTTCGGCCTCACATCGGTGCGGAGTAAGGACGGCACCCTCTTGAGAGGCAGAGGAAAGATCTGCTTTCGATGGAGAGAAAACGTAAAAGAACTCTGACCATGATGCAACCTTAGATGAGGACGTGTTTGAGGAAATTCTCCAAAGATGATCTAGGACTCCCACCAAGCATAGATGAAGTCGAAGCTGCCATTAAACACATAAAGAATGGAAAAGCTGCAGGTGTGGACGGGGTCCCAGCAGAGATTTTCAAACTTGGAGGAGAATGGATCACCCGTTATTTCCATCAACTGTTTCTGATAATCTGGGGCAGAGAAGGAATTCCTGCTGACCTCCAGGATGCTGTCATCACCATCATCTTAGAGAAAGGAGGCAAAACGGTCTGTGGGAACTACCAGGAATCTCCCTACTCTTCATCGCCCGAATCCTCACTATCCACCTTCTCCCAGTCTCTGAGAAAATCCTTCCAGAAAGCAAGTGTGGCTTCCATCCAAATCGTGGGACAGCTATCATGATTTTCCATTCTCGGCAACTTCAAGAGAAATGCCAGGAGCATTAACCACCATACGTGGCCTTCATTGATCTGAACAAGGATTTTGACTCCGTCAATCAGCAAGTACTATGAAAGACCCTGTCAACGGCCGGCTGTTCAGAAAAGTTCATCAACATGCTTTGAATCATACGCAACATTAGGTTGGCAACAGTCTTCACTGACGGAGATGGGACAGAAACCTTCAAGGTCAAAACTGGATGTCAAGCAGGGATGTGTCATCTCCCCCACCTTTATGCATCTTCATTGCAATCATCCTTCACCTTGTCAAGCGCAAGCTTCCCAGTGGAGTGGTCATCGTCCGCAAGGTGGGCGGAAAACGTTTCAACGTCAGCACAGTGGTTAAGACAGTTGCTTCACAACTCCAGGGTCCCAGGTTCAATTCCCGGCTTGGGTCACTGTCTGTGCGGAGTCTGCACATTCTCCCCGTGTCTGCGTGGGTTTCCTCCAGGTGCTCTGGTTTCCTCCCACAGTTCAAAGATGTGCAGGTTAGGTGGATTGGCCATGCTAAATTGCCCTCCGTGTCCAAAAAAGGTTAAGTGGGGTTACTGGGTTTTGGGGATAGGGTGGAGGCGTGGGCTTAAGTAGGGTTCTCTCTCCAACGGCCGATGCAGACTCAATGGGCCGAATGGCCTCCTTCTGGAATGTAAATTCTATGATCTGTCAACTGGATGAAGTCCAAGAACAACATTGACATTGCTCATGGAACATCAGTATGTGAATGATATTGCCATCTCCACTCCGAAGAATGTCTCCAAGCCAAGCTTGATACCTTCGAGGAACCCCCCCACAGACCACCACCACCACACGTGGAACGTTTTCAAAACCCGGGGAACATCAATGTGGAGATCCAACATCGTATCCAATCTGCGAGCGCCTCTGCCTGACGCTTAAGGACAAGAGTCTTTGTTGACCGCGACATCTGTACTGGCACCAAGTTCCTCATGTACAAGGTGGTCGTCCGCCCAGCTCTTCTATTCAGCTCAGAAACTTGGATTACATACAGGGACCACCAAGACCTGGAGAGGGACCATCGACCATTCCTGAGACAGATATTTTGCATTAGCGGGGAGCACAGGCCTTGGAAAGAACCAAGAGCAACAGTATAGAGGCCATGATCATCCGTATCCAACTCTACTGGGCTAGCCATGTACACGACTGTCAAAGCAAATTAACTTTGCCTGGCTCAAGAAAGGCTTCCAACCAATAGGAGTACAAAGAAGCGCTTCAAAGACACCCCGAAGGCTTATCTCAAGAAATGCAATATCGATGTGAACGCCTGGGAGACCTTTGCTCAAGAGACCTACTTGGAGGAACTTGCTGATTGAAAGGATGCGATTCTTTGAGGATAACCAATGTCAAAAGGAGGGCTGGGAAAGGAGTCTGAGAAACTAATACCAGCGATCTACAGTCCAAGGACCAATCCCACCTCTCGGAAACACCTGCCAAGTGTGAGGTCAAAAATGTGGCTCTAAGTTCGGGCTTGTTATCCATGCAAGAACACATGACCAATAATACTGAGTTTCTGGGTGAACAATCATACTTGTTCACAAGGGATCACAGAATAAGAAGATCCAACCAAGTGTCTCTACCTAACAGGTGTTAGAGATCCTGCATGGTAACTTTGTTTCATGTTCATTGATACTGGCCAGCACGGTGGCACAGTGGCTAGCACTGCTGCTTCATGGCACCGAGGACCCAGGTTCGAGCAGATGACAACTAAAAAAGCAATAATGGGGGAGAAGATGAAAATGTGAATGTAAGCTAGCTAATAATATAAAAGAAGATGGGAAGAGTTTTTTTCAATAAATAAAAGGTAAGAGAGGCAAAAATAGACATTGGACCACTGGAAAATGTGGCTGAAGAAATAATAATATGAAACAAAGAAATGGCAGAGGAACTGAAGAGTTATTTTTCATCCGTCTTCACGGTGGAAGACACCAGTGGGATGCCAGAGCTCCAGGAGAATCAGAGAATCAGAGGACAGAGATGAGTGTAGTGGCAGTCACTAAGGAGAAGGTTCTGGGGAAACTGAAAGGTATGAAATCACCTGGACTACACCCCAGGGTTCTAAAAGAGATAGCTGAGGAGATTGTGGTAGTGTTGGTGGTCAACTTTCAGGAATCACTGGAGGCAGGGGGAGTCCCAGAGGACTGGAAAGTGGCTAATGTAGCACCGCTGTTTAAGAAGGGGGGGAGGGAGAAGCCAGGAAATTATACGCCGGTTAGCCTGACTTTGGTCATTGGTAAGATTTTAGAGTCCATTATTAAAGATGAGGTCGCGGAGTACTTGGAAGTACATGATAAAATAGGACTGAGTCAGCACGGCCTCGTCAAGGGGAGGTCATGTCTGACAAATCTGTTGAGAGTTCTGTGAGGAGCTAACAAGGAAGTTTAACTAAGGAGAACCAATGCACGTGATTTATTTAGATTTCCAGAAGGTCTTTGACAAGGTGTCGCATAGGAAACTGTTAACGTATTTAAGAGCCCATGGTGTTAAGGGTAAGATCTTGGTATGGATAGAGGATTGGCTGACTGGCAGAAGGCAGAGAGTGGGGATCAAGGGGTCTTTTTCAGGATGGCAGCCAGTGACGACTGGTGTGCCTCTGGGGTCGGTGTTGGGACCACAACTTTTCACAACACACATTAACGATCTGGAAGAAGGAACTGAAGGCACTGTTGCTAAGTTTGCAGATGATACAAAGATATGTAGAGGGACAGGTGGCATTGAGCAAGCAGGGGGGCTGCAGAAGAACTGGACAGGCTAGGAGAGTGGGTAGAGAAGTGACCGATGGAATACATGGAAAAGTGTGAGGTTATGCACTTTGGAAGGAGGAATGGAGGCATAGACTATATTCTAAATGGGGAAATGCTTAGGAAATCACAAGCACAAAGGAACTTGGGAGTCCTTGTTCAAAATTCTCTTACGGTTGACGTGCAGGTTCACTCGGCTGTTAGGAAGGCAAATGCAATGTTAGCATTCATGTTGAGAGGTCTAGAATACAAGACCAGGGATGTACTTTTGAGGCAGTATAAGGCTCTGGTCAGACCCTATTTGGAGTATTGTGAGCAGTTTTGGGTGCCGTATCTAAGGAAGGATGTGCTGGTCTTGGAAAGGGTCCAGAGGAGGTTCACAAGAATGATCCCTGGAATGAAGAGCTTGTCGTATGAGGAACGGTTGAGGACTCTGGGTCTGTACTCGTTGGAGTTTAAAAGGATGAGGGGGGATCTTATTGAAACTTACAGGATACTGCGTACCCTGGATAGAGTGGACGTGGAGAGAATGTTTTCACTTGAAGGAAAAATTAGAACCAGAGGACACCATCTCAGACTATAGTCACGATCCTTTAAAAGAGGTGTGGAAGCGAAATCACTGAGTGTCTTTAAAACAGAGATAGATAGATTCTTGATTAATAAGGGAGAAGGCAGGAGAATGAGGATGAGAAAAATATCAGCCATGATTGAATGTAAGAGTGGACTAGATGGGCCGAATGGCCTAATTCTGCTCCTGTCTCTTCTGGTCTTGTAAAAAAAAATAATTGGGCACTTTAAATTTAATTTTTAAAAATGTTCAATGATACCAACTCACTTTGAACACCAGCACTTAATAGCTTTTCACCATTTAAGAATATTTAGTCTTTTACTCTTCTTACTAAAATGAATAACCTCAAAATTTCCCACATTGTTTGCCATCTGCCGTTAAGGACATCCCAAAACAAGTTGTTTTACTACATCATAAATCATAGAATTTACAGTGCAGAAGGAGGCCATTCAGCCAATTGAGTCTGCACCGTCCCTTGGAAAGAGCACCCTACCTCAGCCCACACCTATAGACTATGATTTATACAAGGTTCAAATCACCACTATGATTTATACAAGGTTCAAATCCCGCCTCATATATGCCTCATGGGTGAACCCATAGTTGCCGCCTCTTCCAAAAGAAGAAGCATGCTGGCATAGTTGTTATGTTACTAGACAGGGAATCCAAGGGCTTTGACTAATACTCCAGCAGCAAAAATAAATCTGAAATAACAAACTTGTATCAATCATAGTGCTGATGGAGGTGTGGGCTTGGGTAGGGTGCTCTTTCCAAGGGCTGGTGCAGACTCGATGGGTCGAATGGCCTCCTGCACTGTATTCTATGATTCTATTGAACTACCAGATTGTTGTAAACGGTCATCTGATTCATTAACGTTCTTTATTAAATATGGGGTGGGTGGGCAGGCATGTTGGCAAGGTGGTTCGCACTGCTGCCTCACAGCGCTGGAGATCTGGGTTTGATTCGGGTAATTGTGTCAAGTTTGCACGTTCTACCTGTGTCTGCATGGGTTCCACCAGGTGCTCAGTTTCCTCCCACAGGCCAAAGATGTGCAGGTTAGGTGGATTGGCTATGCTAAATTGCCTCAGGTGTGGTTACAGGGATAGGGTGGGGGATTGGACCTGGGTGGGGTGCTCTTTCAGAGGGTTGGTGCAGTCTCGATGGGCTGAATGGCCTCCAACTGTAGGGATGCTACGATGTCATAGACTTGTCATATGTCATAGAATTTACAGTGCAGAAGGAGGCCATTCGGCCCATCGAGTCTGCACCGGCTCTTGGAAAGAGCACCCCACCCAAGGTCAACACCTCCACCCTATCCCCATAACCCAGTAACCCCACCCAACACTAAGGGCAATTTTGGACACTAAGGGCAATTTATCATGGCCAATCCACCTAACCTGCACATGTTTGGACTGTGGGAGGAAACCGGAGCACTCGGAGGAAACCCACGCACAAGGAAGGATAAGGAAGAAAGTCTGCCATCTTTAGCCACTCTGCTGTGTGACTCCCGACCCACAGCAAATCCCTCAAAGTGCCCTTTGAATTTATTTTTTTTCGTTCATGACACGTGGACATTGCAGGCTGAGCCAGCATTTATTTCCCATCCCTAATTGCTCTTGAGTGGTCGTTGAGCGTCAACCACATTGCTATGGATCTGGAGTCGCATGTCGGCCAGACCAGGTAAGGACAGCAGATATCTTTCCCTAAAGGACACCATCATTAGTCTTTTACTTACAGTTTTTATTGAATCCAAATTTCACCATTTGCTGTGGTGGGATTTGAACCTGGGTGCCCAGCACATTACTCTGGGTCTTTGATTGTACTAGTCCAGTGACAATACTACCATGTCACCGCCTCCCCTATAAAATGGCCGAGCAAGGCACTCCGTTGTATTGGAATGAACAATAACTGCCCATATCCCTCAAAGAAAGTAACTTCTATTTTCACTACCAAAGTTTTGCCTTCCTCCGAGTGTAGAATCAGGAGGATCAGTAAATTTACGGATGACACAAAGATTGGCCAGCTAGTTAGCAGACCTCGGCAGGGCTAACCACTGCGCCACCGTGCCGCCCAGGGTTATAGAAAGATGTAGACGGTGGTAGGTGGAATTTAACCCTGACAATTGTGAGGTGATACACTTGGAAGAAGTAATTTAACAAGGCAGTATACTGTGCAAGGTCTGACACTGGGAAGTTCCAGAGAACAAAGGGACCTTGTTGTGTTTGTCCATAAATCTCTGAAGGCAGAAGGGCAGGTTAATGGGGTGGTGAAAATGGCATAGGGGACACTCGCTTTTCTCAATCAGGGCATAGATTACAAAAGCAGGGAGGTTATGATGGAGCTGTATAGAACTTTGGTCAGGCCACAGCTGGAGTATTGTGTGCAATTCTGGTTGCCACATTATAGGAAGGATGTAATTGCCCTGGAGGGGGTGCAGAGAAGATTCATCAGAAAGTTGCCTGCGAAAGGACATTTTAAGTTATAAAGAGAGGTTGGAGAGGCTTGGGTTGTTTTCTCTCGAGCAGGGAAGACTGAGGGGGCGACCTGATTGAGGTGTACAAGATTATGAGGGGCATGGACAGGGTGGATAGGGAGCAGCTGTTTTCCTTAGTTGAAGGGTCAGTTATGAGGGGACACGAGTTCAAAGTGAGGGGTGGGAGGTTTAGGGGTTATTTGAGGACAAACCTTTTTACTGAGAGAGTGGTGAGTGTCTGGAATGTCCTGCCAGGATGGTATAGGCAGGGTGCCTCACATTCTTTAAAACGTACCTGGATGAGTACTTGGAGCGCCATAACATTCAAGGCTATGGACCAAGTGCTGCCCAGTGGGATTAGGTGGGCAGATCAGGGCCTTTCATGCATCGGTGCAGACTCAATGGGCCGAAGGGCCTCTTCTGTGTATGACTAGTATTCTGTGATCATAAGCAGGCATTCGGTGCACGTTGAAACCTTATGTATGGTGTGGGTGGGGGAGAGGGAACTAAATTGCATGACTGAATTGGCATTACGGCATGAATTTCTGCAAGGGATATTATGTACCCAGGGTATCCTGTCACCCACCACTCTTCCCCCCCCTGCAGAATCCAATTAGGAGCATCGGAACAGGAAGAGGTAATTTAGCCCCTCGAGCCTGGTCCACCATTCAATGAGATTCCAGCTGATCTGCAACCTGACTAAATGTTCTCTGATTGTTTATGTAGGTTGAACTTCTTTTTGAAGAATATCGAGATCAGCTAGGATAGCTATTTTCTCATGCCACAGTCCAATCTAGAGGGGGAATGACTGCTGGCTGTGTGTATTTGTGTCTGAGTGAGAATGTGGAATTAAGCAATGATATAGTTCCAAATCTTGATTTTTGTCCACAGAGCATTGAATGAAATGTGGAAGTGCCAAAACATGTTACGGAGTCATGTCCGGGAGTTATTAGACCTGCACAAACAGCCTGCTGTGAGTTTTACTAACATAACATTTGATGCATACATTATCATCTTGATCGATCAAAACCTGTACAGAATAAAGTTTTGGAATGTTCCCTGTTTTTCTGTAATTTATTTTAGTTCTTTTCAAGTATAGCATGGGTAACAAAAAGTTCAAGTGAACTTTTAACCACCCACCACCACCACCACCAATTCAGATGATTGTGGGTTCAGACCCCACTCTTGATTTGATTGGATCATCTAGTCTGATTACTGCATTTCAATACTGGGGGAATGCTGCACCATTAGAGTGACTTATTTCTAATGAGGCACTGAGCAGAAATTCTGTCTGCCATTTGGGTGGATGTAAAAATCTCATGACCGTATTCAGAAAGAACAAGGCAGTTCTGATATTCTGTCCAATATTTAAATGAAAACCAAATTACTGAACGGATTCTCATTGCTGCTTGGTGGGCTTTGCAATGTAAAAATAGGCTGCCGCACGCTTGTTGGTGACCACACTTCCAAAGTGCAACATTAACCTAAGACATTTTGTGGCATCCGGAGGTGGGAAGCACATGATAAACCCAAGTTATTTTACTTTTATCAATTGTAATTTATTATATCTATAATATTGGATAATTGGAAAATTTAATTCCTCTAATTTCAAGGTTCCAAATTGTGGTGGTTTTGGTTCTTGGTTGTTGGAATGATAGCTGAGCTGAGGAACTCCTGTCTCCAAAGTGACTCGCTTTTTACATTTTCGTCACTAACATTAATATTGAATGTGATCAATATTGAAAATGATCATACTGCAGTAATAAGGCTATCCAAGCAATAGAAATAGCTGCACCTAGAATGGTCTGCACCCTATGCCTGCTATTCTTTTCAACAGAAGGAAAACTTTATTTCTCTAATTTTAAACATTTGTTTTGTTCCAGTCAGAGGCGAACAATACTGCAATGTTTGCCAAGCTAATGGCTATAGCAAGTAAGTATGTGGTTATTCTTGGGTTTTTTTTGGAATCAAAGTGTAGCAATTGATATTGATTCTGAAAGGCTTTCCATGTTGCTCACAAAAGTTGCTTATTTTTCATTTGACGACAAAGCAAATAAGTCACACAACTAAAGAGTATAAATTTGCTATGCTATTTTGCTCTAATTCATGGCTATCATCCTTTTGATAGAATGTGCATAATCCAATTTCCATAACTTGGGTAATCTTGTGTTTGTGCCTGTCAAAATATTGTCATGTATTTACCTTTTCATTTGAGTTTTTCCTAATTTAAGCTATGCAAATGAAATGTAAAGTTTTCAGGATATCAAAGCATTCTTCAGTTTTTGACCTAATTATCAATACCACAGAATGGACCACTGTATTCCATTATTTTGATGAGTAATCATTTGATTGCACAACCTACATATTGGATTTAAAATTATAGAGTAATTACATTTACCCAGCATTGAGCATGCACACAGTTAAGGTGCAGACACTGGTGCATTTCACTTCAACTTATTGTTTATGGACTTCTTTGAAAAGTCTTACCTTTTCTTAGGACATGGTGCTTAAACTTTGTGATCCAACTCAGTGACAGGGTGCACGCTTTCCAAATGCAAGGTTGATGATTTAATATCCAACATTTCCAAACCATCCCTTATCTTCATGTTTGCAGTTTGGACCTTTTCATTTGCACCTTGTACAAATTCTTAATATTTGTGATGGTCCTATTGTCATGAGAATGTTGCTTTAAGAAATGTTTGGCTGCTCATGTTACTGCAGTGATGTTAGAGTGTGGGTGGAGCAGAGCTCTGGTTCTGCTTTTTAGATTCACTTTGAGAAAAGCTTGAGTTTGTCTGTCTTTTTGGTTTCGTTTTTCAATGTGTTGCAGCTGAAGTCAGCCAAAGCAGCTGTGTTATTGAGCTCTCTGCCATGAAGGACTATCTCTTAATGATTTGGTGAATTCAGAGTTATATATGTTTTCAGTATTGAATGTAAACTCTGATGTGCTTCTGTTTAAAAGTTTGTTAAGTCTTTTGGGTGTAAAAGGACAGCATACAGGTTACTTAGTGTTGTATTCTTTGGGGGTTATCTTTGAATTAATGGTTGTTAAGATATTCACTGTTTGTTTTAAAAAGGTTAACTTGAGTTCATAGAATAAACATTGTTTTGCTTTAAAAAATACTGGTGCCATTTCTGCTGTACCTGTAGAGTGGGCCGTGTGCTCCCCATGCCACAATCTATTAAAAGTTGTGGGTCAGGTGAACTCCATGATACACTTTGGGATTCTCTAAACCCTGACCCATAACACTATATTGAACAATTATAATTAATCAAGCACGGAAATGAAAAATGTTCCTGAAATAAAAGAGATGGCGATGAATTATCAATTCCAACCCGTGTTGTAGAAACATCTTTAATACAATATTGAAAAACTCTCAGTGGGCGGCACGTGGTGCAGTGGTTAGCACTGCTGACTACGGTGCTGAGGACAAAGATTCGATCCCGGCCCCGGGTCACTGTCTGTGGGGTTTGCACATTCTCCCTGAGTCTGTGGGTTTCACCCCTGCAACCCAAAGATGTGCAGGTTAGATGTTTTGACCAGGCTAAATTGCCCCTTAATTGGAAAAAAAATAATTGGGTACTCTCAAATTTATTTTATAAAAAAAAAGAAAAACTCCCATGCACCCAACACATGTAACTGTTTGGTTAAAAGCAAACACCGTACATTAACTATCCAAACCACAGCTAATCCTGGTTTAAGTAACACTCAGAAAAAACTGAATTAAGTAACTCAACCATGAAGCATATAGAGGTGGAGAATTGTACATCATTCCAACTAATGCATCCGCTAGCTGTGAAGGTCGATGGCACAGTGGTTAGCACTGCTGCCTCATGGCGCCAGGGACCCGGGTTTAGTTCTGGCCTTGGGTGACTGCCTGTGTGAAGTTTGCACGCTTTCCCTGTGTCTGCGTTGGTTTTCTCCCATAGTCCAAAGATCTGCAGGTTGGGTGGAATGACCGTGCAAAATTTCCCCCAAGTGTTCAGGGATGTCCAGGTTAGGTTACGGGGATAGGTTGGGGTGGGCGAGTGTGTGGAGCTGGGTAGTGGATTCATTCAAAGGGCCGGTGCAGACACGATGGACTGAATGGCCTCCTTCTGCAACCTAAGGATGCACACGGGGAAGCCATTCAATTGTACCGCTTCTGTTTTGCTACTTTGCTGTTACTTTGTTATTTTTAAAAATCCCCTTTTAAAAGCAATTATCGAATCAGCTTCTGGGGTCAAATAGCATTTGCACAAGCATAACGTTTTCCTAACCCCTCCCTCCCTTCCTTCCGATGATAGTCTTGCGGTTAAGGCCTCCATTTATTATCATGCTGACCTCATATACTTCATCTCCCTTACAATAAAGACTAACATTCCATTGCTAGTTACCTGTCTCAACATTTTCTGTTCCATGTACAAGGATACTTCGATCCCTCTGTACTGCAGCAGTCTGCATTATCTCTCCACTTAAATAATATTCTGTTTTTCTATTCTTCTTACCAGACTGCACCACCTCACATTTTCTCACATTCAACTCCTAGTTTCCCCCCACTCACTGAACCTATCTACATCCCTTTAAAGACTCTTTGTATCTTCCTCACTGTCATAATATCTACTCATGTATATACTGAAGTGCAGACAGGCAGTGATTGACACACAGGACGACCAATAAGCACACAACACAGTGCAGCCAATCACCAGACAGGACACTACCACTATAAAGCCAGAGGACACTAGGTTTCCCGCTCTCTCTGGACCCAGCCACTGAGACAGTCCGAGTCCATGAGCTAGCCAGTGCAAACACCATGCGGTAGCTAGGAAGTCTGGTCAGGCTAATACAAGGTCTCCAGTGAGTTCAGTATAGAGTCGACCCACAGCTGAACATGTATATCAGTTCTATAGTTGAATAAAACAGTGTTGGATTTTCTCCAGTGTTAGACGTCTGCTTCTAGCTTCCCTGCATCAAGTGCAGTCCACATCGAACCAGTCAGCCTAACACATTATGGGACAGGAGTGATCCTGATATTGATGGATTGATATTGAATCAGCATTGACCAGCAAGCAGCCATCAGGTGAAATGGAAAATATCCAGCCTCCTCCACGTCTCCGGCAACCTCGGCGTCGTCCAGCCTCCTCCGCAGCTCCACATTTCCGGAAACCTCGGCGCCAATTGGAAGATCTTCAAGCAAAGGTTCCTCTTGTACATCGAGGCCTCCGACCTCGAAGCCGCATCAGATGCCAGAAAGATCGCGCTATTTCTCTCAACAGCGGGGGACCACGCCATCCACATCTACAACTCCCTTCCGTTTGCTGAAGGCGAAGACAAAACAAAATTCAAAACAGCCCTGCTGAAGTTCGACAGCCACTGCGACATTGAGGTGAATGAGAGCTTTGAACGGTACGTTTTCCAGCAGAGGCTTCAGGGTAAGGATGAACCTTTTCAGTCCTTCTTGACCCATCTCCGCATCCTAGCGCAGTCATGTAACGATGACTCGGCGGCTGATTCCATGATCCGGGATCAGATCGTCTTCGGGGTACACTCCGACTCCCTTCGGCTGCATCTCCTGAAAGTCAAATAGTTGATCCTCGCTGTCGCTATCGAGATGTGTGTTGTCCATGAGCATGCTGAGAATCGTTAGCCCCACATCAAAGCGCCAGAAACTGCGAAGCTGGCCTCCCTCGAGGCGGAACGGGTGCAGGCCATTGCACAGATGCAGGGCCTGAGCATCGAGGAGAGTGGCCGTTTCGCGCGCATTTCCGGGGTCCCCGCGCATGTGCGCCACAACCGAGTGGACGACGAGGCCGACAACCCGACTGCGCAGGTGCGTACTTCGACCGACCACACTACGCATGCACGATGGCGCACCGAACACGCTGACATCGGTGTCATGACATGTCCGAATTGTGGCTCCGCCCATTTAAAGCGGCAATGTCCGGCAAAAGGACGCCGGTGTCTACAGTGTGGCAAGCTTGGCCACTACGCATCCCTTTGCAGATCTGCTCCACCGCTCAGCAGCCAGCGATCAAAGCTGCGGCGCAGAAGTGTCCGCTCAGTACAGCAAGGCATGCCAGATTCCGATCCCGACGGCCCAACAGACCCTGATGCTGAGTGCCTCCAGTCCCCGCAGTCCCGACGGCCCAACAGACCCTGATGCTGAGTGCCTCCAGTCCCGGGTGGTCATCATAACTACTCATGCGCTGCCTTCCACCACAATGGCGCAACGCCCATCCATTCTCAGTGTGGATCCCGACGACGAGTGGTGTGCTGTCCTCACAGTTAACAAGGCTCGCATCCGGTTCAAACTGGACACCGGCGCATCGGCGAACCTCATCTCAAAATCCAACCTCGACACCATCCGCACCAGACCAAGCATTTTTCCATCGGTCTGCCAGCTCCTTGACTACAATGGCAATGCCATAGCTGCCAGTGGCTCGTGTCAACTAGCGGTATCCAACAAGGCGATCAAGGCGACGCTGCGGTTTGAAACGTCGGGCCTGACAGAGCTTCCCTGCTCGGTGCTCGTGCCTGCAAGCTCCTGAACCTGGTTCAGCGCTTCCACACCATGTCATCATCACTGGCGACGGCTTCGCCTGATGGTAATTGCAAGCCAACATAGATGACATTATCACGCAGTACCACAGTGTATTCGACGGGATGGGCCCGCTCCCATACCGATATAAAATCCTGCTCAAGCCGAACGCCACCCATGTAATTCATGCAACACGCCGGGTGCCGGCACCCCTCAAGGGTCGTCTGAAGAAGCAATTACAGGATCTCCAAGACCAGGGCATCATATCGAAGGTCACAGAGCCCACAGACTGGGTCAGCTCCATGGTCTGCATCAAGAAGCCGTCAGGGAGCATCGCATTTGCATTGACCCGAAGGATCTAAACCGCAACATCATGCGGGAGCATTACCCGATACCAAAACGTGAAGAGTTGACCAGTGAAATGGCTAATGCCAAATTCTTTACTAAGCTGGGCCCCTCCAAGGGTTTTTGGCAAATACAGCTCGACGCGTCCAGTTGCAAGCTGTGCACGTTCAACACCCCGTTCGGTTGCTACTGCTACAACCGGGTGCCCTTTGGTATCATATCTGCCTCGGAAGTATTTCACCGCATCATGGAGCAGTTGATGGAGGGCATCGAGTGGGTGTGAGTATACGTTGACGTAATCATCTGGTCTACAATGCCCCAGGAACCCATCGCTCGCCTCAAGCAGGTATTCCAGAGAATTCATGAACATGGTCTCCAGCTCAACAGGGCCAAGTGCTCATTTGGTCTATCAGATATTAAGTTCCAAGGTGACCACATCTCGCGGCAGGGCGTGCGGCCACATGCCGACAAGGTCTCAGCGATCAACGCCATGAAGACCCCGGAGGAGAAGAAGGCGGTCCTCTGCTTCCTCCGGATGGTCAACTTCCTGGGGAAATTCATTCCCAATATGGCATCCTACACTACGGCCCTCCGCCATCTCGTCAAGAATTCGACGGAATTCCACTGGCTGCCCACGCATGAAGAGGAATGGTGTAAGCTGAAAGCAAAGCTCAGCACAGCCCCGGTTCTAGCGTTCTTCGACCCAACCAAAGAAACCAAGATATCAACTTATGCAAGCCAGTACGGCACTGGGGCGGTGTTCCTTCAGCGAGATGACTCCTCGTCCTGGGCTCCAGTGGCGTATGCCTCCAGGGCCATGACGCCCACTGAGCAACGGTACGCTCAGATTGAGAAGGAGTGTCTGGGCCTCCTGACAGGGATAGTCAAGTTTTACGACTACGTTTATGGTCTGCCAAAATTCACGGTAGAAACGGACCACAGGCCTCTAGTCCACATAATCCAGAAGGATTTAAATGACATGACATCTCGGTTACAGCAAATTCTTCTTAAGCTACGCCGCTACAACTTCGAACTTGTCTATACGCCAGGCAAAGAGCTGATCATTGCAGATGCCCTTTCCAGGCCCATTGCCACACCTTTTGAACAAAGTGACTTCATCTGCCACATAGAAGCACAAGTGCAGTTGTGTGCCACCAACCTTCCGGCCTCTGACGAACGGGTGGTCCAAATTTGTGAGGAAACGGCCAAGGGTCCTCTGCTGCAGCGTGTGATGCAGCACCTTACCAATGGCTGGCAGAAGGGACAATGTCCCCAGTTCGATAACGTAAAAGGCGACCTGACTGTGGTGGAGGGAATCCTTCTGAAACTCGGCAGTATCGTAATTCCTCAGAGCATGCGGGCTATGGTGCTGGGCCAACTCCATGAGGGTCACCTTGGGGTCGAGAAATGCCGACGCAGAGCTCGGGAGGTGGTCGATTGGCCGGACATCAGCCAGGACATTGCCGACACGGTCCTCAACTGCCCTACCTGTCAGACGCTTCAGCCAGCTCAACCCAAAGAAACGTTGCAGCAGCACGAGATCGTGACCTCTCCGTGGTCCAAAGTAGGTGTAGACCTTTTCCCCGCCAAGGGGCGTGACTACGTACACCTGGTCGACTACTTCTCCAGTTACCCAGAGGTGGTGAAACTGTCTGACCTCATGTCGAAGGCGGTAATCAAAGCCTGCAAAGAAACGTCCGCCAGGCATGGGATACCGCTCACGAGCGGTAATGAGCGACAACGGTCCTTGCTTTTCCAGCCAGGAATGGTCTGATTTTGCACAGTCCTACAACTTCCGTCACGTAACCTCCAGTCCCCACTACCCGCAGTCAAACGGGAAGGCTGAGAAAGGGGTCCATATTGTAAAGCGGTTGCTGTGCAAAGCTGCAGACTCGGGCTCCGACTTCAACCTGGCACTGCTGGCATACAGGGCAACCCCACTGTCCACTGGATTGTCTCCAGCGCAGATGCTCATGAATCGCACTCTTGAGGACCACAGTTCCAGCCATCCATGTTCCAGACCTTGACCACCTCATGGTCTTACAAAAAATGCAGCAGTCACGGGCCCAACAAAAAGCCACATACGATGCTCATGCCACGGATCTACCCGAGCTGGCCCCAAATGATCATGTTCGTGTCCAGTTGCCTGAGGGCGGCTGGTCAGCCACAGTTGTTGTGATCAAACAAGTGGCCCCAAGATTGTTCCTTGTCTGCATGGCTGATGGCTCCCTGCTACGGCGCAACAGACGGGCACTGCGAAGAGTTCCACGCCCGCTACCTGACCGACGTGCCCCGCCACCTAGGATGCTTTCTCTGGACCTACCCTATCACGAGGCCACCGATCTACCAGCAATCCTACCAGCTGTTTTTGAAAACTCTATTCTTAGAAATCCCCCTATACCAAAAGGGCCGACATTCCAAATGGTGAACAGTGATTCTCACTCCCCGACTCCGATGCAAGCTTCAGTGGGTGCTATTCAGGTCAAACTATGTTTTCAAGTTATCCCCCGGTATAGCCCATACCTTCACCGAAGATTTCATCTAACTAGCGCTTAGTAGCATCGATCCTGTGTCCCGCATTGCTAAGTAAGTAAAGTAGACTTTGGAATAACCACTATTTCAGGTTAAATTAAGTTATTTTATTATTATATTTTTTCTTTTAAAAGCTGCAAATACTGTCTTTACAGAAAGGTAAAAAGATCTTGCTTCTGGATCCTTCTGGTTGGTTGAAGGGACCTAAAGCCCAACTTGACAATCAATCTTCTTTAAAGTCTGGTCTTCAGATGTATTCGCTGGTTAGCTCAGTTGCTGTGTCCTATCTTTCCCATGTACCGGTAGCTATGAGAGCTAATTCTGCTGGCTGTCTCTGAGCTGACTCTGCCGACTCTTTAAATTCTAGTCTTCCTGAGATGTATTAGCTGTTTTAGCTCGGCTGCTTTGCACTGTCTCTTTCCCATGGCCGAGCTGACTAATCTGACTCTGAACTGCTTGTTCCTTCTCTGCTTCTCTCTCTCTCCCTCTGAGTTCTGGTTCTGGTTCTGCCTGCTGTTCCCTTTCTTGGGTTTATATATTTTTCTAACTTATCTAGTTTTTATGACGTTATTGTAAAGTAACTCTTATTTAACTTTGATTGTAAAAAGTATCTTTGATCTAAACATTCTAATCCAACTAAGTACTCATTTTGATTTGACTTCATCTCCTAGATCTGATTACATTGTGTCCTTTGTGATGTTCAAAATGCTTTGACTTCAAGAGGTGTTACCTTTAATTCCTATCATTTCTATAGTTTTATTTTCCAATTGTGTCCTCAGCTCATAATTTTGACTTTGATTTTGGCTTTGAATTATGTTTCTCGTAGACTGATAGTCTCCAATTTACCTGGTATTAGGAAATTTTCACACCTAGAATTATCACCAAATTCAACTGAACCTCATCCATTCTTTTTCAGCTGCTCACTAAGACAGTTACTTTCAATGAAGGTGTGAGCCATTGTTTTTGGCTTGATTCAAAATCCTGTTTGTCTTGTTTGCTAAGCCTGCTTGACCAAGGCTATCTGCATTTTACAATCCTCTCCTGGCAGCTGCTGTTAACCCTTTGTGGGATCTTTCCCTGTATCCTCTCATGTTTCTCTCAGACCAGATGTTGCCAGACTTCCATGTTTCAAATGACACATCTTTCCATATTTTCAATAACACGGCCCACGCGACCACCGCGATGGCAGCGATCCTGCCTATCCAAGTGCAGGCGACTCCTGATCCACCTCTGCGGCGATCGACAAGAATTTGTTGCCCACCACAAAGGCTAAATCTATAGACTGAACTCTTGTACATTTTGTGACTCAATCGCTTTAACCTCTGTAAATATTGTTTCATTTGCCATGTATCTGCACTTTTGACACCTTCCTATGTATATACGTTCATCTAGACACCTTTTGTATATAGTCAGGCACATATACGCTCACACACCCTAGTATTTATTTATCTAAAAAAAAGGGGGGGGGGAGTTGTCATAATATCCATGCATGTATATAATGAAGTGCAGACAAGCAGTGATTGACACACAGTATGACCAGTAAGCGCACAGCACAATGCAGCCAATCACCAGACAGGACACCACCACTATAAAGCCAGAGGGCACTAGGTTTCCCGCTCTCTCTGGACCCAGCCACTGAGACAGTCCGAGTCCACGAGCTCGAACAGTGCAAACACCATGCGGTAGCTAGCCAGTCTGGTCAGGCTAATACAAGGTCTCCAGTCAGTTCAGTATAGTGTCGACCCACAGCTGAACATGTATATCAGTTCTATTGTTGAATAAAACAGTATTGGATTTTCTCCAGTGTTAAACGTCTGCTTCTAGCTTCCCTGCATTAAGTGCAGTCCGCATCAAACCAGTCAGCCGAAAACATCACTCACAACTTTCTTTGCCACGCATCTTTGTATCATCAGCAAATTTGCTCACATGAAACACTGCTCACATGCTCATCTTAGACATGAAAATAAATCGTACTGATCCCTGCAGCGCTCCACTATTTACAGCTGCCTACCCATTTGGCCTCACTCCCTTTCCTGTTGGATAGTTAATCTTCAAAAATACTAATATATCACCCCCAACACTATGAGCCGTATCTTGTGCAGTAACCTTTTATGTGGTACCTGATTGAATGCAATTTGGAAATCCAAGTACACTATATGTACTGCTTTCCCATCAATCCCCCTGTTGGTTACATTGTTGAAATTTGTCAAACATGAATACCCTTTCAGAAAACCATGTTAACTCAGCCTGATTTGTATTATGACTTTTCCTGCTCCTACCTCCCTTACAATAGATTGTAAATTTTACCAATGACAGATGTTTGACCAATTGGCTGATTATTTCCAGCATTCTAATTCCCTCCATTCTTGAATAATGGTGTTACATTTGCAACTTACCAGTCTGGTGGGACCTTTTCAGAATCAAGGGAATTTAGACAGATCACAACCAACGCATCCACTGTCTCAGCAGCCACTTCTTTTAAGACCTGAGGATGCAGGCCATCAGGTTGAGTGGACTTGTCAGTCTTCAGTCCAATTATTTTTCCTATTACTTTTCTCTCATGGTCATGGTTGTTTTAAATTCTTCTCTCCCTCTTGTGTCCTATTCTTGGAATGCTTTTTGAATCTTCTGCTGTGAAGACCAATACATAATACATGTTCAGCACTTCTGCCATTTCCTTGCGTTATGGGCGAGGCATTTTCAGAACCCCAAAATGTATCATGGAGTTCAACCAACCTCTCCCTTTAATGGATTTGTTGCTTTTCCTAGCACACGGCTTTTTCCCTCGGTGTGGTATTATAATTATGGACACGTGGGTTTTTAAACACAAAACACTCTTTATTCCATGAACTCAACTTAACATCTTAAATAAACATTGGATCTCTTAACACCCCTTACTTCAAAGATAACTCAGAAAATATTGCAACAGTAAATAACTCCTTAAAATGTTCCTTCAAACTTCCAAGAGACTTAACACCTTTAAACAGTATCACATCAGGTTAAAGGATATATATATGTTCTATAGAATGGCAGAGATATATTAGCTTGGTTGATTTCAGCTCCAGCACCTTGCTTTCTTCTTGCAGCTCTCTGGACACACACAGACACACATCCACTGCTTTTTAAATTGGCTTTCTCCTTTTAATCAGATCACAGCAAACCAGAACTTCTCAAGCTGCTGTCTCAAACTGGCTTTCTCCTTTTAATCAGCTCACAGCAAAACAGCCAGACACTTTTAAACTGCTCTCAGCAAACACAGCCAGGCATTTTTCAAACTAACTGCAAAATGGCTGAACTGAGCTGAGCTCCACCCACTCTATGACATCACTGTTTTCTTAAAGGTACATTGCTTAAACATCCAGTTCTTAAAGGTACTCTCACATGACACCTCCCCCCCCCCCCCCCCCAAGAAAAAAAAAAAAACCCATCCACTTCAAGATAGTTTCATTTTTCACTTTTGCACCATCCACTAAGAAATGCACACAGTAAATATACATTTTCATTTAAAGAAAACAACACACTCAAACAGGTATAATAATATAGGCCATTTTTCTTTGTTCTTCTTCCTCCAACTGAAATCCTTCTCGATTGACAGTCTCTTTGAACAAAGTCTCTGCACGATCCATCCACTCCTCTACTCCTCGGCATTTCTCTTCAGAATCAGATAATTTAGTTCAATCTGACCACAGAGTCCCTTGCAATTCTCCAATACAGGAACATTGGTTACCACAGTTTTCAGGCAGTCACATGCCTATTGAAAGTCCGCCGTCCATTGAAATTTTTTAGGTTTCTTTAGCAAGTCCATCAGTGGAGTAATCACGCTACAAAACGTTTGCACAAAGGTTCGATCAAATTCACTCATGCTAAGAAATCGCATTATTTCCCTTCGTGTTGAGGGTATCGGAAACTCCGCAAGGAAAGTGATTCGGGCTTCTCCAAATTCACTTTCGGCTAGGTTCATCACCAAACCCGCCTCCTGAAGTCGATCGAAGAACTCCATATGATGTTTTAAATGTTCTTTCCAAGTCTGGAAGTTGGAAATAAAAGCAGATTGTCCCACTTTCTCAATGCAATCCTTCAAACGTGGGATAGGATAAGAGTCCGTTCTTGTAACTGCATTCACCTTTCTGTTGTCCACACAACCGTTGGGTATCATCTGATTTAGGTACCATCACTATGGATGAGCCCCATTGGCTGCAACCCACTTCAATTATGCCATTTTAAAGCATACTCTCAATCTCTTTGTTAACCTGTGCCAATTTTAAAGGATGCAGTCTATATGGATGTTGTTTGATAGGAACAGCATTTCCCACATCTACATCATGTATAGCCATTTTAGTGTTTCCCAACTTATTTCTACAAACATGCCCATGTGATATCAATAACTCTTTCAGGTCAGTTTGTTTTTCCTCTGGAAGGTAACTTAACAATTCATCCCAATTTTTAATAACATCCTCATTTTCCAATTTAATTTGAGGTATGTTAAATTCACAGTCATCTGGATTTGGTTCGTCACTGAGTTAGAATCATTAAAACCTCCTTTTTCTCTCCTTCACTTTCAAAGTACCTTTTAAGCATATTCACATGACACACTCGGTGAGTCTTCCTTCTATCTGGTGTTTTTACCACATAGTTCACCTCGCTTAATTTCCTTTCAATCTGATACAGTCCACAAAACCTAGCTTTTAAAGGCTCCCCTACCACTGGTAACAACACTAAAACTTTATCCCCACTGGCAAAACTACGAACTTTGGATTTCTTGTCCGCTCCCCGTTTCATCACATTTTGTGCAACTTTCAAATGTTGTCTAGCCAATTCACCTTTATTTAATCGTTCCCTAAAATTTGACACGTAATCCAATAGTGTAATTTCCGATTTCTCGCCCACCAATTTTTCCTTAATCAATTTAAGTGGTCCTCTTACCTCATGACCAAAAATTAGTTCAAAAGGACTAAATTTGGCAGACTCATTAGATGCATCCCTAATTGCAAACAATAAGAATGGGATTCCTTTATCCCAATCCTCTGGATAATCTTGACAATAAGCCCTCAACATTGTCTTTAATGTCTGATGCCACCTTTCTAACGCTCCCTGCGATTCTGGATGGTACGTAGTTGATTTAAATTGTTTTATTCCTAAGCTATCCATACCTTCTTTGAATAACTTTGAAGTAAAATTTGTTCCTTGATCCGATTGAATTTCTGCGGGTAGTCCATATCCAGTAAAGACATCACAATCCTTTTAGCTGTAATATTACGCACTGGAATGGCCTCTGGAAACCTAGTAGACACATCCATTACAGTCAAAAGATATTGATTCCCACTTTTTGTTTTAGGAAGCGGTCCTACATAATTGATTAGGACCTTTTGTAAAAGGTTCCTCAAATGCTGGAATGGGTATTAAGGGCGCTGGTTTTGTCACTGCTTGAGGTTTCCCTATCACTTGACATGTGTGACATGATTGACAAAATTTAACTATATCTTTATGCAGTCCAGGCCAATAAAAATGTTTCTGGATTTTAGCTTGAGTTTTCCTTATTACTAAATGACCTCCCACTGGTACCTCATGTGCAACTCGCAACACCTCCTTTCTATACCCTACCGGCAATACTACTTGAACTTCTGCCCACTTTCATCCGCCTGCATATGTACAGGTCTCCATTTTCTCATCAAGACATCATTTTTACGGTAATAACACTCTGGTATACTCTCAGATTCCTCTTCCGTATATGCTTTCTGATATATCTGTTTTATTTCTACATCTTTCTGTTTTAACTCCGCCAATTTTCCTGGACTAAAACTATCCGCCTCATGCTCCACCTGTTCGTTCTTTTTCAACCATCTGATCAAAAATAATTTCTGATAATTGCACTTCAACTTCATCTTCACTCTTTGATTTCTCCTCTTGTCTTAACCTGTGACTTTGCGACCTTGTTACTACACAATCCGGAAAAATCCCAGGATATTCGCCCTTCAACACTTCAGTTGACTGATTTTCCACTGGCTTATCAACCACAGTAGGCATCACTCCCACCTGCGATCCAGCTATATCATTACCCAAGATAAACTGTATTCTGGTCAAGATAGTTTACCTATTATTCCTACTACCACTTCACCACTCTTCACTGGACTTTCCAACCTTACCTTGTATAATGGAACGCTACTCCTCTCACCCTGAATTCCACATATCACCACCTTTTCTGGCAACATTCTTCCCGAACTACATAATTCCTCATCTCCTACCATTAAAGATTGACTAGCCCCTGTCTCTCTTAAAATTGTGACTTCTTTACCAGCTCCTCCTGATACACATGAGTAAACTTTACCCACACAAGTAAATTCTTTAAAGACATCTGGCACCTTCTTAACAATTACTTCTTGAACAGGCTGTACAATCGTTTGCACCTCCTTCGCTTTCCTTGGGCTTCCTTTACCACTCTAACAAACCCCACTGTCTTACCCTGTTTTACCACATCAGCCTTCCCAGTGCCTTTCTTCAACCACCAACACTGTGACTTTACATGGCCTAGTTTATTACAGTGAAAACATTTGAAACTTTTCATTTCTTTTCCACCCTCCTGGATTTCTTTTTTAATCTGAGGTACACTCTCTTTATTGTCTCCCATCAGATCACCTTTACCTTTACCACTTGAGCATTTCTCATGTCCCCAGTTTCTATCCCTCACCGGCTGAAACTGATGTCGGAAACCAATCTTTGATTTATGAACTAATTCATAATCATCTGCCATTTCCGCTGCTAATCTCGCAGTTTTAACCCTCTGTTCTTCCACATGAGTTCTCACTACATCAGGAATTGAATTTTTAAACCCCTTCAAAAGTATAATTTCTCTTGAGAGCTTCATACGTTTGGTCTATTTTCAAAGCCCTTATCCATCTATCAAAATTACTCTGTTTGAGCCGTTCAAACTCCATGTATGTTTGACCAAATTCTTCCCTTGAATTTCTAAACCTTTGTAAGCTTCAGGCACTAACTCATATGCACTTAAGATGGATTTCTTCACCTCCTCGTACGTTCCAGATACCTCCTCCGGTAGTGATGCAAACACTTCACTCGCTCTACCTACCAGCTTTATTTGAATCAGTAACACCCACATGTCCTGTGACCATTTCATTTGTTTAGCTACCTTCTCAAATGAAATGAAAAAAGCTTCCACTTCCTTCTCGTCAAACCTTGGCAATGCTTGGACATATTTAAATAGATCCTCACCATGTCTTTGACTATGACGCTCTGTCTCATTATCCTCATCCATCTCCTCCAACTGTACGTGTCCCTTTATGTCTGCCAATTTTAACTGATTGTCATGTTTCATGGCCATTTTCTGAAGTTCAAACTCCCTCTCTTTATCTTTTTCCCTGATCTCTATCTCCCTTTTTCTTTTTGTTCTGCTAGGGCTATTCTTTCTTTTCTCCTTTCTTCTCTCTCCTTTTCTTTTTCCTCTCTCACTCTTTCTCTTTCTTTTTCCCCTCTCTCTCTTTCTCTTTCTTTTTCCTCTCTCTCACTCTCTTATGCCAGCCGCTTTAATTCTTTCTCATGTTCCATCTGTTTAATTTGCAACTGAATTTTTGCCATTTCCAATGAGTCAACCCCTATCTCGGCAACTTTAAATGCTTAACCACCGCCATAATTACCTCATCATTTCGCATTTTGTCAGGTAATGTTAACTGCAATGTTCTTGCCAAATCTAACAGTCTGCTTTTCGTCTCTGTCCATAAGGTATCACATGTCATCGTGTCCATCCCCAAAAACTTCTGACCCTCTGAAAGAGCCATTGTTCACAACACTCTCCCCACTTAAACTAAAATACCACACCGGAAAAGCAACAATCCTTCACTGTCTTTAAGTTCACAAAAGCCAATCCAATAGATAGACTTTTATCCCCCTTGAGCCCCCAATTGTTATGGGCGAGGCGTTTTCAGAACCCCAAAATGTATCATGGAGTTCAACCAACTTTAAAGTATTTGTTGCTTTTCCTAGCACACGGCTTTTTCCTTAGGTGTGGTATTACAATTATGGACACGTGGGTTTTTAAACACAAAACACTGTTTATTCCATGAACTCAACTTAACATCTTAAATAAACATTGGATCTCTTAACACCCCTTACTTCAAAGATAACTCAAAAAATATTGCAACAGTAAATAACTCCTTAAAATGTTCCTTCAAACTTCCAAGAGACTTAACACCTTTAAACAGTATCGCATCAGATTAAAGGATAAATATATTTTCTGTAGAATGGCAGAGATATATTAGCTTGATTGATTTCAGCTCCAATTCACCTAACCTGCACGTCTTTGGATGGCAGGAAACCGGAGCACCCGGAAGAAACCCACACAGACACTGGGAGAATGTGCAGGTCCGCACAGACAGTGCCCCAGCGGGGAATCGAATCTGGGACCCTGGCGCTGTGAAGCAACAGTGCTATCCACTTGTTCTGCCCAAATTGTGAAAAACAGATGAGAGTTTAATTTAAACACCCCTAATTTCTCCTCTCACTACCATCCATAAATAGAAAGGTGTTTTTAATTTTTGGTTTCCACATTATAAGTGGCGGCATTTTTTCCCATCCTGTCAGTTTGGAGTGATCGAATCAACTATTAATAACCCCACTGCAAACTCGGGATAAGGTAAAATAAGAGAGTTGGTTTAGTTCACACCACACAAAATGCAGGAGGCGTTTGCAGCGTTTGCCCCTTTTCACAGACCCACCACTCTCTGGCTGAAGAAATTTCTCCTCATCTCTGTTCTAAAGTGACTCCCTTTTATTCTAAGGCTGTGCCCCCGGGTCCTAGTCTCCCCTGCTAATGGAAACAACTTCCCTACATCCACCCTATCTAAGCCATTCATTATCTTGTAAAGTGACAAGATTTTAGAAAGAAATCAACCCTTAAAACCCCCTCACCAAATTCCTGGATTTATGCACTTTGTTTCACTGCATTCAGTCTCCTGTTGCCACCTCTACATGACCTACTGCTGAGCTAACCGGAGAAAAGAGAAAAAATAATTTTGACCGTGAATTATTTGACCTTGTATTTATTCAGATACGTGACAAAATTGAATATCCATAAATTCAAAACCAATAGAACCAGAAATTAGATTTTGGCATAATTACATCACTGTTCAGGAGACTTTTGGACTCTGCATGATTATTGACAATTTCTGACTGTTAAATGTAGCAAATTAAGTTTTACTACATTTCTTTCATTTCCACTCATCCATTTTCCATCTTTTCTACATTCCTTTCCCACTCCCTACCCCAGAAAAACTGCCCATGTTTCTGCTGAGCATGGTTCAACAATGTAGACTTGACCAGTATTACTTTGCAATCTAACAATTTTGGGAAGGCAACGAGGCTCGATAAGTTCTTTTCCTGCCAAAGAAGAATACTTCTCTCCTGTGAGATGCTCTACTTGGCTGACAACAGCAAACATGAATGAATATAAATAGGATCAATTTTTCATCTGTTGTGTTCCACATACCATTGCTAAGTTTAGTTATCCTTACAGGAAAATCTGAGGAATATTTTTGAATAATCTTCCATGACTTTACATTATTATTCGCATTAGCTATCATTGCAAATTTGTGACATATAAAAATAATGTCAGTTTAGGAACCCCTGGTCTTCACTGTTTGTTAACCACCTTTGAGGTTCTTATAGGCACTTGACCAGTGATGTTACCTTGACTGTCAGTGTGGATACCAGATCATGTCACATATTTGTCATTCTGTTTTGTTAGTTTACTGTTTGAGTAACAAAAACAACTAAGTAGACAAGTCAGTGAGTTTCTCAGCAGAGAATATAAACTGTAACTGCAATCATTGCTTTGAATAGAATACAAGTGCGAGCATGAATGTAATTTTATGTAGCACAAAGACCATAGAAATCATCATTCTGAGTAAATTTAAAGGAAAATGTTCAAGTACCTGACTTTCACAGCAAATCAATCTATTACCTCTGCTTCTCGATGTAACTTCTACGATTCTATGATAACCATTTGTGTCTGTGCCTCAAGTTTTAGGAATCCTCTCAGACAGTTGTGTTGAACTTTCAATTTAGCTAAATAAAATCCTTCCATTTTAGCAAACTACATCTTAAAACGTTGAGTATTACAGTGCAAGCTTGAGTGGTTGCTCTAATCACTTCGTATACCTGTTAGAAAACCACACTTGGGCATTGAAAACTGTTTTCCAGATCAAATATACTTTTTGGAAGCTAGCTGATCACCCGAGAATTAAAAATCTGCTTCACATCAGAAGTATCAGTAAGTTGATGTACTTCAGATTGGCTTTGAAGCCAGAAAAACTATGTCTATCAACACAGCAAGAAGGTATAGACCTCTCATTTAAAAGGCTGCCCAATGGCTCACATGCTGATTTGGAAAACGCAGGGATTTTTTGAGAGGTGGTTATTAACCTGGAAAAGTGTATGTTCCAAGATTTTGCTTTGGTCGGATTTGGATTGCAGGTCTTCCTTGTATATGTAAGAGATTTTTAGGTATTAGGTGACCTGGTGGTGGTTAGTCCATTGAAAATGGTCACATCACAGTTATACTTTGTGGCTGAAACCACACAAAAGTCAGCCTTTATTTTCGCACAGCAACATTTTGTAAGATCTTGCAAGTTGTCCTTAAATGTTCTCGAGTGGTGGGAGTATTCTGAATCTGTGAAGGCAGCATTGAGGCTATGTTAATTTGTCTACTTGCCCACGATGATTTGATTATCAGTCTTGCTCCAAAACAAATGTGAAAATTGTCCAAAGGGATGTAGTTCTGGGCATACCTGTTACCAACTGACAGTCTACTGTACCTATATAGTACATTGAGGACGCCGCTGGTATGGATCGTTTCACTCGGCAATTGACTTTGTTTGTTGAACTTTAAAAAGTGCCTTAGCTGATAGTTGGCCGAGTACCTGCAGTTTGACAAAGCTTTCAGTACTGTTTTAGATCATACTCCGAGAGAGCATTTTCTTCCGGAGAGAGATTATTTTACGAGAGTTACCCATGGTATGTGGAGAATAATAACTGAAGAACAAAATTGGAGTGTCCTCCTTTCAGTCTAGCAATCATTCTTCTAGCAGTTACCTTCCACAAATCATATTTCCCACCCACCTTCCCTCTAGACCTTGGTCTGGAGGCCCCATCTAAGTTCTTCAATTTATTTGCTGATGGTGTATACGCCTGCTTTGTTTTCATTTTAATTTTAGAAATATTTAAACTTTTAAGTATCATTGTAGTTAGTTGACCATGCTATTGACTTTGCTGACAACCTGCTTTTTCAACAAAACAAAAAAAAAACTTACAAATGAATGCGTCCCGCTTGGGTGAAATTCAGCCTTGTGCTGACATTGCTTAACTTGTGTTACTTTACCAACTCGCGGGGAAAAAAATGAAGATACCAACAGCAGGGCAACACCACTTTAGGGCATGGCAGGGCAGGTCACTGGTTTCATTTGAAAAGTTTCTTGAAGGGACAAGCATCCCTGTGATTTCTTCGTTTAATTTCCCTGGTATGTGAAAGATAACTTAATTGGAAGAGCAAAGGTGACTCGCTTAAGGGTAAGTAACCTACCTCTTTGACATTTATAGATGCAGAGATTAGAGTTATTGACAAACTAAATTGGATTTTGGAAATGCTGAATAATGTTTTTAAATAATTCTGGCTGCTGTAGGCAGTGGGCATTAACTGCTATATACAAATTTGTTATGTCTGCGAGCAGAAAATTTGCCCGACCCAGGAAAAGCACAAGATTTCATGAAGAAGTTTAACCAGGTCCTCGGTGATGATGAGAGGCTGCGGACTCAATTGGAGCTGCTGATTAGCCCAGCATGTTCGTGTAAACAAGCAGAAATCTGTGTGGTAAGGGAACATTATTACTATATGTGGAAATTGTCTGTTATTAAATGCATTGATAAGATACTATTTTATCAATGATAAGATGCTTTATAATAATATTTATAATCTTCATTAGTGTCACGAGTAGGCTTGCATTAACACTGCAATGAAGTTACTGTGAAAAGGGGAGTTAGTTAAGTACATGAGGGGGGACAGGATAGAAGGGTAACTTGATGGGGGTGAGATGAATGAAAGTGGGAGGAAGCTTGTGTGAAATATGAACGCAGCACAGACATGTTGCACCAAATATCCTGTTTCGATGCTGTAAATTTTGTAGCACAGTGGCCAGATTTTGCTGTGGCAGGGCACGTAATGTGATGTCGTTAGTTAGATTTGCTCCAACATCCTTCAGCTGAAAAGGTTTTTACCCACAAAGTTACTCGAAGTGTAAACAGATAATTTGCGATCTGAGTGAACGATGCAACCATTAGACATCACCATAACCGGTGAGGTTTAAGGATCGGAAAAGAAACAGCTGACAAACTGAAAAGGGTGAATTCAATGTCAGATCAGACGAAAAGGGCAACAAAAGATTTGATTATGAGAAAGGAAAGTGGCAGAAAGGTGAAGTACAAATAAATGGAAAATTACAGCGTTAACATTTTATAGATCTTCTAAAATAATTCATAAACTGAAGGGACCAGATCGTCACATTTGTAATTGTTAATTTTCAGTGCCAGAGATTGATTGGCAATCATAAACTTATCACATCATTAAAAGAGTACTTCTGCTTATCATTAGAAACCCAAGTATCTATGATCAATTTGGTTCACATCTGTCACTTTAATGCAGTACTGCATTAAGAGACAGCGAGATGCCATTTTTACAAAGTTTGTCATGCAGTGATGCAACTCCGACACAAGCATTAAGATATGCACATTTATCGACATACCTGTCCTTCGCCTGAATTTGCTGTACCAGATAGATATAAATAACAGCAATCGCCATTAGCCTCACTATTATTTTGATGACAAAATTTGGCCATGTGTATTCCCTCACCACACTTTTTTTCACCCCACACTCAATCTGTGTCTCCTTCTTTCCCAACAAATGCTGATTTGGGATGTTTATTGAAAGTTTGTTCCTATTCTGAATGTGAAACTTAAGTCACTTTTGTTTAAAATTAACAAGAATATCGGTTCTCTTCAACCTACTCACCATTTTATTTTCAAAGCATTCGTGATTCCACAATCACATGGACCAGAAAGATCAAACATATATGGTTACTGGATTCACACTGGAGAATATACACTCGTGGCATCTCAAAATAAAATAAAATGCCATTGGTTGCAAAGAAAATAAACCTTTGCTTAAAACAATGATTAGGCATGCTTCAAAGTTCCTTTAAGGAAGATCTAAATTTGAAAGGAACTTGTTCATGTTCAACATCAACATATTAAACATATCATATTGACTCATGGAAACCAATGATTCGCTTCACTTTTTTGTTCAACTTTGTACAAAAAAGTGGGTGAAGGTATGGCCTAATTGATGGTTTCTGACTCTACAAACACTCCTACCCCCAACACGAAGTCCTGTCTTCAGATTGAGGATACCCTCCATCGTGTTGTGTGGCACTACCACTGTGCTAAATGGGATAGCATTCGAACAGACCTAGCAACTTAAGACTGGGCATCCAAGAGGTGCTGTGGGCCATCAGCAGCAGCAGAATTGTACTCCACTACAGCCTGCAACTTTATAGCCCGGCATATCCCCCCACTACCATTACCACCAAACCAGGGCATCAGCCCTGGTTCAATGCAGGAGAGCATGCCAGGAGCAATATCAGGCATACAGAAAAATGAGGTGTCAACCTGGTGAAGCTACAACACAGGACATGTGTGCCAAACAGCATAAGCCGTAAGTAATAGACAGAGCTAGGCGATCTCACAATGAACGCATCAGATCTAAGCTCTGCAATTCTGCCACATTCAGTTGTGAATGGTGATGGACAATTGAACAACTCACTGGAGTTGTATCCCCATCCTCTGATAGAGAGCCCAGCACGTATGTGCAAAGGGTAACACTGAGGCATTCACATCAATCTTCAGCCAGAAGTGCCAAGTGGATGATCTCGGTGGTCTCTGGAGGTCCCCAGCTTCACCGATGTCAGTCTCCAGCCAATACGATTCACTCCATGTGATATCAAGAAACGGCTGAAGGCACTGGATACTGCAAAGGGCAAAGGTTATGGGCTCTGACAATATTCCGGCAATAGTACTGAAGACTTGTTCTCTGGAACTTGCCACACCCCAAGCCAAGCTGTTCTAGTACAGCTAGAAAACTGGCATCTACCCAGCAATTTGGAGAATTGCCCAGGTGTGTCCTGTACCAAGAAACAGGACAAATCCAACCCAGGCAATTACTGCCCCTGAGGACTCTTCTTCATCAGCAAAGTGATGGAAGGAGTCATCCACGGTGCTATCAAGCGGCACTTAGTCAGCAATAACCAACTCACCAATGCTCAGTTTGGGTTCCGTCAGGGTCACTCCGCTCCTGACCTCATTACAGCTTCAAACATGGACAATGGAGCTGAGTGCCAGAGGTGAGAGTGACTGCCCTTGACATCAAGGCAGCATCCATCAAGAGTATAGCATCAGGGAACCCTAGCTAAACTGGATGCAATGAGAATCAATGGAAAACTCTCCGGTGGTTAAAGTCATGCCTCGCAAAAAGTAAGGTGGTTGAGGTGGTTGGAGGTCAATCATCTCAGTTCCAGGACATTGCTGCAGGGGTTCCTCGGGGTAGTGTCCTATGCCCAACCATCTTCAACTGCTTCATCAATGACCTCCCTTCCATCGTATATGGTAGAATTCCTTGTGAGTACTGACAGGCAGAGAGATCTGGGCATGCATGTCCACCAATCACTGAAAGTGGCAATGCATGTGGATAAGGTGGTCAAGAAAGCACACGGCATGCTGGCCTTCATCGGTCGGGTCACTGAATATAATAGCTGTACAGGACCTTAGGCCTCATTTGGAATATTGTGTACAATTCTGGTCACCACACTACCAGAAGGATGAGGATGCTTCGGAGAGGGTACAGAAGCGGTTTACTAGGATGCTGTCTCGTATGGAGGGCCATTAGCTATGAGGAGAGGTTAGATAAACTCGGTCTGTTCTCACTGGAACGACGGAGATTGAGGGGTAACCTGATAGAGGTCTACAAGATTGAGTGGCATGGACAGAGTGGATAGTCAGATGCTCTTTCCTAGGGAAGGAGAGTCAAGTACTCGGGATCATAGGTTTAAAGTGCGTGGGGAAAAGTTTAGAACTGATGTGCGAGGCAAGTTCTTTTACACAGAGGGTGGTAAATATATGGAACGCACTGCCTGGGGAGGTGGTGGGAGCAGGTACGATAGCGGCATTTAAGGGGCATCTAGGCAAATGTATGAATGGGGTAGGAATGGAAGGATTCGGACTCCGTAAGTGCATACGGTTTTAGTTCAGGCAGGTACCATGGTCCGCGCAGGCCTGGAGGGCCGAAGGGCCTGTTCCTGTGCTGTATTCTTTTTCATATAAGGTCAGAAGTGGGGATGTTTGCGGATGACTGCACAATGTTCAGCACCATTCGTGACTCCTCATATACTGAAGCAGTCCATGTCCAAATGCAGCAAGACCTGCACAATATCCAGGTTTGGGCTGACAAGTGGCAAGTTAGATTTGTGCCATACAAGTGGCAGGCAATGAACTGGACTAGCCACATTAATACTGTTGCTACCAGGGCAGGTCAAAGGCTAGGAATCTTACTTACCTCCTGGACCCCACCCCCCCCATCTGCCTCCTCTACTTGCCTGGATTCGTGCAGCTTCAGCAACAGTCAAGAAGCTCGATACCATCCAGATCAAAGCAGTCCATTTGATTGCTCCCCTTTCCACAAACATTTAAACCCTCCACCACCGACGAACAGTGCCAGCAGTTTTTAATATCAACAAGATGCACTGCTGTAACTCACCAAGATTCCATAGCCAGCACCTTCCAAACCCATGACCACTGCCATCTACAAGGACAAGAGCAGCAGATACTTGGTAACTACACCACCTGAAGGTTCCCCTCCAAATCACTCACCAACCTGACTTGGGAATATATTGCAGTTCCGAGAATCCGAGAATTCACAGTTCAGAAGGAGGCCATTCTGCCCATCGATTCTGCACCGGCCCATGGAAAGAGCACCCCACCCAAGCCCATGCCTTCACCCTAACCCAGTAAACCCACCTATTTTTGGACACTAAGGGCAATTCAGCATGGCCAATCCACCTAACCTGCACATCTTTGGACTGGGAGGAAACCGGAGCACCCGGAGGAAACCCACGCAGACATAGGGAGAACATCCAGACTCCGCACAGACAGTGACCCAAGCTGCGAATCGAATCTGGGACCCTGGAGCTGTGAAGCTACTGTGCTAACCGCTGTGCTACGGTACTGTCCTCAAAGTGAGAAGGTTTGTTCCTTCATTGTCACTGGGGCAAATTCCGAGAACTCCCTCCCCAACAATACAATGGGCGTACCTACACCTCTGGGACTGCAACGGTTCAAGAAGGCAACTCGCCACCACCTTCTGAAAGGTAATTACAGATGTGCAATAAGTGCTGGCCTAATCGGCGACAGCCATATCCCGTAAATTAATTTTGAAACCTACAAATTGCAGTTTTCTGCTGATATTCTCAAACCTTGCCTTGAGAAGGTATGATTAAACCAGAACGTCCACCAGCCGATCAAATTAGTTCTGATTAGAACAGGCTTGTCCAATCTTTGCAAGTGAGGGACCATGTTTCAACTTTCCCCTCACTTTGAGGGTTGATTAGCAAATTTTGTAAGACCTTCTCCTCCCCCCCCCCCCCCCCCCCCCCCCCCCCCCCCCAAGTTTCAGGCAGTCTCTCTCTCCCCGTTCATATCCCACCACAACAGCCTCTGTTTCCCTTTAGCAGACTCACCGCCACTTGTGTTCAGGCCTCCAATCAGATACTCTTTCTCTCCCACATTTGGTGCTGATCGGCTCACAAATATGAGAGAAACAACCTGATTGGAGTATCAGCTCCTTTCTGAATCGTTAACTTGCTTATATGATTCCAGTTGAAGTTCTAACTGATCTCAGAATGGAACCCTGGCTTAAAAGACCATAACTTTCACTTTTTTTTATAAATCGTGGAGGAACAGAATCACAGGACTGCTAATTAGTTTTAACAATAAGAAAAAAATGTTTATTGAACATAAGTTGGATTATTATACAATACTCCTTTGCTCTGCCATTACCTGAATAAATTAACATAGATTTTAAAATTAGCACTGAATACAAAGTACCTCTTAAGCCATAAATGTCTCATTAATGCACAAAATCCGTTTTAAGCACACAAGGTAACTGTGGTAAGACACACTCCCCTCTGAACTCAAAAGCCCCTCAGATGATTCTTAAACTGCGAGCCACCTTGTCTCACTGAGCCCTGGCTTCCACCCTAGTGATTTCAAATTCCGTTTTCAGAATTCTCAATTTCTAAATTACGCTTTCCCCCCCTCCGCTGCTTGCATCAAGGTTTTACTTTCAGATTTTACACCTCTCCCTTCATGTTTTCTTTGTCGTAAAGTCTTTTACACAAACTCCCGAGATCCAACAACCGATTTCCACAATTATTTCAAATAATGCCTCCTAAACTGTAGTAATTGCTCACAACTATAGCAGCACTGCAGATATCTTTTTGGCATCTCGCAATCCAATGTCTTTTCAACTCTCTGTGCCTTTACTGAACTTGTTCCCAGATTCCTCTGTTTCATTAACTCCAGGTTTCTTGTCAACATCTCTTAATTTCTCTGCTTTCTTAACTTGCTGAACTTGAGATTTTCAGCATCTGTTCTCTTAACCGTTATTCCATAGTATGACTTTTCTTCTAGCAAGGCTGAGAGATGTTCCCTCTTTAGCCTTCTTAAACCAACAGCTTCTAGTAGAACTCCCTGAGAGCTGCCTTCTCTCTCAGTACCTATATTCCGCTGCAATCAAACCAGCTAAACTGAAATTTAAAAGTGCCTTTACCGTACAATGCCCCAATTGCTAAGCAACTACTGCTCGTTTGTTTACTCATCACACCTTGGTCTTCTCGAAGCACAATAGAATCACAGTTGGAACTTAACCGACCCCCACACATACAAACACCATTGGCCAACGTGAATCTTAACTCTAGGTTTTACCCTTCCAGGCACACAAACATTAGATGAAACACGCTTAAAACTCATCTTAATTTTAATGTTTACCAACACAAATCTAATTCCCATGAAACTACCATTGTTTTCCAACACTTGCACTTAACTGTGTTTTGAATATTTACTCTGCAGACCAGGCAGAGAGACTTAGAACATAGTATATAGAACAGTACAGTCCCTTCAGCCCACGGTGTTGTGCCGACCATTTATCCTAACCCAAGATCAACCTAACCTACACCCCTTCAATTTACTGCTGTCTATGTGACTGTCTAAGAATCGCTTAAATGTCCCTAATGACTCTGACTCCACCACCTCTGCTGGCAGTGCATTCCACGCATCAACCACTCTCTGTGTAAAGAACCTACCCCTGACATCTTCCCTATACCTTCCTCCAATCACCTTGTGACAGCCATTTCCACCCTGGGGAAACGTCTCTGGCTATCCACTCTATCCATGCCTCTCATCAAGTCAGCTCTCTGCCTTCTGCGCTCCAGTGAGAAAAGCCCTAGCTCCCTCAACCTTTCTTCATAAGACATGCCCTCCAGTCCAGACAGCATCCTGGTAAATCTCCTCTGTACCCTCTCCAAAGCATCCACATCCTTCCTATAATGAGGCGACCAGAACAAGAGACAATATTCCAAAATGTGGTCTAACTAAAGTATTATAAAGCAGCAGCAAAACCTTGCGGTTCTTAAACTCAATCCCCCTGTTAATGAAAGCCAACACACCATACGCTTTTTAACAACCCTATCAACCTGGGTGGCAACTTTGAGGGATCTATGTACGTGGACCCCAAGATCCCTCTGTTGCTCCACACTTCCAAGAATCCCTGCCTTTAACCCTGTATTCAGCATTCAAATTCAACCTTCCAAAATGAATAGCGTCACATTTATCAAGGTTGAACTCCATCTGCCACTTCTCAGCCCAGCTCTGCATCCTTTCAATGTCCTGTTGTAACCTGCAACAACCCTCAATACTATCTACAACTCCCCCGACCTTCGTGTCATCGGCAAACTTACTAACCCACCCTTCCACTTCCTCATCCAAGTCATTTATAAAAACCACAAAGAGCAGAGGTCCCAGAACAGATCCTTGCGGGACACCACTGGTCACCGACCTCCAGGTGGAATACTTTCCATCCACTACCACTCGCTGTCTTCTTTCGGCCAGCCAATTCTGTATCCAGACAGCCAAATTTCCCTGTATCCCATGCCCCCTAACTTTATGAATGAGCCTACCATGGGGAACCTTATCAAATGCCTTACTGAAATCCATATGCACCACATCCACTGCCCAACCTTCATCAATGTATCTCGTCACATTCTCAAAGAATTCAATGAGGCTTGTGAGGCATGACCTGCCCCTCACAAAGCCATGCTGACTATCTTGAATCAAACTATGTTTTTCTAAATAATCATAAATCCTATTTCTCAGAATCCTTTCCAATATTTTGCTCACCACAGACGTAAGACTGATGGGTCTGTAATTCCCAGGGATTTCCCTATTCCCTTTCTTGACCAGGAGAACCACTTTCGCCTCCCTCCAATCATCCGGTACTACTCCAGTGGAGAGTGAGGACGCAAGGATCATCCGCAATGACGCAGCAATCTCCTCCCTCGCTTCCCGTAGTAACCTTGGGCATATCCCGTCAGGCCCAAGGGACTTATCTATCCTGATGCTTTTCAAAATTTCCAGCACATCCTCCTTCTTAATATCAACCTGTTTGAGTCTTATTAACCTGGTTCACACTGTTCTCATGGGCAACAAGGTCCCTCTCTCTAGTGAAATACTGAAGCAAAGTATTCATTTCGGGCCTCCCCCATCTCCTCAGACTCGAGGCACAAGTTCCCTCCACTATCCCTGATCGGCCCTAGTCTCACTCTGATCATCCTCTTATTTCTCACAAATGTAGAACGCCTTGGGGTTTTCCCTAATCCTTCCCGCCAGGGCTTTTTCATGCCCCCTTCTAGCTCTCCTCAGTCCATTTTTGAGTTCCTTCCTGCCTACCATGTAACCCTCTAGAGCCGAGTCAGATCCTTGCTTCCTCAACCTTACGTAAGCTTCCTCCTTCCTCTTGACTAGAAGCTCCACTTCTCTTGTCATCCAAGGCTTCTTCACCTTACCATTCCTTCCTCGTCTCAGTGGGACAGAATTATTCAGCACCCGCAGCAAGTGCTCCTTAAACAATCCCCACATTACTGTTGTGCATTTCCCCAAGAACAATTGTTCCCACTTTATGCTCCTCAGCTCCTGTCTAATAGCAGTATAATTTCCCCATCCCAAGTAAATACCTTCCCATACTGTCTGTTCCTACCCCTCTCCATTACTATGGTAAAGGTCAAGGAGCTGTGGTCACTGTCACCGAAATGCTCTCCCACCGAGACATCTGACACCTGGCCTGGTTCGTTGCCAAGCACCAAGTCCAATATGGCCTCCTCCCTAGTCGGCCTATCTCCATATTAAGTCACGAATCCTTCCTATACACACCTGCCAAAATCTGCTCCATCCAAACCATTTGCACTAAGGAAGTTCCAGTCAATATTAGGGAAGTTGAAGTCTCTCATGACAACAACTCTGTTACTTCTGCACTTTTCCGAGACCTGCCACCCAATCTGTTCCTCTATCTCTCTGTTGCTATTGGGGGGTCTATAGAAAACTCCCAATAAAGTGACTTGCGTCCCGGATAGTGACCTGTTGGGCCATATGTTGTGCACACCTGTGATAGATTCTTGCTCTGCTTTTGAAATGACCTGAATGTTTGAAAGTAACAACCAACAGCATTAAAAAAAATATTTTTTATTGTGAAATGCAGATTAAAGCAATTAAAAGTGGCACGTATGGATATTGAACCACTGTGGTTCCATCTGGTGCGGGTTCTTTCACAGTACACTTAGGATGGGACCTCCAGGTTTTTGTCGCTACAACATTGAAGGAACCGCAATATTGTTCCAAGTCAGGATGACATGTGAATTGGAAACAACTTGCAAGTGATAGTGTTCTCATGCATCTGTTGCCCTTGTCCAGCTTGATGGTAGAGATCATAGGTTTGGATAGTGCTGTTGAAAGAGCCATTGTGAATGCAACTTGTAGATGGTACACACCGCTGTCTCTGTATGTCAGTGGTGGGGGTGTTTAGGTGTTGCATAAGGTGCCAACCAAGCAGGCTGCTCTGTCCTGGGTAGAGTCAAGCTTCTTCAATGTTGGGGCTGCACCCATCCAGGCAGAGAGTATTCCATCTCACTTCTGACTTGCGCTTTGTTCATGGTGGGCAGGCTTTGGGGGGTAAGGAGGTGAGATGTTTGCCAGAGAATTTTCCATTCTCTGTCCTCTTGTGGCCACCATATTTACACAGATGATTCAGTTATGTTTCTAATCAGTGCTAACTCCTCCAGGGTGTTGGGAGATTCCGCGATGGCAATGCTGTTGAATGTCAGGTCAAAATCTTTGATTTGATTTATTATTGTCACATGTATTAGTATACAATGAAAAGTATTGTTTCTTGCATGCTATACAGACAACGCATAGCATACCGTACATAGGGAAGGAAGGAGAGACTGCAGAATGTAATATTACAGTCATAGCTAGGGTGTTCACGACCTTTTGTAATTTCCTGTGGTCTTGGGCAGAGCAGGATCCATACTAAGCCATGATGCAACCAGAAAGAATGCTTTCTATGGTGCATCTGTAAAAGTTGGAGAGAGTTGTAGCGGATATTCCAAATTTCCTTAGTCTTTTGAGAAAGTAGAGTCGTTGGTGGGCTTAATTATCGTGTCGGCATGGGGGGACCAGGACAGGTTGTTGGTGATCTGGACATCTAAAAACTTGAAGCTCTCAACCCTTTCTACTTAATTCCCATTGGTGTAGACAGGGGCATGTTCTCCACGACGCTTCCTGAAGTCGATGACAATCTCCTTCGTTTTGTTGACATTGAGGGAGAGATTATTGTTGGTGCAACTGTTCACCAGATTCTATATCTCATTCCTGTCTCGTCATTAGAGTACTCTGCCAAATTATTCGATTCTCTGTTATTGGGAATGATCTTTCCTCGCACATTTGTGGCACAATTATTAACTTGCCACCTATCAACCCATGCTTGAATGTTGTCCATCTCTTGCTGCATGCAGATATAGACTGCTTCAGTATCTGCGAAATCATGAATGGTACTGAATACTTGCCATCCATCAGCGTGCATCTCACATCTGAACTCATGATGGAGGGCAGGTCATTGATGATGCAACTGAAGATGTTTGTGCTTGGGGAGCTACCCTGAGGAACTATTGAAGTTATGTACTGAGGCGGAGATGATTGGCGCTCAACAGTTACAACCATCTTCCTTTGTGCTAGTGGCTTCATCCAGTATTTTTCCCCAATTCCCTTTGACTTTTGCTAGAGCGCCCTGATGCCACACTTCGTCACATGCTGCCTTGATGTCAAGGGCAGTTCCTCTCATTTTATCTTGCCTCACCTCCAGAATTCAGCTCTTATGTCCATGTTTGGACCAATGGTAGAGTGACTGTAATGAGGTCAGGAGTCAAGTGGCCCTATTGAAATCCAAACTCAGCACCAGTGAGCAGGATGCTGCAGAACAAGTGCTGGTTGGAAGCACTGTCAATGATAGCTTTCACCACTTTGTTTGAAAATAATCTTCAGACAGTGATTGGTTGGATTGGATTTGGCATGCATTTGTGATGCTTCTCCACGAACTGGAGACTCCTGGGGAATTTTCCATATTACCGGTGTGAATGTCAGTGTTGTTGCTGTACTGAAATAGCTTGATTAGAGGCACAGCCAGTTATGGCGCACAAGTCTTCTGTACTTTTGCTGGAATATTGCCTGGGTCTATAGCCTTTACAGTATCCAATACCATTGGCCATTTCTTGATATCCTGCATAAGGAGTTGAATTTGGCTGAGGTTGGTGTCTGTGATGGAGGGACCTTGAGAAGAGGCCAAGGGGTATCATCTACTTGTCACTTCTGCTTCAAGACGGTTGCAAATGCTACAGCCTTGCCTTATGCAAGGTAGCCTTGCCTTATGCTTGGGTCGCACGGTAGCACAGTGGCTATCACAGTTGCTTCACAGCTCCAGAGTCCCACGTTCGATTCCCGACTTAGGTCACTGTCTGTCAGAAGTCTGCACATTCTCCCTGTGTCTGCATGGGTTTCCCCCCCTCAGTCCAAAGATGTGCAGGTTAGGTGGATAATTGCCCTTAATGTCCAAAAAGGTTGGGTTGGGTACGGTTACTGGGTTACGGGAATAAGGTGGAGGTGTGGGCTTAAGTAGGGTGCTCTGAACAAGGGCCGGTGCAGACTCGATGGACCGAATGGCCTCCTTCTGCACTGTAAATTCTATGATACTATGCACTGACAGCCTGGGCTCAGCCATTATTGACCTTATGGATATTTGTGGAGCAGCCTCCTTCCCGATCATTGTTTCATTGTCCACCATCGTTCTCAACTGAATGACAGAGGACGTCAGAGCTTTGATCTGGTCCGTTGATTGTGGGATCATCTTGTTCTGTCGTATCCGGCTTTTAATGTTTGGCATACATATAATCCTATGTTGCAGCTTCCCCAGGTTGGCCCCTCTTTAACTGGTGTGCTCTTGGAATGCTCTTCTGCACACTGCATTGAATCAGAATTTATCCCTTGACTGGAATGGTCGAGTGACTGATATGCCAGTCCATGAAATCACAGTGATGGAATACTATTCTACTGGTACTGGAACACAGCACCTCATTGATGCCTATGCCTAATTTTGAGCTGCTAAATCTGTTCTGAATCTATCCCATGTGGTGATACACAACACGATTGAGGGTGCTCTTCGTGTGAAGACTGCGCAGTGGCCATTTCAGAGAGCAAATAAGTGTTAACCACATTGCTGCAGGTTTGCAGTTACATACAGGCCAGGCTTGGTAAGGACAGCAATTCCTGAATGTGTTAAGTTTATATCACAATCCAGCAGATGATGGTCACCATTATTGAAACTACCTTTCTGTAAATGTAGGTTTATTAATTAATTGAATTCAAATTCCACCAGCTGCTGTGCTTTCTGGAACATTGTCCAGGCCTCTGGATTATTCGCCCAATAACATTACCATTAAACTACTAATAAACAATGCTCTTTTCCTTTTTATTAGCGAGAAATTACACGTAAACTCGCAAATCCCAAGCAGCCCACTAACCCCTTCCTGGAAATGGTGAAATTCCTACTGGAGAGGATTGCGCCAGTACACATCGATTCAGAAGCTATCAGGTATGCTTATCAAAATATTTTTGTTATTTAGTAAAACAGTTTTGTAAAGTTTGTTAATCCTGACTGTAAGACTGGAATATTTATTGTGTGAATTGCAGAGAGATACGAAAATCATAGAGTAGTTATAGCAGGGAAGTAACTTTAAATTGCCCCAGTGTCTCTGGGGTAATGTAAAGGGAGGAGATGGCAAAAATTCCTCTATTTGTGTTCAGGAAAGTTTTCTACAGCCGTACACGTCCAGTTCAACAAGAAAGGATGCACTGTTGGGTCCGGTTGTTGGAAATGAGATGGGCCAAGTAGACCAAGGGTGAGTGTGGAACATCTAGTGATCATTGTATATTAGGTTCGGGATCATGATAGAAAAGGATAGTAGGCAATCCAGATAGAAATAATTAACGGGGGAGAGTCGACTTCAATGGAGTAATAACGGAGCTCAACCGATTAGTCTGGAATGAAAGGTTGGCAGGAAAAACTGTAGCTGAACAATGGACTGCCTTCAAAACAGAAATGGTCCAGTCACAGTGACGGTAAATTCCCTGAAAAGGGAAAGATAGGACAAAACAATTTTGAGCTCCCTCGATGAAAAATTAGATAGAAATTAAGATAAGAGTGTGCTCATGACAGGTGTCGGGTAAAAAAATACAGTTCAGAACCAAGAGGAACACAGAAGGTTCAGAGGGGAGATGGAAAAGCGCAGAAGAGAAGCGAAGAGGGATGAAGAGAAAAGACTGGCAGCTAACATAATGGGGGATCCCAAAGTCTTCTATTTGCATATAAATCGTAAAAGGGTGGTCAAAGAAGTAGGGCTAATTAGGGGCCTAAAAGGGAATTTGCACACGGGGGCTTGAGGCATGCCTGATACTTTGGATCGTCTATAGAAAGGAGGTGGTTGTTCTCCAGGCCATGGTGACAGGCAAGGAAGCTGTCCCTGGGAGGGTTCAAAATGTTTTTTAAATATAAATTTAGAATACCCAATTCTTATTTTTCCCAATTAAGGGGCAATTTAACATAGCCAATTCACCTACCCTGCACGCCTTTTTGGGTTGTGGGGGTGAGACTCGCACAGACCCTGGGAGAATGTGCAACTCCACACGGGCAGTGACCCGAGGCCGGGATCCTCGGCACCGTGAGGCAGCAGTGATAACCACTGCCCCACCGTACTGCCCTGAAGGGTTCAAACTTGATCAAGAGCAAGTGTTGAATAGACTGTCAGTACTTCAATGTTGGCACCGGGACCAGGTGAGATGCATGCAGGGACATGGAAGGATGTGAGAATGGAAATTACAGGGGCGTTGGTCATAATCTTTCAGACTTATCTAGACTTAGGGAGGTACCCGAGGACTGGAGAGTTGTGAATGTTATGCACTTGTTCAAGGAAAATTGTAAGAATCGCCCCAGTAATTACAAAGCAACCAGTTTAACATCGATGGTGGCAAGCTTCTAGAAACAGTTATTCAGGATAGAATTAGGAGTCACATAGAAAAATATGGCTTGATTAGAAAGAGCCGGCATGGATTTCTAAAGGGGAAGTCAAGTTTAACTAACATGCTTTTGAAGAGGTAACAGAAAAGGTCAGTGAGGGTAATTCTGTTGATGTGTTGCACATGGACTTTCAAAAGGCATCCAAAATAGTTCCACAACAAACTTGAGAAAAGTCATTGCTCATGAAACAAAAGAGATATTGGCAACAAAGATACAAAATTGCCTGAAGAATGGGAAGCAGAGAGTAATGGTCAATGGATATTTTGCAGGGCTGGGGAAAGGTTTGTAGTGGTGTTCCCCAGGAGTCGTTATTGAGACTCTTGCTTTTGCTGATCTATATTAATGATGTGGATCAGGGCTTTCCAGCTTTTCCAGCCACAGTACCATTTTTGACCTTCTGAGAGTACTGATGAAAACCCTCAGAAGCATTCTTATTATGTTGAGGAGTTAAACCACAAAGCAAAGATTTTTCTTACACAGTAGGTATAAACGTACAAAAACAAATTTGTGAAAGTATTGTCGAATTCTTCTATGTCTGCATTGATCAGAATAGAATTAAATGTTCTCATATTCAGCAAATGCTTAAGTTTTACTTTTTTAAAAAATTTATTTGTGTATTTATTTCTGTGAATTAATTACATCCACATTCAGCACAAGCCATGTCGGGAGTGATGCTGATTTGTTTGCTCACAAATTCAATTAATAGAGCTGGATACTCATAGACATCACCAAAAGCCCACTTTCTCTGTCTCACACACACACACAAACACACTCCACCTCTCTCTCATAAACACATGCACATAAATGTGCTCAAACTCCTGCACTTCCCTCCTCTCTCTCACACAAACTCGCAACATTTCTGTCACAGGCTTTCCTTTCTCTGTCTTACACAAACGCTCATGTCTCGCTCACGAACACGCTCACCTTGCTTGCTCCCGCACATGCTCACCTCTCGCTGGTTCAGGCTCTCGCTTGCGCGCACAACTTGCTCATGGGCACGCGCACAACTTGCTCACGGGCACGCGCTCAACTAGCTCACAGGCACGCGCTCAACTAGCTCATAGGCACGCGCTCAACTAGCTCACAGGCAGGTGCTCAACTAGCTCACAGGCAGGCGGTCCCGTCGTTCACAGGCAGGCGCTCCCGTCGCTCACAGGCAGGCGCTCCCGTCGCTCACAGGCAGGCGCTCCCGTCGCTCACAGGCAGGTGCTCCCGTCGCTCACAGGCAGGCGCTCCCCTCGCTTACAGGCAGGCGCTCCCCTCGCTCACAGGCAGGCGCTCCCGTCGCTCACAGGCAGGCGCTCCCCTCGCTCACAGGCAGGCGCTGCCCTCGCTCACAGGCAGGCGCTGCCCTCGCTCACAGGCAGGCGCTGCCCTCGCTCACAGGCAGGCGCTGCCCTCGCTCACAGGCAGGCGCTGCCCTCGCTCACAGGCAGGCGCTGCCCTCGCTCACAGGCAGGCGCTGCCCTCGCTCACAGGCAAGCGCTGCCCTCGCTCACAGGCAGGCGCTGCCCTCGCTCACAGGCAGGCGCTGCCCTCGCTCACAGGCAGGCGCTGCCCTCGCTCACAGGCAGGCGCTGCCCTCGCTCACAGGCAGGCGCTGCCCTCGCTCACAGGCAGGCGCTGCCCTCGCTCACAGGCAGGCGCTGCCCTCGCTCACAGGCAGGCGCTGCCCTCGCTCACAGGCAGGCGCTGCCCTCGCTCACAGGCAGGCGCTGCCCTCGCTCACAGGCAGGCGCTGCCCTCGCTCACAGGCAGGCGCTGCCCTCGCTCACAGGCAGGCGCTGCCCTCGCTCACAGGCAGGCGCTGCCCTCGCTCACAGGCAGGCGCTCCCCTCGCTCACAGGCAGGCGCTCCCCTCGCTCACAGGCAGGCGCTCCCCTCGCTCACAGGCAGGCGCTCCCCTCGCTCACAGGCAGCCGCTCCCCTCGCTCACAGGCAGGCTCTCCCCTCGCTCACAGGCAGGCGCTCCCCTCGCTCACAGGCAGGCGCTCCCCTCGCTCACAGGCATGCCCAAAATCCCTTTTTCTCTGTCTCAGACACACACACAAACAAACTCCACTTCCCTCTCATAAACACATGCACACAAATGTTCTCAAACTCCTGCACCTCCCCACTCTCACATTCCTGCATCTCAACACACAAACTCTTAACATTTCTGTCAGAGACTTGCCTTTCTCTGTCTTACACAAACGCTCATGTCTCGCTCACGAACACGCTCACCTTGCTTGCTCCCGCACATGCTCACCTCTCGATGGTTCAGGCTCTCGCTCACGCGCACAACTTGCTCATGGGCACGCGTACAACTTACTCACGGGCATGCGCTCAACTAGCTCACAGGCAGGCGCTCCCATCGCTCACAGGCAGGCGCTCCCGTCGCTCACAGGCAGGTGCTCCCGTCGCTCACAGGCAGGTGCTCCCGTCGCTCACAGGCAGGCGCTGTCCTCGCTCACAGGCAGGCGCTCCCCTCGCTCACAGGCAGGCGCTCCCCTCGCTCACAGGCAGGCGCTCCCCTCGCTCACAGGCAGGCGCTCCCCTCGCTCACAGGCAGGCGCTCCCCTCGCTCACAGGCAGGCGCTCCCCTCGCTCACAGGCAGGCGCTCCCCTCGCTCACAGGCAGGCGCTCCCCTCGCTCACAGGCAGGCGCTCCCCTCGCTCACAGGCAGGCGCTCCCCTCGCTCACAGGCAGGCGCTCCCCTCGCTCACAGGCAGGCGCTCCCCTCGCTCACAGGCAGGCGCTCCCCTCGCTCACAGGCAGGCGCTCCCCTCGCTCACAGGCAGGCGCTCCCCTCGCTCACAGGCAGGCGCTCCCCTCGCTCACAGGCAGGCGCTCCCCTCGCTCACAGGCAGGCGCTCCCCTCGCTCACAGGCAGGCGCTCCCCTCGCTCACAGGCAGGCGCTCCCCTCGCTCACAGGCAGGCGCTCCCCTCGCTCACAGGCAGGCGCTCCCCTCGCTCACAGGCAGGCGCTCCCCTCGCTCACAGGCAGGCGCCCACCTCGCTCACAGGCACGCGCCCACCTCGCTCACAGGCACGCGCCCACCTCGCTCACAGGCACGCGCCCACCTCGCTCACAGGCACGCGCCCACCTCGCTCACAGGCACGCGCCCACCTCGCTCACAGGCACGCGCCCACCTCGCTCACAGGCACGCGCCCACCTCGCTCACAGGCACGCGCCCACCTCGCTCACAGGCACGCGCCCACCTCGCTCACAGGCACGCGCCCACCTCGCTCACAGGCACGCGCCCACCTCGCTCACAGGCACGCGCCCACCTCGCTCACAGGCACGCGCCCACCTCGCTCACAGGCACGCGCCCACCTCGCTCACAGGCACGCGCCCACCTCGCTCACAGGCACGCGCCCACCTCGCTCACAGGCACGCGCCCACCTCGCTCACAGGCACGCGCCCACCTCGCTCACAGGCACGCGCCCACCTCGCTCACAGGCACGCGCCCACCTCGCTCACAGGCACGCGCCCACCTCGCTCACAGGCACGCGCCCACCTCGCTCACAGGCACGCGCCCACCTCTCACCCACCCCTTCTCTCACGTCTCACACGTCCCAACGCTCGCCCTCTCGCGTACCCCGTTGCTCGCCCTCTCGCGTACCCCGTTGCTCGCCCTCTCGCGTACCCCCTTGCTCGCCCTCTCGCGTACCCCCTTGCTCGCCCTCTCGCGTACCCCCTTGCTCGCCCTCTCGCGTACCCCCTTGCTCGCCCTCTCGCGTACCCGCTTGCTCGCCCTCTCGTGTACCACCTCCTTGCCCCCTCGAGCGCTCTCTCTCTCGCGTGCCCCCTCATTGCCCTCTCGCGTGCCCCTTCGCTCGCCCTCCCGCGGGCCCTCTCGTGCGCCCCATTGCTCGCCCTCTCGTTTGACCTCACGTGCACCCCGTCGCGCCCGGCATCGACAAGGCACATAGGTTACTCCGACCAAAACCCAAGTCCTGGGACCAGCCGAGGCCATTAATCGCCAAGCTACACAGGTATCAGGATCTAGAAAGGATCTTATCCTGGGCTTGGCAGATTAAAGCGAGTAGTTGAGAAGGACACAGGATAAGGGTGTATCAGGACGTCAGGACGTTGGGGCTGACCTGGCAAAGTGCAGGGCCAAGTTCAACCACGCAAAGTCGGCCGTGTACAAGAACGGTATAAAATTATGGATGTTATTCCCAGCCAGAATTTGGGTGACATATCCGAGTAAAGAACATTATTTCACCACCTCGGCAGAGGGGGTCGAATTTGTGCGGACGAAATTGCACAGATGAAGTTCAGCAGAAGCAGACTGGTAGCCGAACCAAAAAAGGTCAACAAAGCGTTCGGTGCCTTCTACCAGGGACTGTACATTTCCGAGCCCCCCGACGGGGACTCGGGGATGAAACAGTTCCTCCACGGACTGGACATGCCATTTGTGGGGGCCAACAGACAGAGGGTGCTGGCAACACCAATAGAACTGGGAGAGATCATGGAGAGTATCAACTCCATGCAGGCAGGGAAGGTGCCGGGGCCTGATGGGTTTCCAGCGACTGGTCCAAAAAATTTGCACCAGCTCTCACCCCGCACCTGTGGGAGATGTTCACAGACTAGCTAGCAAGGGGCACCCTGCCTCCAATGCTAGCACAGGCCACCATATCACTGATCACCAAAAAAGACAAAGAGCCAACAGATCATACAGTCCCATTTCGCCGCTCAATATGGACATGCAAATACTCGTTAAAAAGTCCTGGCCAAGAAACTGGAGGACTGAGTACCAGGAGTGGTCAGAGGACCAGACAATTACTGCGGACATCAGGCGGCTGCTGAATGTGATACTGACCCCACCTGGGGAGAGAACACCAGAGGTGATCGTCTACCTGGATGCAGAAAAGGCCTTCGACAGAGTCGAGTGGAAATACCTCATTGAGGTACCGGAGTGTATTGGGCTGGGGACAGGGGTCACCTCATGGGTCCAAGTCCCCAAGGCGAGCATTTGGACCAACACCATCAGCTCCAAATGCTTCCAGTTGCACAGAGGCACCAGGCAGGGACGCCCGCGGTCACCTCTCCTGTTCGTCCAATTGAGCCACTGGCAATCGCTCTGCGAGACCCGAGAGGGTCCGAAGAGGAGGCAGAGAGTCTCACTCTTTGTGGATGATCTGCTCCTCTACATTTCGGACCCGCAAAGTGGCATGAACAAAATCATGAAGCTTCTGGGAAAGTTCGGAGCCTTCTCGGGCTACAAACTCAACCTGGGCAAAAGTGAAGTTTTCCTGGTGAACCTGAGGGGGAGGGGCAGAGCTGAAGGGCCTACCATTTAATATTGCCCGAAACAAATTCCGCAACTGGGGATCCACATAGCCCATGACTGGACACGGATCCACAGTGAAACCTGACCAGTTGGGTTGAGGAAGTTGAAAAAGGCCTCCAGAGATGAGATGCACTCCCACTTTTTCTGGCGTGGAGGGTGCAGACGATCAAGATGAGCGTACTGCCCAGATTCCTCTTCCTGTTCAGATCCATATCAATCTTCATTCCCAATGCCTTCTTCCAAACAGTAGATAAAATTATTATGCCGTTTGTGTGGGTGGGGAAGAACCCTAGAGTCCCGAAAACAACACTGCAAAAAGAAGGCGCATGGGAGGCCTGGCCATCCCAGCCTTGCAATACTACCACTTGGCAGCTGCAGACAAGAGAATGAGGGGATGGGTGAAGGAACCAAACACGAATGCTATTCCCTCACCATAACAGCACTCCCGTCCCTTTCAGCAAAACACTCAACCAGCCCAGAGGTAGTAGCAACACTAAGATGCTGGAACCAGGTGAGGCAGCACTTCGGGCGAACCAAGGTGTCCACCATGGCCCCATCTGCGGCAACCACAGATTTCCTCCAGCCATGCTAGACTCCACCTTTAAGCGGTGGAGGCAGGATAGGGGGACACTGACAGTTAGGGACTTTTACACGGGGGACAGACTAAAGACGACAGAAGAGCTGACCGAGAGACTGGAACTACCGAGTGGTCAGGAACTCCAACATTTGCAAATCAAAAATGTTCTCAGCAAAGAGACGAGGAGGTACCCGAGAGCCCCGAGAGACACAATGTTGGAGGAATTACTGGAAGCAGACAGTCTGGGAAAGGGGAACTGAGGGGACACGTATGGATTACTTTTAGAAGGACATGTTCACCACTGGATGGAACAAGGGAGAAATGGGAGGAAGAGTTGGGGATGGAAGTAGGTTGGGGACACTGGAGTGAAGCACTGAACAGGGCCAACTGCTCCACCTCCTTTGCAAGGCTAAGCTTCGTGCAGCTTAACAAGAACCCAAATGAACAGGTTCCTCCCGAAGGTGGAGGACAAATCTGAACAGTGACAGGGAGGCCCGGCCAACCACGCACACGTGTTCTGGGCATGCCCCAGACTCGTCTGGTTCTGGACAGCCTTCTTTGAGATAATGTCCAAGGTTGTAGGGGTGTGGATGGAGCTATGTCTGAGAGGGGCGGCGGAGGGAGGGCACAGAAAAGGTACAAAATGTAAGCTGTTACCGTCTCATCTTTTTTTTTTTTCCTGTGTGCTCTGTGTAAAAATGCAAAGTTTCATAAAAATATTTATTAAATAAATGGAATGCACTGCCTGGAAATGTGGTGGAGGCAGGTTCAATTGAGGCATTCAAGAGGGCTTTAAATGATGATTTGAATAGAAACAAAATGTGCAGGAGTCCAGGGAAAGGTTGGGAATGGCACCAAGTCATGATGCTCATTTGGAGAGGCAATGCAGACACATTGGGCCCAATGGTGGCCTTCTGCGGCATGACAGAATTTTGTGAATCTAATAACTAGTAATTTAAAAGGGATTTTATTTTTTGTCCATCAAAATAAATATAAAATAATTCGAACGATAATATAAATTAAATTATTTTAATCAGATAGAGATAGATATGATATGAATTTGGAGCTAAGGTAGGCCATTTGGCCCCACGAGCCTGCTCCGCCATTCAATAAGGTTATGGCTGATCGGTTTATTTTCCGAATTCCACATTCCCATTTACCCATGATAATCTTTGATTCCCTTGCCTAACAAGACATGTGCTCGGTTCTACCAGTATTGATCAGAGATGCCTGCTTTGCCTTTAAAGACCTCTGGGAAAGTGTCACTATTTTTTTTGTCTCATCGGTACAGGTTGCTGTGGTGATCTGCATATCTGTGTGTACAAGGGGTTAATGTATAAACATAACAGCTAAGTGAGCACTAGATGGCAGCACCAGAAAGGGGTATAAAAGACAGGCTTAAGCCGAGTTCCCGTCTCTTCGTGTTTAAGTGACTAGTGACCAGCGGTAGAGAGAGATAGCACAGAGTGCAGGTGTAGTTAATCATAGTTTATTCTTATTCAATCTTGTTTATTTAATATCTAGTACAAGTATTGGAGAGAGAACGAACTTACAGTTTATTTGTTAAAGTTACTCAATAAAAGATTTGCTTTAATTAGAAGACTACGAGTGTTAATCAACATCGAGTTTAAGATCATCTTGGCAAGAAGCAAATGAGTAACATATATTACACAAGGTAATATAACAGTTGCAATTACACTTTATTCTTGCTGACCAATTTCCACGCCTTTCTCATTGCTGCATTCTGGTTGCCTGTTGTCCCTTGATGCTTACCTGTTCAGTTCTATGACGTCATGACAATGCTGGTTAGGCCACAACTGGAGTACAGTTTGCAGTTCTGGTCACCACACTATGGGAAGAAAGTGATTGCACTGTAGAGTGCAGAGGAGATTCACCAGGATGTTGCCTGGGCTGGAGTGAGAGACTGGATAGGCTGGGGTTTTTTTCCTTGGCGCAGAGAAGGCTGAGGGGGACCTGATCGAGGTGTTAAACTTACGAGGGACATTGGGTGGATAGGAAGGAACATTTCCCCTTAGCGGGAGGGGTCAATAACCAAGTGGCATAGATTAAAGATATGGGGTAGAGGTTTAGAGGATATGTGAGGAAAACAAAACGTGTTTGGAATCTGGAACTCACTGCGTGAAAGGGTGGCAATGGTGAGAACCCTCACAACATTTAAGAAGTATTTGGATGAGCACTTGAGACACCACAGCACACAATGGGATGAGAGTGAATAGGTGTTTGATGGCCAGCACAGACCCGATGGGCTGAAGGGCCTCTTCCTGTGCTGTAAAAAAAAAAAATCTATGACTGATATGGTCAAAAGGAGGAAAGCACACATCACCGTATTGAATAAAATTGTACACAACATTAACTGAACTTAAATCATTTTAAAAATGAAATTTTGTCCTGCAGCTTTTTAATTTTAGCATCTGGACATGATATTTTTCAGAAGAAACTGTTTAACTGCTAAGAGTGAGAGATGTTATTTAAATAACAAATTCATATGTTAATTTTATTTTCCATTCCATTCGAGTTTCACAATAATTGAAAGTTCATTATGTTAGTCGTTCTGTCGTTATTTTTTTTCAAGGTTCAACTGACTTTCTGTAGAATGTTTGAATTCTATTTACACTGCAACTTTAATATCAGAACAAAACCATTTGTTTTGCACTGGTATTATACTGTAAATGCAACATTCAGTAAAATGGTAGAGTGAAAATCGCTGAAGCAACTGTGTTCCCAAGTTTTTGATATTCTCATCAGCTATCTCATTGAGAGTTGCCTTCATTGTGGTGGAGAGATCTATTTTGGGCTCTTATAGCTGCAGCACCTGTGGTGGCAAACAGGAGCACCTACTTTGAGGATGACCATCCCTGCAACTACTTTTTAAGGATCAAGACATATACTCGAGAGTTGCGTTCCTGCCATGCCTAACTGAAAGAAAATTGAACACAGTCTTATCGGCTATTAGATGACCGGTCTGAAAATTGGAGTTTGGAACAGTTATTTTCATTCTCCGGGTTTCCGGAAATATCAGATTTATTGTCAATCTGCCCATCTTTTAATATGCAGTATGATTAAAATGGGATTCACGGCTATCTAATCTAACACCCTACAGAGCAGGCTTAACACAAACAAAACACAGGAGTTGGAAAACATGGAAAATGCTTCCCAAGTTGCACAGTTGAAAGAACAATCTGTATTTCTGAAATTTGCTTGTTTTCATTCAAATTGCCTTAACTATTAAGTTGCAGATGTTTTGTGTATTTTGCAGCTCTTTAGTGAAACTGATGAACAAGTCCATAGAAGGGACCGCAGATGATGAAGAAGAAGGTGTGACACCGGATTCTGCAATCAGGGCAGGCTTGGAGCTGCTTAAGGTATTCACGTAACAATATTTCTGATACTAAAGCTCCAGACTTCTTCATACCTGTTTAAATTTTGAGTTTCAGCGTTTTCATTTGTGTAAGACCTCCAAGGCTGAAGACCGTGTCATTGTAAATGTGTGTTTGTAATTTGGCAGACTGATCTTATTTCTCTTTGTTCTCTAATTCAATTCAATGTAAAAGCAGGGAGGTAGTGGTATTGTCACTGCACTGGTAATCAAGAGATTAGGGTCATGCTTTGGGGACCCAGGTTCAAATGGCAGCTGGTGAAATTTGAAATCTGGAATTAAAAATAATGCTGACAGTTTGTCAATTGTCGTGAAAAACCCATCTGGTTCACTAATGTCCTTGGGGAAGGAAATCCACCACCCTTATCTGGTCTGGCCTGCATGCCATAGCAATATTGTTGACTCTGAAATAGCCTAGCAAGCCCTCCCCCCCCCCCCCCCCCCCCCCCCCCCCGGTTCAAGGGCAGCTCGGGATCGTCAATATATGACAGCAACGCCCTCATCACCATAGCAAACAAAAAAATACAGGACCTTGTTGAACAAAGAATTATTTCGGCAAGATGGTTTATTAAAAAGAAATCAGGGTGTTGTGTTAAAGAATAAAATGTTAATTGAATGTTCTCCCAATTACTGTCCTGCAGGTTTTATCATTCACACACCCCACCTCCTTCCACTCTTCAGAGACATATGAATCACTCTTACAATGCCTAAAGATGGAGGATGATAAAGTAGCCGAAGCTGCCATTCAGATCTTCAGAAACACTGGACACAAAATAGAAACAGACCTTCTACAGATTCGTTCGTAAGTCCCTTAATTGGAAGAAAGTATTCTTTTCCAAGGGAAAATTTGAGAAATTTTGTGTCCCAAGTAGTCAGTTATAGATGATGCAATTATACGGATGTATCTGCATACACGAGTAGATGGCTGGTAACGGAGCTCTACATAAATCATTTGTATACCATCTGTCTTGTGAGATTTGATTTTTTTTTTAGGTCTGACTGGACAGCTCCATGTTTTTGTTTTGTATCTGCTCCATATTATTTTTGTTCTTTTTTTTTGTGTTGTCTGGTTTTCCTTTGTTTTTCCTGTTTCTTTTCTTGTTGGCCGTATCGTCAACAACTGGGAGAATGATGCAGGTAAGATGGGAGGAGGAGAAGATATTGGCAACAGAAAAAGCCCATATGAAACAGGTGGTTCTTTGGTCATCACGCCCCAGATCTGCTCCTACAATCATAAGCTCACCTTTGCTCTCCATTTTGCTCTATCCTCCCGTCTCATACATACGAACTTGCTTGACTGTACATACTAGTACGAAGTATTACAACACCAGGTTAAAGTCCAACAGGTTTGTTTCGATGTCACTAGCTTTCGGAGCGCTGCTCCTTCCTCAGGTGAATGAAGAGGTATGTTCCAGAAACATATAGACAAATTCAAAGATGCCAAACAATGCTTGGAATGCGACCATTAGCAGGTGATTAAATCTTTACAGATCCAGAGATGGGGTAACCCCAGGTTAAATAGGTGTGAATTGTGTCAAGCCAGGACAGTTGGTAGGATTTCGCAGGCCAGATGGTGGGGGATGAATGTAATGCGACATGAATCCCAGGTCCCGGTTGAGGCCGCACTCGTGTGCAGAACTTGGTTATAAGTTTCTGCTTGGCGATTCTGCGTTGTCGCGCGTCCTGAAGGCCGCCTTGGAGAACGCTTACCCGGAGATCAGAGGCTGAATGCCCTTGACTGCTGAAGTGTTCCCCGACTGGAAGGGAACATTCCTGCCTGGTGATTGTCGCGCGATGTCCGTTCATTCAAAAAAACGAATGAACGGACACATGAGTGCGGCCTCAACCGGGATCTGGGGTTCATGTCGCATTACATTCATCCCCCACCATCTGGCCTGCGAAATCCTACGAACTGACCTGGCTTGACACAATTCACACCTCTTTAACCTGGGGTTACCCCATCTCTGGATCTGTAAAGATTTAATCACCTAATGGTCGCATTCCAAGCATTGTCTGGCATCTTTGAATTTGTCTATATATATGTTTCTGGAACATGCCACTTCGTTCACCTGAGGAAGGAGCAGCGCTCCGAAAGCTAGTGACATCGAAACAAACCTGTTGGACTTTAACCTGGTGTTGTAAGACTTCGTACAGTGCTCACCCCAGTCCAACGCCGACATCTCCACATCGTACATACTAGTGTTACCCATTATGTATACCATTATGTACTGTTACAGTCTCACCTTTTATGGTTAGCTTTTTGCTATCTGCCTGCTTCCGTTCTCAGTCAGTGCTGGACCTATTGGTGACCTTGTCCAGTTTATTAGCAAAATCTAAAACCCACAACGTTTAATTTTTCTACCTGCTGGGTGAGATTTTAAAAATTCTTTCTTGGGGTGTGGGTGTCGTTGGCTAAGCCAGCATTTATTGCCTAGCCCTTGAGAAGATAATAGTGAGCTGCCGCCTTGAACCACTACAGTCCATTTGGTGTAGGTGCGCCCATAGTGTTGGAACAGAACCCCCGGTAAGTTCAGTCATGAGGAACAAGATTAGGTTTTCAAAAAGAAATGTATGTTTTCCCTAAGGATCCAGTAACATCAAATCATGGCAAAGGATTCAGAAATTCAGTCCATTGTATCATACAAATTCTTTGTACTCAGATTGGACCAAGGACTAGCAAGCACTACCCACTGGCAGCCTTTGCCCTTCCATAACAGTGACATGTTCTTTGCATGCATGACTATATGCATACATGTTAAACTAAAAATAGTGCAATCCAACCTGTCCCATGGTATTTAGATGCCTTAAGCATCACAATGTATGCACTCACCACTCCAACGAAAAGCCATGCAATATCCTGGCAAACGGAGAATAACATAGGAACAGGAAGAGGCTAGTAATACATCAGGACTGTTGCAACATTCAGTGAGATCATGGCTTATATATGATCTAACTCCATATTTCCACCTTCACCCTACTAAACCTTGCCCTTTCGGTATAGAAAACCTAAAAATTTCATTTTTAAACTTGATCTTGCACCAGTACATTTGATAAAGAGAGTTCTAAACTTTTACCGCCTTTGTATGTAGAAATGTTTCTGAATTTCGCACCTGAAAGGTCTGGCACCAATTGTCTCCAAGTCACTCCAACCAGAATAAATAGTTTCTCTCTACCCCATTTGTTCCTTTCAATATCTTGGGAAACTTTTGATTAAATTACTGCTGAACCATTTAAAATCCAGAGAATATAACTAGTTTGTGAAAGCTCTCAAAATTTAACTCTCGGCATCCAGGGATCATTCTTCTAAATTTGTCTTCCAAGGCCAATATTCTTCCCCTGATGCAGTGCGTAGAACTGCTCACAGTACTCAAAGTGTGATGTAACAAGGGCTTCTTTAAAAACCTTTCACATGAAGTTGGAGTCACTGCTAGGCTTCTATTAATTGTCTTTAAAAGAAATTGGTGGTGAGCGACCTTCTTGAGCCACAGCAGTCCACCACCCACCCCCCGCCCCTGATTCCCATTGACTCCAGTTTTGCTCGGGCTCCATTCACCTCTCGAGCTCAACCCTTTTTTCTATGCTTGGACCAAGGCTGTAATGAAGTCAGGATCTGGGAGAATCCAAACTGAACTTCAGTGAGCATGTTATTGCTAATTAAATGGAGCTTGATAGCATTGTTGACAACTCTTTCCATCACTTTGCTGATAATTGAGGATGGACTGATGGGGCAGGAATTGACTAGGCTGGATTCATCCATTTTGTGGACAGGACATAGCCTGACAATCTTTTACGTTGTCGGGGATGCCAATATTGTAACTGTACTGGAATAGCTTAGCTCAGAGCATGGAAGGTTGTGGGGCACAAGTACTTCAGTACTATTGCCGGAGTATTGTCAGGGCCCATAGCCGTTGCCGTATCCAGTGCCTTCAACCATTTCTTGATATCACGTGGAGTGAATCGAATTGGCTGAAAACTGGTATCTGTGTTGCTGGGGATCTCGGGAGGTGGTGCAGATGAATCACCCACTCTGTCTGGCTGCAGATGCTTCCGGCTATGACATTACTGTACTAGTCTCCTGAATCATTGCGGATGGGTTATTTGTCGATCCCCCTCCGCCCATTATTATTTAATTGTCCACCAACGTTCACTGCTGGATTTGGCAGGACTGCAAAGCTTAGATCTAATGTGTGGCTTGTGAGATTGTCTATAGCTTGCTGCTTACGCTGTTTGGCATGCAGGTAGCTCTGTGTTATAGCTCCACCAGGTTGGCAACTTTTTAGATATGCCTGGTGCTGCTCTTGGCATGCCCTCTTGAGCTCTTCATTGAACCAGGGTTGATCACTTGGTTTGGTGGCAATGGCGAGTGGACAATATGCCAGGCAATAAAGTTGCAGAATGTGGCTGAATACAATTCTGCTGTTGCTAGCACATCGTGCCTCATGAATGCCCAGTTTTGAGTTCCTCGATCTACCCCATTTTACGTGGTGGTAGTGCCATACATCATGATTGGGGGGGCTGGGGAGAGAGAGAGAGAGAGAGAGAGATAAACAGTGTGAAGACAGGATTTTGTCTCCACAAGGAGAGTGCAGTGGTGACTCCAACCAGTCCTATCATGGTCAGATTCATCTGCAAAGGGTGGATTGGTGAGGACAGAGCCAATTTGTTTTTTTCGCTTGTTGGCTGCCTCATAACCTGCCACAACCCCAGTCTAACAGCTGTGTCCTTTAGGACTCTGCCAGCTCTGTGAATCGTGGTGCGACCAAGCCACTCTGAGTCATGGACATTAAAGACCCCACCCAGTGCTTTTGCCATTCTCTGTGCTTCTTCAAAGTGGTGTTCAACATGGAGGAGTAGTATAGTACTGTTTTATCATTTTGTATTATTGAAACATGATTCTGACCTTGTATTCTATTCCTCTACGTGTTGAGGCTGGCATTCCATTCGCCTTTCTGAATATTTTCTGCGTTTGTTCAGGACAGTTTAATGATGTATGTGACCCACTCCCACCAATCTCTCCTTGGACTAATGCTGTTTCTCAGTAACTTATAAAGTAGACGGTCTCATATTTAAAGTTCATTTACCATCATGTTGTACATTTGTTTAATCTATCAAATCTCTTTCTAAATTTCTGCTTCCATCCACCGTGCTCAAATACCTATCTTTGTGTCATCAAATTGGAAAAGTGACTTTCTATTCCATCACCTTAGTCTTAGTCATTAGTAAAAAGCGATAAATAGTTGAGGCCCAACACGGACTCTTTTTTAAAAATAAATTTAGAGTATCCAATTAATTTTTTTCCAATTAAGGGACAGTTTAGTGTGGCCAATCCACCTACCCTGCCCATCTTTGGATTGTGGAGGGCGAAATCCACGCAAACATGGGGAGAATGTGCAAACTCCACATGGGCAGTGACCCAGAGCCTGGATCGAACCTGGGACCTCAGTGCCCTGAGGCAGCAGTGCTAACCACTGCGCCACCGTACTGCCCCCAATACGGATTCTTGCAGGCCGATACTATTCACATCCTGCAATTAGAGTACCTTCCCCTTCTGTCTCCTTCCACTCAGCCACTTTCCTAACCAGGTCAATTATTGTCTTCAATTCCAATTTTGAAATATCTGAAAGAAACTGGTCACATAGAACATACAGTGCAGAAGGAGGCCATTCGGTCCATCGAGTTTGCACCGACCCACTTAAGCCCACACTGCCACCCGATCCCCGTAACCCAATAACCCCATCTAACCTTTTTGGTCACTAAGGGCAATTTAGCATGGCCAATCCACCTAACCTGCATGTCTTTGGACTGAGAGAGGAAACCGGAGCACCCGGAGGAAACCCACGCAGACACTGGGAGAACGAGCAGTCTCCACACAGACAGTGACCCAGCGGGGAATCAAACCTGGGACCCTGTCGCTGTGAAGCCACAGTGCTATCCACTTGTACTACTGTGCTGCCCGGTAGAATGATATAAGACTGGAAAATTACTCGCTGACCCACAGAGGCAATCAAAGCAACTCCAAGAGACCGACCCTTTTGCTGGTTAATGTTAAACAGTTATCCACTTTATGTGCAGACAACATTCCAGAACAGGTACAGCTCTCGCTTGAAAGAATTCAACAAATTGATGTCCACAAATACAGTCTGTTCCACAGATCCACTATTCTCTGGGAAAAGAACCACGTCATAACTTTGGTCATGGTTCTGCCTTTACAGAAATGAGTTCATGATCCTAATCCTTCTTATTTAACCTATTTAGTTGAAGCAAACAGTCTGCACAAACACAGATAAATAACCTTGCATCCATTGTCTTAGAAATTTGAAGTAGATGAGCCCAAAATTTATGCTTCTCCAAAATAATAATAATAATTCCTACCTAGAATGCCTAAGTATTTTTGCTTCCATGTTGCCATGATGACCCTAAAAATCTGTCTTCATAATCTTTTGTCCTCCTTTGATATCTGACCTTCCTTTTTTGGAAAAACTGAGCTTAGATACATGTGAAGTGGTGCGTTTTGGTAGGAAGAATGAGTCGAGTCAATATAAACTAAATTATCCAACTTAAAAGGGGGAGTAAGAACAGAGGCTGAGTGGTATGCATACACGATGTTTTGTTGATCACCGTATACTTGAGTCAGCGAAAGCACATACAAGGTTCTTGACTTCAAGAGGCATAGAGTTCAAAAACAAGGACGGTATGTTATACTTTTATAAATCATTGTTCAAGACCCCAGCTGATATTTCCAATTTCAAACAACTTCAGGGAGGATTACGGGCCTTTTAGATGGTTCAGATGGGATTTAATGGAAAGTTATCACGGATGTGTGTCTTCAGTTTATATATAGAGTGGACTTATTCTCTTGAGAGCAGAGAAGTTAAAGATTTGATTGAGGTGTTCAAAATGTTTTGCTGGGAGGAACATTTTCCAGCAGAAGCATCATTAAGCAGGGAAAACAAATTTAGATAATTGACAAAAGAGCCAGAGGTGATATGAGAATTATTTAACGCAGCGAGTTGTGGTCTGCATGCCAATCTGAATGGGTGGTGGAAACTGATTCAATCATAACTTTGAAAAGCAAATTCGATAAATACTACTGGAGGAACCATTGAGAGGGCTGTTAGAGGGAACAAAGGAATGGGACTTAATGAATAACTTTCGCAAAGAGATAGTTTTGGCACAAATGACCTCCCTCTATGCTGTATCGTTTTATGATTCTAGTTTCATATTAAATCATCTTTTCACTGGCTGATAGCTTATTCACTTCTAGGTAAAGAATGAATTGTGTTGAAAGAATGGGGTAGACCATTCTGAATATATAGAAACTTAATACTGCTGGGAAGATAAGTGATAAAAGTAAAGGAAATTAAAATGTAAAATTAGAAATTTGCAGATAGTCACCTTAGATAACGTTATGAATCAATAAAGCAATTGAATGTTCTTGTTGCAGCACACTCATTCCCATCCTGCATCAGAAAGCAAAGAGAGGCACTCCTCGCCAGGCTAAGCAAGCTGTTCACTGCATTCATGCCATCTTTACAAACAAAGAAGTACAATTGGCGCAGATCTTCGAGGTATCTGAACTTTTTTTTTGATTATGGTTTATTTTTTGCTCAAGCTGTACGTAAATTAGTGGTGTGATCAGACAAGCGCATTAATAGAATGCCAAAACATCTTGATGTATATTGTTTTGTAGAACATGGTGTTGAATGTGCAGACAGGGTGATGACTGTCAGTAGTTTTTCTTAGGCAGTCCCTTGGGATAAAGGATGAGTTACTTCCATTCTGATACAGTGATGGTTCTGAGATGGCTAATAAGTCCAAGCATGAACCCCCCTCCCACACACACACACACACACACACACAAACAGCTGACGGTAATCAACTCACTAAAAAACTGAGATGACGGGCTCCCACCTGGGTAGAACCCTTCCACCGACCCCCTCATCGTATGTACCATCTTCTCAAGGTACAAATATTCCATTGGGCCCCCCCAACCAAGCCGAGGCCTCAGGCGGTACCGGCGACCTCCACCCAAGCAGATCTCATCTCCGGGCTATTAACAAGGTGAAGGTTAACACATCTGCCCTCGTCCCTGTCTGCAGCACCAGCAAGTCCGATACTCCAAAAAAGTCACCAACTGGCATGGCTCCAGCTGAAGGCACAAAATCCTTGACATTGTATCAAAAAAAGGAGACCCAGAAACTCACGAGCTTGGGGCAAGACCAAAATATTGGGTGATTCGCTGGTCCCTTAGAGCACCTTTTCTCAACCCCTGAGAAGCACCCGCTCATGTGCGCCCTCGTCAGATACGCCCTGTGCGCTACCTTGAACTAGATCAGGCTTAACCTCGCACATGACCCTGTGAGGCAATCCAGCAGTGCCCCAACCTGCACCAGCTCCAGGCCCACCGAAGATGGCCGCCAGAGCCCCCATAAAGCCAGTCAAAAATCAAGGGAAGTGTCACTGTCAGCACAGCACCAAGCACTACCCCGCATTACAAAAAACTCTCAAAAGATACACATACACCTCAAAAGATACACATACACCTGAACTTAACAGTGATCAAACAACTTTCTGTATCGTTGCCCCTTGTACCTCTATCCCCCCGGTCTATCTTGCCCATGACCGCCCAAATTGGGGCCAAAAGCCATGGCCATCTCCAGATCCTCAGTGACCGCCTGCTGCTGCTGCTTAAACTCGTTGGTCACAAAGCTAACCAACGTCTGAGTTGACAACTGAGGGTCCAAAATCACAGCAATAGCCTTTGCCATGTTCCCTTCTGCTGAGGCTCGAGGAACTGCTGAATCTGATGACGGTCCCTTGCCCGTCTTCTGCCTTGGTGTTACATTTACCGGGTATTACTTTCCTTCAAACAAATCGCCCTTATACCGGGCAAAAACAGACACAAACAAAGTATCCTGGCACGAGCCACCATCTGCGCAACTGCTCACCACAAAGCCACCGGGCATGTCTTGGGTAGATGGGTTGTTCGGAGGTTTGTATGCTCCCTCCAACTCCTTAGCTTCACTCTGCACATTCCCAACAAAGCGCCTTGATTTGTTCAGTGTCTTCCCGAATGGGCCATCTGGATTTCAGTTGGGCAACAGCCACGGATTCCCAATGGGATGTTTGACATCTTTAGGGATGCTTTGAGGATATCTTAAAAGCATTTCTGCTGTCCTCCTGGGAGTCTGGTGGCGGGATCTGCAAGGGCCACGCAGTGCAGTTGATTTTGAGTGACGCGTGTCTCAATGCTGGGCAACTTGCCATGGGAGAGGATGCTGCTGTTAGCCTGCTTTTCTTGCTACTGGATCATCCAAAGGCACCGGTACCCCCACTGGTGGTGTTTCTCCAGAGCCCTGAGGTGCCTGTTGTAGGTTGTCTAAGTCTCTGAAACGTTTTGGAGTGTGGGGAACACTGCTAACCATTAAACCATGACCTTGGTCTCAATTTGAGATCCTGAACTTCAAATACTCTTCTCCTCAGTCGACCAAAGGCTGAGCTGCCATACTGGGTCAATTGTAAATTTAATTGTCTCTTTGTCCATCTTAATCCAGAAAAGGCTTCAGAAAATGCCCACATTTCCCAGGATTTTGCTGTTGATCTTTATTGATAGGGGGCAGTGTCTGCTGTGAGAGCTGGTTAGAAAAGGACTTTAGTTTTGAGTGAAAGATCCATTTTTTCACATGCTTCAAAGAAAGAGAAGATTCTGAGCAAGGGGCACAGCATCACCTGCAAACTGAAGCTCTATGGATTGAAGGCGCAGTAGTTTGAACAGTTCCCCATCTGTTCTGCAGATTATCTCCATGCCTCTGGGTTATTTGCTGAAGGTGCGGTACAGTATTGCACAGAGAAAAATGAAGAGAGCTGATGCAATGGCAGTCTTTGTTTGAACACAGTCTGCTCTGAAATAGGGCATGTGCTGATTCTGTTGGTGAGATTAGAATAGCAGAATCATAGAAAAGTTACAGCACAGAAGGAGGTCATTTGGCCCATTTTGCCTATGCCAGTCTGAGGACAGCCAGGTGCCCTTTCTAATCCCACCTTCCTGCACCCAGTCCATCGCCCTGCAGCTTAGAGCACTTCAGTTGCAGATCCAGGTACCACGAGATTCTGTTGGCGAGATTCATGCAGGTTGATGGCCGTCAGTTCACCAAGACTTGAATACAATTTATAAGTGATAACTTAAAAATCTGATAATTTTGCTTGTCGATCACATCTTCATGAGCAACTGATATGAGCAATAATATTTTGAAAGATCAAAGTTGGAGTTTAGACTCATGTTTGCTGTGAACATATAATGTTGAACTAATTAATAGTTTTTATAAGAAGGGGGCCAGTTTAGCTCAGTTGGCTGGACAGCTGGCTTGTGATGCAGAGCAAGGCCAACAACACGGGTTCAATTCCTGTACCGGCTAAGGTTTTTCATGAACCTTCTCAACCTTGCCCCTGGCTTGAGGTGTGGTGATACTCAGGTTAAATCAACTCAGGTCAGCTCTCCCTCTCTAAGGGGAAAGCAGTCGATGATCACCTGAGACTAATGCGACTTTACTTACTTGAAGTAAAAAGCTATCTGCCTGATCTGAATTTGTAAGTTATTTGAAAATGTCAATAGTCTTTAAGTTAATGGCAATAACTTTGTTCTCAGTTAAAATTTGAACTGCTCAAATTAGTGCATACATCTTTGTGGCCTTGTTGAGCCTTAAAACTAGAGGCAGGTGCAGCATTTTCAGAGGTGTGTTGAGATTGTTGACTTTTGAAGTTTACCAGTTTGTAAATTCTGTTTCTGTACACTTTTCGTTTCTCTAGCCACTAAGCAAAAGCCTAAATGCTGACACCCCAGAACAGCTGATAACGCCACTTGTCTCCTTAGGACACATTGCGATGTTGGCACCAGATCAGTTTGCATCTCCAATGAAGTCAGTGGTCGCAAATTTTATTGTCAAAGATTTACTAATGAATGACAGGGTATGTTAAGTTTATGCATTTGGTTTACGAAATGTTTATGATATTGCTAAATGCAAGTTTTATTTAATGTGTGTGATGATCATGATGACTTTCTTCATTTTGTTCTTGCACAAAAATCATTGACTTTCAAATTATGTAAATCTGTGAATATCCCCATAAGGCCATAACGAAGTAGGAGCAGAAGTAGGCTAGTCGGCCCAGGAAGTCTGCTCCGCCATTTAATGAGATCATGGCTGATCTGATATAATTCTCAATTCCACCGTATCCGCATTTCCTTAATTCCCTTACTGGTTTAAAAAAATCTGTCTACCTTAGCCATGAACATATTTAATGACCCAGACGCTGCAGCTCTCTGCGATAAAGAATTCACTACCCTCAGCGAGAAATTCCTCCCCATCTCGGTCTTAAATGGATGACTTCTTATTATGAGATTATGCCCTCTGCCACAATAGGAAACATCCTGACACCATCTACTCTGTCAAGCCCCCTTAGAATCCTACATGTCCCAATAAGGTTGTCTCATTATTATAAACTCTAATGAGTACTTGCCCAATAACCAACCTCCCTCCAGAACTGGGACCAACCTAATGAACATTCTCTGGACTGCCTCCAATGTCAGTATATATTTCCTTTGATAAAGGGGACCAATACATTTCACAATATTCCAGGTGTGGTCTAACTAGTGCCTTGTATAGTTTTAGCAGGACTTCCCTATTTTATAATCGATTTCCTTTGAAATAGAGGGCAGCATCGTCTTTGCCTTCCCAATTACCCGCTGAGCTTGCATGCTAGCTTTTTGTGATTTATACACCAGGACCCCCGTAAGGCATGAGAGCAGAATTAGGCCATTCGGCCCAACGAGTCTGTTCTGCCATTAAATTATGGCTGATATGTTTCTCATCCCCATTTTCCGGACTACTCCCCATAACTCTTGATCCCTTATTAATCAAGAACCTATCTCTGTCTTAAAGACACTCCGTGATTAGGCCTTCACAGCCTCTGCGGCAATCAGTTCCACAGGTTCACCACACTCTGATTGAAGAAATTCCTCCTCATTTCAATTTTAAAGGATTGTCCCTTCTGTCTGAGGCTGTACACTCGGGTTCTCGTTTTTCCTAAACTCCAATGAGTACAAACCTAGAGTCCTCAACCGCTCCTCATATGACAAGCTCTTCATTCCAGGGATCATTCTTCTGAACCTCCATTGGACCCTTTCTAACCCCCAAGTCCTTCTGTGCTACAGTTTTCTGCAGTCTTTGTCCATTTAAATAATATCCAGCTTATTCTTCCGACCTTTATTCTTCATACTTTACATAACTTCACATTTCCTACATTATATTTTATCTGCCAAGTTTTTGCCCACGCAGCTAACGTTTCTATATCCCTCTGTAGACTCTGTCATTCTCGCCACTTGCCTTTCCATATATTTTTGTGTCATCCGCAAACTTGGTAATAGCACACTTAGTTCCCTCATCCAAGTCATTAACAGATATTGTAAATAATTGTGGCTCCAGTACGGATCCCTGTGGAACTCCACTAGTTACAGGTTGCGTCCCAAAAATGCTGTCTTATACCAACTCTGTGTTCTATCAGTTCGTCAATCCTCAATCCATGCCAACACCCAACACCATGGTCACTTATTAAGTAGCCTTTTATGTGGTACCTGACTGAACACTTTTTGGCTCTTAGTCATTTTGATCTTTGTAATCTTAGGTTAAAAATGTTCCATCACATAAACTCGGAAGCGCTTTCCTCATCCTCTGATACCTGTTAAAATTGGCTTGTTCAGTATTATTGATTTATCTTGTTAATTGATCAGCCAGAGCTCAGACTTTCTGCCTTTACACTGTGTTGACTTTGTTGTGCTGCAGACGATGTATGTATAGTTGCTGCTGCATTTCCAACAGAGCAACAGCAGCATAATGGCAGAACATTTGAGGAACCTTGGGGCCCATCATGTTTCTTAATTTACTGTGACTTGGAAAAAATTGCCACATATCTACAGGCTTTATAGAATTAAAGAAAGGTGGGAGCGCAGAAGGAGACCATTCACGAAGATGGTCAGAAGGAGCAATTCTCCTAATTCTGCTGCTCTCCACCAACACTCCTCTTCCCCCCCAAATCCCCAAATATAGAGCTTACCTCCATCAATGCAGTGTTTAAACTTTCATTTCATTGGCGTCAACTCCCTTCTTACAACAGCACTGTGGGTGTACTTATTCCAGAAGGACTAGGGCAGTTCAAGATAGTGGATGACTACCATCGTCTTGAGGGCAATTAGAGATGAGCATCAAATACTGTCCTTGCCAGCGATGCTTACATACCAAGAAAGAATAAATAAAAATGTTGCTGGCAATTGTTTGGGAATTTCTGATAAATTGCTTGAGAAATGGTCAAAATTGTTTCGAAATTCAAAAATGTAACTAACAGTTAGCTGCGGTAGCACAGCGCGAGGGACCCGGGTGTGATTCCCGGCTTGGGTCACTGTCTGTGCGGAATCTGCACGTTCTCTCTGTGTCTGGGTGGGTTTCCTTCGGGTGCTCTATTTTCCTCCCACAAGTCCCAGAAGGCGTGCTTGTTAGGTGAACTGGACATTTTGAATTCTCCCTCAGTACCTGAACAGGTGCCGGAGTGTGGCGAAAAAGGAATTTTCACAGTAACTTCATTGCAATGTTAATGTAAGCCTACTTGTGATACTGATAAGGATTATTATTAAATTTATGCTTGTATCAATCTTCACGGAGTTATCCCATTGTAAATTTGAAAAATGTATCGGCTCTATGCCCGTATGCAGATTCTGACCTCACAACAGGTGACATGTCATGGTATTACTCCGTAATCTTGCTGGCATAACTATAAAATGGAATTTATAATGGAAAATAAATAAAGTTACCAAGCCATCGGTAGATCAAGAGTGAAAAGTAAAATTTTAATTTGTTGGTATTCTCCCTGATCTTATTCCCACAATCTGAGGTTTACAATGTAAATATGTAAACACACACAGCGTGGCAAAAAAAGTCTATTGAACTGCAGGTGCAAACAGCCACATAGGAATATGAAGTCAGGATAAGAACGGAGAGCTGGCTACTAATATTCCTGAATGTTAAGGAAAGATAGGCAAAGGAAAAAAAGTAAAGTGGCAGCGTTGATTTTTTAAAAAATATATTTTTATTAAGAATTTTTTTATTACAATATTTTCCACCTTACAAACAACAACCCCCCCCCCCACTTCGCAACAAAGAAAAGAAAAAGAACTTGCGTGGCAAGACATGAACATGACAAGTCAATAAAATACGGAACTTTGTACATTGGACTCTTCCCGTACATGTCAGTTTCGGGATCATTCATGTGCTTTCTTGCTCACATGTCCCCCCACAGGAACCCCCACCCCCCCACGAACGATGTCCCCCCCCCGGGTTGCTGTTGCTGCTGTCCGACCTTCATCTAACGCTCCGCGAGATGATCTAGGAACGGTTGCCACCGCCTGTACAACCCCTGCGCAGACCCTCTCAAGGCAAACTTTATCCTCTCTAACTTGATAAACCCTGCCATATCATTTATCCAGGCTTCCACACTGGGGGGCTTCGCCTCCTTCCACATTAGCAAGATCCTTAGACGAGCTACTAGGGACGCAAAGGCCAGAATGCCGGCCTCTTTTGCCTCCTGCACTCACGGCTCGTCCACTACTCCAAATAGTGCTAGCCCCCAGCTTGGCTTGACCTGGACTTTCACCACCTTAGATATTGTTCCCGCCACTCCCCTCCAGTGCCGGGCATGACCAAAACATTTGGACATGGTTCGCCGGACTTCCTGAGCACCGCCCACATCTGTCTCCACCCCAAAGAACCTACTCAGCCTCGCCCCCGTCATATGCGCTCTCTGAACCACCTTAAATTGTATCAGGCTAAGCCTGGCACACGAGGAAGAGGAATTAATCCTACTTAGGGCATCAGCCCATAGCCCCTCCTCAATCTCCTCCCCCAACTCCTGCTCCCATTTACACTTCAGCTCCTCTACCAAAGCCTCCCCCTCTTCTTTCATCTCCTGGTATACCGCCGACACCTTGCCCACCCCGACCCATACGCCCGCGATCACCCTATCTTGAATCGCCTGTGCCAGGAGTAGCGGAAATTCCCTCACTTGCATGTACCTGAAAGCATTTCCCGGGGGTAGCCCAAACTTCTCCTCCAGCGCCCCTAAGCTCGCAAACGTCCCGTCAATGAACAGGTCCCCCATTCTTCTAATCCCTACCCGATGCCAGCTCTGAAATCCCTCGTCCATCCTTCCTGGGACAAACCGATGGTTGTCTCTGATCGGGGACCACACCGAGGCTGCCGTCGCCCCCCTGTGACGTCCCCACTGCCCCCAGATCTTTAGCGTTGCCGCCACCACCGGGCTCGTGGTATACCTTGTCGGCACGAGCGGCAGCGGTGCCGTCACCAGCGCCCCCAGGTTCGTTCCTTTGCAGGACGCCATCTCCAACCTCTTCCACGCCGCCCCCTCTCCCTCCATCACCCACTTACGGATCATTGCCACGTTGGCTGCCCAATAATAACCACCCAGATTCGGCAATGCCAACCCTCCTCTATCTCTGCTACTCTCCAAGAACCCCCTCCTTACCCGCGGGGTCTTGCTCGCCCACACAAATCCTGTAATGCTCCTGCTTACCCTCTTAAAAAAGGCCTTAGTAATCACAATTGGGAGGCATTGGAATACAAAAAGAAATCTCGGGAGGACCACCATTTTAACCGACTATACCCTACCCGCCAGCGAGAGTGGCAACATGTCCCACCTTTTAAAATCCTCCTCCATCTGTTTCACCAATCGCGTCAAATTGAGTTTATGCAGTGCCCCCCAACTCCTAGCTACCTGAATCCCCAAATATCGAAAGCTCCTTTCCGCCCTCCTCAACGGTAGGTCCTATATCCCTCTTCCCTGGTCCCCCGGATGGATCACAAAGAGCTCACTCTTTCCCACATTGAGCTTATAGCCCGAAAAGTCACCAGACTCCCGTAGGATCTGCATTACCTCAACCATCCCCTCCACTGGATCCGCCACATAGAGCAACAGGTCGTCTGCATACAGCGACACTCGATGCTCCTCTGCCCCTCGAACCACCCCCTTCCATTTCCCCGACTCTCGTAACGCCATGGCCAAAGGTTCAATTGCTAATGCGAACAGCAGAGGGGACAGGGGGCACCCCTGCCTCGTCCCTCGATACAGCCGGAAATACTCAGACCTCCGCCGGTTCGTGACCACACTCGCCACCGGGGCTTTATACAGGAGCTTAACCCAACTAATAAACCCTCCCCCGAACCCAAACCTCCTCAACACTTCCCAGAGATACTCCCACTCTACCCGATCAAAGGCTTTCTCCGCGTCCATGGCTGTCACCATCTCCGCTTCTCCCTCCACCGATGGCATCATTATCACATTTAAGAGCCTTCGCACATTAGTGTTTAACTGCCTACCCTTTACGAATCCCGTCTGGTCCTCGTGAATCACCCCCGGAACACAGTCCTCAATCCTCATGGCCAACATTTTTGCCAGCAACTTAGCATCCACATGAAGGAACGAGATCAGTCTATATGACCCACATTGCAGTGGGTCCTTATCCCGCTTCAAGATCAAAGAGATCGTCGCCTCCGACATTGTCGGGGGCAGGGTCCCCCCCTCCCTTGATTCATTGAAGGTCCTTACCAGCAACGGGGCTAACAGGTCTACATACTTCCTGTAGAACTCCACCGGGAACCCATCCGGCCCCGGGGCCTTCCCTGCCTGCATGCTCCCAATTCCTTTCACCAGCTCCTCCACCCCAATTGGCGCCCCCAGACCAGCCACCTCCTGCACCTCTACCCTTGGGAACCTCAACTGATCCAAGAATCGCCGCATCCCCTCTTTTCCCCCGAGGGACTGGGACCTATACAGTTCCTCGTAAAAGGCCTTAAAAGCCTCATTCATTTTCCCAGCACTCCGCACCGTAGTTACCCTGCCATCTTTGACTCCACCTATTTCCCTCGCTGCCATCCTCTTACGGAGCTGGTGTGCCAGCATCCGGCTCGCCTTCTCCCTATATTCATATATCGCCCCCTTTGCCTTCCTCCACTGTGCCTCTGCCTTCCCTGTGGTCAACAGGTCGAACTCCGTCTGGAGACTTCGTCTCTCCCTGAGTAGTCCCTCATCCGGAGCCTCTGCATAGCTCCTGTCCACCCTTAAAATCTCCCCCACTAACCTCTCCCTTACCCTGCCCTCGCTCTTCACCCTGTGAGCCCTGATGGAGATTAACTCTCCCCTGACCACCGCCTTCAGCGCCTCCCATATACTCCCACCTGCACCTCCCCGTTGTCGTTCGCCTCCAGATATCTTTCAATACACCCCCGCACCCTCCCGCACACTTCCTTGTCTGCCAGCAGTCCCACATCCAACCTCCACAACGGGCGTTGGTCCCTCTCCTCCTCCAGCTCCACCCAGTGCGGGTCATGGTCTGAAATGGCTATGGCCGAATACTCCGTTCCCTCCACTTTTGGGATCAGTGCCCTGCCCAAAACAAAAAAATCTATCCGGGAGTAGGCCTTATGTACGTGGGAGAAAAAAGAAAATTCTTTGGCCAAAGGTCTGGCAAATCTCCACGGATCTACTCCCCCCATCTGATCCATAAACCCCCAAAGCACCTTGGCCGCAGCCGGCCTCCTCCCCGTCCTAGATCTGGAACGATCTAATGCTGGGTCCAGCACCGTGTTAAAATCCCCACCCATTATCAGGCTCCCTACCTCCAGGTCCGGAATACGCCCCAACATCCGTTTCATGAATCCAGCATCGTCCCAGTTTGGGGCATATACATTCACCAGTACCACCTCCGTCCCCTGCAACCTACCAGTCACCACCACGTATAGGCCTCCCTTGTCCGCTACTATGTTCTTGGGCTCAAATTTTTTTATATTTTAAAAAAATATATTTTATTCAAATTTTTTTCGGTCAAACAAGAACAATACAGGATTTTCCCCTTTTTACAACTTTAAAACAATATAAATAATAATGACCGTTTTTTTTTTAACAAATAAATAATATATTAACTAAACGGCAACTGCCAACAACAAAATAATAACTCTCCAAGACAATAAAGTCCCACACGCCAGTATAAATAACTAATATACAAACAGCTATAGGAAACCCCTGAGGGCCCGCATGGGCCCTCCCCCTCCCCCCCAGGTTGCTAATGCTACCTTCTCCATTTCCCTTATCGTTCTGCGAGGTAGTCAAGGAACGGTTGCCACCGCCTGGTGAACCCTTGAGCCGAACCTCTTAGTGCGTACTTTATCCGCTCCAATTTTATAAACCCTGCCATGTCGTTTATCCAGGCCTCCACGCCCGGGGGTTTAGCTTCTTTCCACATAAGTAGAATCCTTCGCCGGGCTACTAGGGACGCAAAGGCCAAAACATCGGCCTCTCTCGCCTCCAGCACTCCCGGCTCATCTGCAACCCCAAATATAGCCAACCCCCAGCCTGGTTCGACCCGGACCCCCACCACCTTTGAAATCACTTTTGCCACACCCACCCAGAACCCATGCAATACCGGACGTGACCAAAACATGTGGGTGTGGTTCCCCGGGCTTCCCGCGCATCTCCCGCACCTATCCTCCACTCCAAAAAATCTACTCAGCCTTGCTCCCGTCATATGCGCCCTGTGTAAAACCTTGAATTGTATCAGGCTGAGCCTGGCACACGAGGACGAAGAGTTTACCCTACTTAGGGCATCTGCCCACAGCCCCTCCTCAATCTCTTCCCCCAGCTCCTCCTCCCATTTTCCCTTCAGCTCCTCCATCATCGTCTCCCCCTCGTCTCTCATTTCCCTATATATATCTGACACCCTGCCATCACCCACCCATGCCCCCGAAATCACTCTGTCCTGGATCTCTTGCGCCGGGAGCTGCGGAAATTCCCTCACCTGTTGCCATACAAATGCCCTCACTTGCATATAGCGAAATGCATTCCCAGGTGGCAGCCCATATTTTTCTGTCAGTGCTCCCAGACTCGCGAACGTCACGTCTAAGAACAAGTCCATCAATTTCGCAATTCCTGCTCGCTGCCAAGATTTAAATCCCCCATCTATCCTTCCCGGGACGAACCTATGATTGTTCCTTATCGGGGACCACACTGAGGCACCCGTTACTCCCTTATGTCATCTCCACTGCCCCCAAATTTTCAGTGTTGCCACCACCACTGGACTTGTGGTGTACTTTTTCGGGGAGAACGGTAAAGGCGCCGTCGCTAATGCTTGCAGGCAGGTTCCCCTACAGGACGCCATCTCTAGTCTTTTCCACGCCGCTCCCTCCCCTTCCCCCATCCACTTGCATACCATTGATATATTGGCGGCCCAATAATAGTCACTTAAGCTCGGCAGTGCCAGTCCCCCCCTATCCCTGCTACGCTGCAGAAACCCCCTCTTCACTCTTGGGGTCTTCCCAGCCCACACAAAGCTCATAACGCTCTTATCCACTTTTTTGAAAAAAGCCTTGGTAATCATCACAGGGAGGCACTGGAACACAAATAGAAATCGCGGAAGGACCACCATTTTGACCGCCTGCACCCTGCCCGCCAGTGACAGGGGCACCATGTCCCATCTCCTAAAATCCTCTTCCATCTGCTCCACCAATCTTCATAAATTAAGCTTATACAAGGTTCCTCAGTTCCTGGCTATCTGGATCCCTAGGTACCGAAAATCCCTTGTTACTCTCCTCAGCGGCAAATCATCTATTCCCCTGCTCTGTTCCCCAGGGTGCATCACAAACAGCTCACTCTGCCCCATATTCAGTTTATATCCCGAAAATTCCCCAAACTCCCTGAGTGTCTGCATTATCTCGGGCATCCCCTCCACTGGGTCCGCGACATACAACAACAAATCATCCGCGTATAATGACACCCGGTGCTCTTCTCCTCCCCTAAGTACTCCCCTCCACTTCCTAGAGCCCCTCGGCGCTATGGCCAGTGGCTCAATTGCCAACGCAAACAGTATCGGGGACAGGGGACATCCCTGTCTTGTCCCTCTATATAGACGGAAGTAGTCAGATCTCTGCCTGTTTGTGATCACACTTGCCACCGGGACCCTATATAAAAGCTGAACCCACCCAATAAACCCCTCTCCAAATCCAAATCTCCTCAACACTTCCCACAGGTAATCCCACTCCACTCTATCAAATGTTTTCTCAGCGTCCATCGCCACCACTATCTCCGCCTCTCCCTCCGGCGGGGATATCATCATCACATCTAGCAGCCTCCGTATATTAGTGTTCAACTGTCTCCCCTTAACAAACCCAGTTTGATCCTCGTGAACCACCCCTGGAACATAATCCTCGATCCTCGTCGCCATCACCTTGGCCAAGAGCTTGGCATCTACATTCAGAAGGGAGATAGGCCTGTAAGACCCGCACTGCAGCGGGTCTTTGTCCCTCTTCAGGAGCAACGATATCGTCGCCTCCGACATCGTCGGGGGCAACGTCCCCCCTTCCCTGGCCTCGTTAAAGGTTCTCGTCAGAAGCGGGGCTAGTAGGTCCATGTATTTCCTATAAAATTCCACCGGGAACCCATCCGGTCCCGGGGCCTTCCCTGTCTGCATGCTCCCAATCCCTTTTACCACCTCCTCCACCTCAATCCGTGCTCCCAATCCTGTCCTCTCCTGCTCCTCCACCTTCGGGAATTCCAGCTGATCCAGGAAGTGCATCATTCCCTCCTTCCCTTCCGGGGGTTGAGCCTTATACAGCCTCTCGTAAAATGCCTTAAACACCCCGTTCACCCTCTCTGCTCTCTGTTCCATCTCACCCTCCTCGTCCCTCACCCCACCTATCTCCCTCGCCGCCCCTCTCTTCCTCAATTGTTGGGCCAGTAACCGGCTCGCCTTCTCTCCGTACTCATACTGTACTCCCTGTGCCTTTCTCCATTGTGCCTCTGCCCTGCCCGTGGTCAGCACGTCAAATTCCGTATGCAACCTTTGTCTTTCCCTGTACAGTCCCTCATCCGGAGCCTCTGCATACTGCCTATCCACCCTCAAAATTTCTCTCAACAATCGCTCCCTCTCTTTACTCTCTTGTTTCCCCTTATGGGCCTTTATGGAAATCAGTTCCCCTCTGACCACCGCCTTCAGTGCCTCCCAGACCACTCCCACCTGAACCTCTCCATCATAGTTAATCTCCAGGTACCTTTCGATACATCCCCTCACCCTTACACACACACACCCTCATCCGCCAACAGTCCCATATCTAATCTCCAGAGTGGGTGCCGTTCCTTTTCCTCTCCTACTACCAGATCTACCCAATGTGGGGCATGGTCCGAGATGGCTATGGCCGAATACTCCGTCCCTGTCACCTTCGGGATCAGTGCCCTTCCCAGGACAAAGACATTTATCCGAGAATACACCTTGTGGACATGGGAGAAGAAGGAAAACTCCCTACTCCTGGTGAATCTCCAGGGGTCTACTCCTCCCATCTGCTCCATGAAGTCCTTAAGCACCTTGGCCGCTGCCGGCCTCCTCCGGTCCTAGACCGGTCCAGCCCTGGATCCTGCACTGTGTTGAAATCTCCCCCCATTACCAACTTTCCCGCCTCCAGGTCCGGGATACGCCCCAGCATATGCTTCATGAAGTTTGCATCATCCCAGTTCGGGGCATATACGTTCACCAGAACCACCACTTCCCCTTGTAATCTGCCACTCACCATCACGTATCTACCCCCACTGTCCGCTACTATGGTCCTCGCCTCAAACACTACCCGTTTCCCCACTAATATAGCCACCCCTCTATTTTTCGCATCCAAGCCCAAATGAAATACCTGTCCCACCCATCCTTTAGGTAATCTGACCTGATCCGCCAGTTTCAGTTGCGTCTCCTGTAGCATGACCACATCTGCCTTTAATTTCTTTAGGTGCGCGAGTACCCTTGCCCTCTTAATCGGCCCATTCAGCCCTCTCACATTCCACGTGATCAACCGGGTTGGGGGGCTCTTTACCCCCCCCCCCCCCCAAATGTCGACTAGCCATCCCCTTTTTTCGACCAGCTCCTCACCCGGTTCCCACGCTCCCGTTTGTCCCCCCGACGGTGTCCTCCCGTCCCGACCACCCCGCCCCATAACAGCTCCCCCTTTCCCTTAGCAGCTGCAACCCAGTTAACCCCCCCCTCCGCTAGATCCCTTTCTAGCATAATTGCTCCCCCATATTACTCCCAGAAGTCAGCAAACTCTGGCTGACCTCGGCTTCCCCCGTTTATCCTTGGCCCCCCATTGTGTAAGGCCCCCTCCTTCCTGTGCTCCCTTTCCCGCCGCAATTACCATAACGCGGGAACAAAGCCCGCGTTTCCCACTTGGCCCCGCCCCTAATGGCGCAGCTCCCTCTCTCCTTCCCCACCGACGCCCACAGTTCACCATACCCCCCCAAACAAGGGGAATAGAGAAAATTCCTTCCCCCTTCCCCGTCCCATACAATCCCCCCACTACTTTATTACAGAAAACCTTTTCTCTCTTCAGTCTAGTCCAACTTCTCCTCTACAATAAATGTCCACGCCTCTTCTGCTGTCTCGAAGTAGTGATGTTTCCCTTGGTGTGTAACCCACAGTCTCGCTGGCTGCAGCATTCCAAATTTAACTTTCTTTCTATGTAGCACCGCCTTGGCCCGATTGAAACTCGCCCTCCTTCTCGCCACCTCCGCACTCCAATCCTGGTACACGCGGATCACCGCATTCTCCCACCTGCAGCTCCGTGTCTTTTTCGCCCATCTCAGGACCATCTCCCTGTCCTTATAGCGGTGAAACCTCACCACTATGGCTCGAGGTATTTCTCCTGCCTTTGGTCTTCGCGCAAGGACTCGATATGCTCCCTTCACTTCCAAAGGGCCCGTCGGGGCCTCCGGTCCCATTAACGAGTGAAGCAATGTGCTCACATATGCCCTGACGTCCGCCCCCTCTGCACCTTCGGGAAGACCCAAAACTCTTAAGTTCTTCCTCCTCGAGTTATTCTCCAGGGCTTCCAGCCTCTCTCCACACCTTTTATGCAGTGCCTCGTGCGTCTCTGTCTTCACCACAAGGCCCTGTATTTCATCCTCATTCTCAGCAGCCTTTGCCTTCACATCACGAAGCTCCAACTCCTGGGTCTTCTGTGCCTCCTTTAGCCCTTCAATCACTTGTAGCATTGGGGCCAACACCTCCTTCTTCAGCTCATCCACACAGCGCCGCAGGAACTCTTGCTGTTCCGGGCCCCACACCGAACGGCCTCCTTCCGCCGCCATCTTGCTTCGTGCTTCCCTTCCTTGCCGCTGCTCCTGAGGATCCTCTGCAATCCAGCCACTACTCTCTTTCTCCATATATATCCGGGGGGGATTCCCTTCTATTTCACCGCACAATGGTTTTAGCTGTCAAAAATTGCCGTTGGGGCTCCTAATAAGAGCCCAAAAGTCCTTTCCAACGGGAGGTGCCGAAACGTGCGACTCAGCTGGTCATCGCCGCACCCGGAAGTCTTCTTGGCCTCAAATGACACCCGCTTTCCCACCAGTATTGCCAACCCTCTATTCTTCGCATCCAGCCCTGAATGGAACACCTGTTCAACCCATCCCTTCCTTAACCTGACCTGATCTGCCACCTTCAGATGTGTCTCCTGAAGCATGGCCACGTCTGCCTTCAGTCCCTTTAGGTGCGCGAACACTCGGGCCCTCTTAACCAGCCCATTTAGGCCTCTCTCATTCCACGTGATCAGCCGGATTGGGGGGTTACCCACCCCCCCCTCCCCCGCCGACTAGCCATCTCCTATCTTAGGCCAGTCCCGTGCTCGCGCCTACCACTCCCTCCAGTCCCCCAGCCGGGGAACCCCCGCCCCGACCACCTCTTCCATTTTCAGTTCCCCCTCGGACAGTGCAGCAGCAACCCTAGAATCTCCCCCCCTCCCCCGTTAGATCCATATCTAGCACTTTTGCTCCCCCCATATTACTTCTGTGAGTCAGCTGACCTCTGCTGACCCCGGCTTCCCATTGATCTCCCCGTGTGGGAGTCTCTCCTCCTTACCTTCCTCCATCCCCCCCCCCCCCCCCCCTTTTTGGCGCGGGAAAAAAGCCCGTGCTTTCCTGAACCAGCCCCGCCCCTGTGGCGCAGCTCCTGTTGCCGCCATCATCCCAGTTCCCTCATCCCTGAGTCTCACCTCCCTCCAGGACCGATGCCCACATTCCCCATCATCATCATTTTGTCTACAGACAGGAAAAAAGGAAATTTTAGGAATTTTAACCAGAACTCTACCCACATCCCCATCCATCATCCCACCCACAAAATATTCTTTACCCATATTTACAACCCCATATACAACCACATCCCCTCAGTTCGAGTTCAGTTTTTCCGTCTGTATAAAGGCCCAAGCCTCTTCTGGCGTTTCAAAATAATGGTGTCTGTCCTGATAAGTGACCCACAGTCGCGCAGGCTGCAGCATGCCGAACCTGACTCTTTTTCTATGCAGTACCGCCTTGGCCCGGTTGAAGCCAGCTCTCCTCTTTGCCACCTCCGCGCTCCAATCCTGGTATACTCGGATCACCGCATTCTCCCATCTGCTGCTCCGCACCTTCTTGGCCCAACTCAGCACACTTTCTTTATCCACGAAGCGATGGAACCTTGCCACTATCGCCCTTGGCGGCTCATCTGCCTTGGGTCTCCTCGCCAGGACCCGGTGAGCCCCTTCCAGCTCCAGGGGGGTCGGAGAGGCCTCCGCACCTATCAGCGAATGGAGCATCGTGCTCACGTACGCCCCAGCATCAGCTCCCTCCACTCCTTCGGGAAGACCCAGAATCCGGAGGTTCTTCCTCCTCGACCTGTTCTCCAGGACCTCAATTCTCTCGGCCCACCTCCTGTGCACCGCCTCGTGCGCCTCCATTTTTACCGCCAGGCCCTGGATATCGTCCTCGTTAGTGTTCACCTTATCGTTCACCTCACGAAGCTCCACCGTCTGGGTCTCCTTCAGCCCCTCGATCGCCAACAGCATCGACGCCAGCACCTCCCTTTTCAGCACCTCCACACATCTAATGAAGAACTCCTGCTGGTCTGGCCCCCACTCTGCTTGCACTCTGCCATCTTGCCTTCTCCCCGTTTTGTTCTCTGCTCCATGGCCTCTTTCCTCGTTGCTCCACTGCTGCTCCCTGCCATATTTTGTGTGGGGGGGGACCTCACTGCTCCTTCCCACACGGGATCAGTCAGAAAAAAACTCCGTTGGAGCTCCTCTGGGGAGCCCGAAAGTCCGTTTTCGCGGGAGCTACCGAAACGCGCGGCTTAGCTCCGCATCACCGCAACCGGAAGTCAGTTGATTGAGGAGAACTTTACAGTGCAGGAAACAAAAGGATATCCTGGAGGATCAAGGACAGAATCTGTGTGTTTTACAGTGAAACAATAAGGGTGCCATTAAATTACTGATGTATTCTACAGGCCACCAACTAGTTGGAAAGATATAGAGGACCAAATTTGCTTGAAAATAGAAAGATGTAAAAACGGCAGAGGAATAGTAGGAAGTGGTGATTTGGGATCAAAAAATTAAACCTACACGCATGGAGGCAAAGCACATGGTATTGAAACTAAATAAGTACTTTGCACTGTCTTTACCAAGGAAGCTATGCTACCAAAGTCATGATGAAAAAAGAGAGTTGAGATAATGGATGGACTAAAAATGGCTGTACTTAAAAAATGATTAGTCATCAAGACCGGATGGGATGCACCTGAAAACACTGAGGGGAGTAAGGGTGGAAATTGAAATGATGCAGCTAATAATCTTCCGTGTTTCTTTAGTGCTCTGTAAACCCAGCAAATACCAGTTCAACCGCTGTGTTGAGAAAACGTTTAGCAATGATACCCTGGAACAAAATCAACAGTCGCAGGACACGTGTAAATTAATTAAAGTCAGCATAGACTGGTTTCAGCCAAATTAACTTGATTTTGATGAGGTAACAGTTGTTTGATGAGGGTTAATGGACTTCCAAAAGTGTCGTTATGATAGGCAAAATTGAAACTCATGGAATAATTCACTGGCTGGAAAAGTGGTAGAGACAGGAACCCTCTCAACATTTAAGGAGCGCCTAGATGAGCACTTAAAACGCCACAGTATACAAGGCTGCAGATCAAGTGCTGGAAAATGGCATTATCATGGGTAGGTTCTTGATGGTCGGTGCAGACATGAAGGGCCTCTTTCTGTGCTGCAAAGCTGTATATGACTCTAAAAGGAACAGTGAATCAAAAGCAGAGTAAGGAAGAGTGGCAGGTGGGCAGATTAATAGGATAGTGAAAAAGGCATATCATAGAATTTACAGTGCAGAAGGAGGCCATTTGGCCCATCGAGTCGGCACTGGCTCTTAGGAAAGAGCACCCCACACCTCCACCCTATCCCCATAACCCAGCAACCCCACCTAACCTTTTTTGGACACTAAGGGTAATTTATCATGGCCAATCCACCTAACCTGCACATCTTTGGACTGTGGGAGGAAACCGGAGCACCCGGAGGAAAACCACGCACACAGGGAGAAAGTGTAGACTCCACACAGACAGTGATCCAAGCTGGGAATCGAACCTAAGCAATTGTGCTAACCACTGTGCTACCGTGCTGCCCTATGGGACACTTGCCTTTATCAATCGAGGCATAGATTACAAAATCAGGGAGGTCATGTTGGAGTTGTAATAAACTCTGGTGAGGCTACAGCTGGAGTAGTGTGCAATTATGGTCACTTTTTCGGAAGGATGTGATTGCACTGAAGCGGGTGCAGAGGAGATTCACTGGCATGTTGCCTGGGATGGAGCATTTTAAGTTATGAAGAGAGGTGAGATGGGCTAAGGTTGTTTTCGTTGGAGCAGAGAAGACTGAGAGGGTGACCTAATTGAGGTGCACAAGATTATGAGGGGCATAGATAGGGATCAGCTGTTCCCCTTAGTTAAAGGGTCATTCATGAGGGGAGACAGGTTCAGGGTGAGGGGCAGGTGGTTTAAGGGGGATGTGAGGAAAAGCTTTTTTAACCAGAGAGTGGTGATGGTCTGGAATGCACTGCCTGAGAGGATGGTTATAGGTGGGTTGCCTCGCATCCTTTAAAAAATACCTGGCAGAGCACTTGGCATGTCATAACGTTCAAGACTATGGGCCAAGTGATGGCAAATGGGATTAGATAGGCAGGTCAGTTATTTTTCATGTGTCGGTGCAGACTCAACAAGCCAATGGGTCTCTTCACTATATTTTAGTGTGACTGGTAAAGAACGATCATTTATTGGTCAGCCCGCTGGGCGAGCACAACCTCAGAGAAGGGTCTCCGGAGCTGACTCTACCCAATTGAGAAATGAAGTGATATTTATTAATTTAGGTCACGTAATCAAAGGCATTATTTACATTAAAACATTGTCTGGTTCAAACATTGCATTAAACAAGCTACAGGTGTTCGCCCAGGACAAATGAGTATTTCTGCCCTTGTCTTTCTGTGGCTCTTTCCCTAATCTCTTGTTAGCACTGTTGGATGTGTCTGCATCTTTAGGACTTAGAAAACCAAGTTACATTGGAAAATCTCCTTTAATAGACTATAATTATTGATTGCCCTAATAAATAATTCACTTCAACCCTCTCCATTCGGCCCCCTCTTACACAGTGCCTGGGTAAGATCTGGAATACACTTTCTGAATGGGTGAAAGAGGCATATCCAATCGTGACTTTTGTTACGAGATCTGACTTTTTGTTGATCTCCAGTCCTCACAGACCTTGAGACTGGGAGCAGCACATGCGCAATCCGGCATTTTGAAGTTCTCTGGGCAAGAACACGAGACCAGTGCACGCACGTATAAAGGAAACAGCACAAAAAAAAAGATCCTGATCATGTGATCCAGAAACTGGGCTCTATAATGAAGACGATTCCCAGGCAGAGGACAGGGTGTGGTCCCAAAATACGAGCCTCAGGCAGGGTAGGGGACAGGGAGACTTGCCAGTTAAAAAGAAAGGGGAGCAGATAAAGAGCTCCTCGCAGAAACAGGACTGTAGCTGGCAGACTTTCAATGAGGGCTCGGGAGAAGCTCTCGCTTCTAAGAAGGCAGCAGGCGGTTGGTGACTCTGTGCTCGGGGCAGTTAAAACAAAGGTAACCCTTTAAAGCATAGTGTTCTCTGCGCAGCCAAAGGGGTGAAGCTCTCTTGTGAGTTGGTACTGGAGTGCAGAGTCGGGAATTCAGGGGAACTAAATCTTGGTAGACTAGATTTGATTGCCTGCAGGGTGGACTGTTATTGAGGCCATCCGAGTTCGAGCAACATTTGAAGGTCCTCAAAGGTGAAGACTGGAATTCCTTGTGAGAGAGTCGAGGGTTACATAGAGATTGGTTCACTCAGTGTTTGTTGACGCCTGAGTGGGTTGCTGAGAAATCATGGGATCTGTCTTGGTTGCATTGCTATTTAATCTGCAATCTGGGTGATTGACCTCACTTTGTCTGTTAATTCACATTTACTTCATTAACGCCGAATGTCCGAGTATAAGCTAGACATTGCAAGTTGTTTTATCTTTCTGACCTTGTGTTGTAAAGTTCACCATGTAAGCTTGTGGCTTTATTCTCTTAAATCTCAAACTTGGTCTACTTTAAACAAAAGTTATTGGTCCCTAAGCAGATTGTGCAGATCATTTGGAGAGTTTGATCAGGATAATATTTTCAAAAGGAAATTGGATAAGCACTTGAAAGTAAAAGAAATGAGGGCTATGGAGGAACAATGGGAGAGTGGGACACGTGAACTGTTCTTGCAAATCGCTGGCATGGGCTTGACAGGCAGAATAACATCCTGTGCTGTAACCCTTCTATACTGACTGACTGGGTGGAGTTTGCACGGGTTTCCTCCGGGTGCTCCGGTTTCCTCCCGCAGTCCAAAGACGTGCAGGTTAGATGGATTAGCCATGCTCAAATTGCCCCTTTGTGTTCAAAGGTTAGTTGGGATTCGGGGAACTGGGCGAGGGGTTGTGCCCAGGCTGAGTGCTCTTTCGGAGAGTCGGTGCAGACTCGACGGGCCGAATGACCTCCTGCACTGTAGGGATTCTATGATATGATCTTCTGAACCAAAAGGATGCACTCAATCTTGGACACACATGCTACAATCTCTTGCTTATAGAAAAATTTCTCGAATCATAGTATCCTTACAGTGCAGAAGGAGGCCAGACGACAAATCAAGTGAGCCGACCTTTCAAAAGATCACCATATCTTGGCCCAATTCCCCATCCTATTCCTGTAACCCCTACCCAACCTTTGGATACAAGGGGCAATTTAGCATGGCCAATCCGCCTAACCTGCACATGTTAGGACTGTGGGAGGAAACTGGAGCACCCGGAGGAAACCCACGCAGACACGGGGAGGATGCAAACGCCACACAGTCACCCGAGGTTGAAATCAAGCCTGGTGCTGTGAGGCAACAGTGCTAACCACTACGCCACCCCATAGATTTGAACCCTTTCATTTGGAGCAAATGATCAAACGTAGCTGTTTGTTCTTACTATATTCTATTTATTTCTTTGTTTTCAAATTTTGATGCTGCTTGTTATGCTACCAATCTATCTCAACAAAAAAGCTTCTGAACCTCTTCTGACTGATCTCATTCATGGTAGCTGTTGGGGGATATTTGACTTTTGTGTTCCTATTTTTTTTTTTAATTATAAACTTAGAGTACCCAATTCATTTTTTCCAATTAAGGGGCAATTTAGCGTGTTCAATTCACCCACCTTGCACATCTTTGGGTTGTAGGGGCGAAACCCACGCAAACACGGGGAGAATGTGCAAACTCCACACGGACAGTGACCCAGAGCTGGGATCGAACCTGGGACCTCGGCACCGTGAGACAGCAGTGCTACCACTACGCCACTGTGCTGCCCTTACCTTTGTGTTCCTGAGAGAAAATCGGTTTGGGGCCCTACTACTGGTTACCTGAGCTATACTTTGTGCTGCAGAAATGTGTGTGTGTGACTATTTGATGAGAACAAGATTCGGCCCAATTGTAATGATACGCATGATCTTGACCAACAACTTTATAATGGCCACTTGGGTATGAGATGACACTTGGAAACATACCACACCGTAAATTAGCATCTTTTTATGTGCATGTTATTGTGTAATTGCTTTTTTGGGACAACTTGTAATTAATGCAATTACTTGTAATTATCTTTTAAAATTTGATTGGCAAAAGTTGCAGAGTAATATAACCAGTCTCTTTCAGGGATGTGAATATAAATAATGCTTGATGTTCATACCACCAGCTGACACTGTGCCTTATTTATTGAAAATATATTTTCTCTAAATTTCTATTCCTTTATGTACAAATAATTGCTGATATTTAATTTATCTAGTTCCCTGGAGGGAAAAATGGTAAATTGTGGACGCCAAATGAAGAAGTCTCCCCAGAAGTTTTTGCTAAGGTACTGTAGGCTGAGGTGATAAATTATAGCCATTACTAGTTATCGCAATTGGAAAATCCAATATTGTCAACATATGCATGTCTGTATATGCGTAACAATAAGAACATTAGTCAGAAAATACTATTTTCTACATTGATCAGTTTTGATCACAAAACAAAAAGATCTATTTTTGAAAAATTGAAGAAAAAAATCTGTGTATATGTAATGCAGTCATTTCAACCTTTTTCATTAGGTTCAGGCCATCAAGCTATTGGTACGGTGGTTGTTAGGGATGAAGAACAACCAATCCAAATCTGCGAATTCCACACTTCGGCTGCTATCAGCTATGCTGGTCAGTGAAGGTGACTTAACGGAACAGAAAAAGATAAGGTAACTTTTCTGAGATTATTTTCAATTTTCCCCTTGCACAAAATCATGAACTTTGTAGTAATGGAATATAATTGAGTTGTATGATTCACTCGACATAGTTAAACTGAAGGAAGACTATAGTACATGAACAGCAATTTGTACTTGGCACCTTAAACATCATGAGTCCTAAAGCTCTGCACAGAAGTGTTATAAAGTAAAACTTGACACGTAAAGGAGGAAATAGCTGTAGAGAAGTGGAAAGGTTTAGAAAGGGAATTCCAGAACTTCGGGCCGAGGCAGCTGAACGCATGACCACCAATCTTGGAGCAGTTAAAATCAGGGATACCCAAGAGGCCAGAGCTATATAACCACAGATATTCCAATGGGTTGAGGGGGCGGGGGATCTTGTGGGCTGGAAAAGATTACAGAGGTGGGGAAGGGACATGGAGGAATTTGAAAACTAGGATGAGAATTTTAAAGTGCAGCTTTGCTTGACTGGAAGTCAAAATATGGGTTAGCTTTCACTGAGGTGATGGGTGAATAAGATTCTGTTGCCCGTACCACGTTCTAGACAATCTCAATTTTACAGGCAGTGACAAATGGGGACACAGCTACGAGTGCATTGGAAATTCAAGTCTAGAGAGAACAAAGGCATGCATGAGGGTTTCACCAGCAGATGAGCTGAGGCAGTCAGACGATGTTCTAGAGGTAGAAATAGGGCCTCAGTAAGGGACAATTTAGCTTTGTCACAGTCAAATAGCATATAATTAAACAAAGGATAGCAGGATTTTTCTTTGTTCAACCTCCGCACACAAATAGCATACCGAGTTCTGTCTCATCACCAACTACACAACAGGACTTACTCGTGTATTAAGTTCTGACTTCTCTGTCAAAGGGCATAGTTATCTTCTATTTATATAAATGAAGAGCAAAGGTACTATAAGTAAATCATGATCAATTGCCAAATTGCGTGTGTAATTTTGAAAATAAGTTCATTGTTTTGTATGATCATTAGTGTAAAATCACAATGTGATGCTGCAAGTTATTCATATTTGGTTTTTTTTTTTTAGTTGAGATTTCAATCATTTATTCACAAGAATTTTTATTAATGTAGTGCCTTCAATATAATAAAACATTCCAAGGTGCTCAACAGGAATGTTACCAAAACATCTAAGGATGGAAGGTTGATACGGAAGGTAACCAAAGGAAGAGGTTTCAAGGGGGGTGGTGAAACGCTTAGGACTTAATAAAGATGCAAAGTGTTATGATTCCAGTTAATGTTATAACTGGACGGGAAAATCCCAGAGTGGAATCCCAGCTCAAAAGATCTATTACTTTCTTTAAATAAAATATGGAATTAACACTTTCACGGTGTGTTCTTGCACGCGCCTCAAAACTTTGAACTTGAGTTCAAGCTAATCTCCATTTTCTGTAGGTGATGCATCAATGTGGATCATTCCATTTCAAAGCTATACACGAGTTGCATTTTAAATAGGTTTTCTTTATCCCTCCCATTCACTTGGATACAGGGGAGATCAAATGCAGACTGGATGATTGCTTTGCAGAACACTTCTGCTCATTCCACAAACCCGGACCTTCCAGTTGCTTGCCATTTCGCTTCACCATCTTGCTCTCATGCTCACGTTTCTGTCCTCTACATTCGGCCATGTTTCAGTGAAGCCCAAAACAAGCTGGAGGAACAGCACCTATTCATGTTAGACATTTTACAGCATTCTGGACTCAACATTGTGTTCAACAACTTCAGATCATGAATTCTGTCCTCCATTTTCTGTCCTCAACTTCATACATGGTTCAAATAAAACTCGACAGAAGCTCCAGGCATTGCAACTTTGGTCAGGCACTTGGCAGCCTTGCAGACTTCATGTTTAGATCAAGGCTCTACATTTGAGTCCTTTTGGTTCAACCCAAGCTATTTTTCACTGAACAAGTTTTGGTGAGTAATTATTGCTTTGTGACATGGTTGTTGATATGTTAAATTACTTAGCTGCTGATATGAGGTGGTTGAAAGGCAATAATTGACTGGGTTAGATTTTCCTGCCTTTTGTAGATATGATATTACATGGCCAATGTTTAACATCTTCAGGTATATGCCAGTTTTATAAGGGTTGAAATAGTTTAGCTGGTGAACAGTTCTTCACTAATAAAGCAGTGATGTTGTCAGGGAACATAGCCCTTGCTGTGTCAGCTAAGTTTCAGTGTCACATGGTGTGAACTAAATTGTCTAGACACTAGCATTTATGCTAATGGCAACTTCAAATGGCAACTGAGCAGTTCTGTTAGCTGAACATATTCGCAAACACTTCAGCCTTTTCTTATTACACTTGTGCTGTGCTTTTCCATGGTTGGAGACTAGAATATTCACAAAGCTTCATCTTGCCATAATTGTTCACTACCACTCAATTAGATGTTGGAAGGCTGCTGAATTGGTGACATGCTAGTTCTGCCTGTAGTCTGGAAATCATAATTAATACTGTATTACAATAGGTAATCCCGACTTATAATTTTAATGAGGCAGGTGTGCCCTTGGTCTCCTCTTATTTTGTTGGCGATTGAGCCTTTGGCCATCGCATTGAGGAATTCGGGAGACTTTACGAGTCTGGTGGGTAGGGTTAAGGCTGACTTACTGAGGTAGAATAGCCTACCTCTGTCTTTGGTTGGCTGAGTGCAGGCTGTGAAGATGAACATTCTGCCTCTGTTTCTGTTCGTATTCCAATGCTTGCTGGTTTTTTTTGCCAAAAGTGTTTTTTGTGGGGTAGAGAGACTGGTTTATCCTTGATTTGAGTGGGTGAAGTTGCTGGGATTCAGCACGGTCTTGCAGAGAGATTGGCAATCTGAGGACTTGTCATTGCCGAGCATGATCTTCTATTATTGGGTGGCAAAAGAGGAGACGGTGTTGGGCTGGTCCGGGGACTGAATGGGCCGGTTAAAAAGTTGTGGGTGTTCGCGCACCTCAGGAGCTTGAAAGCGGGGGTTGTCTTTTTGCAGGAGACGCACCTCTGTGTGAAGGACCAGGTTAGGTTAAGGAAGGGGTGGGTCGGACAGGTTTTTCACTCGGGGTTTGATTTGAAATCAAGGGGTGTGGCGATTTTAATGAACAAAAAAATGGGATTTGTGAGTGCGAAGGAGGTGAGGGATCCAGGTGGGGGATATGTGATTGTGAGTGGGGTATTGGAAGGGGCACCGGTAGTGTTGGTAAATGTGTGTGCCCCAAATTGGGATGATGTGGGTTTTATGAGGGGGTTGCTGGCAGCAATCCCGGATTTGGACACGTACCAGTTGATCATGGGAGGAGATTTTAACTGTGTCCTGGAGCCGAGGGTGGATAGATCGAGCCCCAGGTCGATGGGTAGTGTACAAATGGCAAGGGAGCTGGGGGGGACGGGGTTTATGGAGAGGATGGGTATGGTGGATCCATGGTGCTTTCAGAACCCAGGGGGAAGGGAGTATTCCTCCTTTTCACACGTCTATAAGGTGTATTCGAGGATTGATTACTTTGTAGTGAGTCGGGAGATTTTGGTTGGGGTGGAGGGGGCAGAGTATGCAGGGATAGTTACCTCGGACCATGCACCCCACTGGCTGGACATTCGGTTCAGTACGGGACGAGAGCAGAGGCTGGGGTGGAGGTTTGACTCGGGGGTTGTTGGCGGATGGAGGTTTTTGTGATAAGGTGCGGTTGACGATTAGGGATTATGTAGAGGTCAATCAGAATGGGGAGGTGTCGGCGGGCATTTTTTGGGAAGCACTGAAGGTAGTAGTCCGGGGCGAAATTATCTCATTTACGGTTCGTGCGAATAAGGAAAGGAGGGCGGACATGACCGTCTAGTGAGCGAGATAGTGGAGGTGGACAGGGAATATTCGAGGGTACCCACCGTGGAGGGATTGCCGAGGAGGAAAAAGTTGCAGGGGCAATGTGACAGGCTGACAACAGGGAAGACGGTAGGGCAACTGCGTAGGGCAAGAGGGGTGCAATACGAGTATGGGGAGAAGGCGAGCCGCATGCTGGCGCACCAGCTGCGGAGGCAGGGTGCGTCCAGGGAAATATTGAAGATCGGGACTGGGGCTGGGGATGTGGTGTCAGAGCCAGGGAAGATAAATGAGGCATTTAGAGAGTATTACCAGGGACTTTGAGGCAGACCCAGGAGAAGAGGAGGGGGACATGGGGTGGTTTCTGGACGAGCTGCAATTTCCCCAGGCGGAGGAAGCAAAGAGGCAGGCCTTGGAGGAGCCCCTGGGACTGAGGGAGGTGCTGGATAGTATCAGGGGTATGAAGTCGGGAAAGGCCCCTGGGCCGGATGGGTACCCGGGAGAATTTTATAAGGAATTTGCGGCGGACCTGGCACCACATCTGTTGGGGGCGTTTATTGAAGCACTGGAGAAGGGGGAGTTGCTGGAGACGATGAAGCAGGCAGTAATCACACTAATCCCCAAAAAAGGGAAGGATCCGGTGGAATGTCGCTATTGAACACGGATGTGAAAGTATTGGCTAAGCTGTTGGCGGGAGGATGGAGGACTGTGTCCTGGGGGTGGTTGCAGAAGATCAAACAGGCTTCGTGAAGGGCAGGCAGCTCGCGAATACTATAAGACAGCTGTTGAATGTGGTGATGAATCCGTCGAGAGCTCTGATACCGGAGGTGGTGGTGTCCATGGACGCGAAGAAAGCATTTGATCGGGTGGAGTGGCGATACTTGTTCAAAGGCTTGGGTTTGGGCCGAGATTTGTGGCATGGGTTGCTGTATGTGGCGCCAAGAACGAGGGTGAGGACGAATGATATGAGCTCACAAAGCTTTGACTTACACAGGGGTACGAGGCAGGGGTGCCCGCTGTCTCCGCTGCTGTTTGCGCTGGCCAGAGAGCCATTGGCGATGGCTCTCACGGGGTCGGCAGAGTGGCAGGGGATAATGAGGGGACAGAGGGAGCATCGGGTGTCGCTCTACACCGATGACCTCTTGCTGTATGTTTCGGATTCGTTGGAGAGTATGGGAAGGATGATGGGCCTGTTGGGGAGGTTTGGAGGGTTCTCGGGATACAAGCTGAATGTAGGCAAAAGCGAGGTATTCCCGGTGAATGAGCTGGCACAGGAGGCTACTTTAGGGGGGGTGCCATTTACGGTAGCGAGGGATAGGTTTAGATACTTGGAGATTCAGGTAGCGAGGGACTGGACGGGGCTCCATAAGTGGAACTTAACGAAGCTGGTGGAGGAGGCCAGGGAGGGTCTTAAGAGGTGGGATACACTGCACTTAACGTTGGCGGGGAGGGTCCAAGTGGTGAAAATGAATATTCTGCCGAGGTTCTTGTTTATCTTTCAGGCTCTCCCGATCTTTGTACCAAAGGCCTTTTTCGGAAAGTGGACACAATCATCTCTGACTTTGTATGGTCGCGGAAGGTGCCGAGGGTGGGGAGGACCCTGCTACAGAGGCAGCAGGGGGGGTTGGAGTTGCCAAACTTGCTTCTTTATTATTGGGCGGCGAATGTGGACAGGGTGCGGCGGTGGTGGGAAGAAGAAGGGGCAGAGTGGTTAGGATCGAGGAGGAATCTTAAAAGGGGTCTAGTTTGAGGGCTATGGTGACGGCAGCATTGCCAATGGCTCCAAGTAGGTATTCAGGGAGCCCAGTGGTGCAGTTCACGGTGAAGATATGGAATCAACTGAGGAGGCATTTTAGGGTGGAAGGGATGTCAGTGCTAACACCGCTGCGTGAGAATCATGGGTTTGAGCCGAGGGGGGGGCGGGGTTGGATAGTGTATACTGGAGGTGGAGAGAAGTGGGGCTGGTCAAGGTGAGTTATTTGTATTTGGAGGAAGGGTTCGCCAGTCTGGAGGAGCTAAGGGAGAGGGTGGAGCTGCCGAAGGGTAGTGCGTTCAGGCATCTACAGGTTAGGGACTTTGCACGAAAGGTCTGGAAGGGGTTCTCTAGATTGCCGGGATACACCCTGCTGGAGCGACTGCTGCTTCCGGATGTGGAAGGGGAGGGAAGAATTGGGGATATATATAAGTGGCAGGGAGCGGGTGGTGAAGATCAAGGAGAAATGGGAAGCGGAGTTGGGAATGGAGATCAATTGGGGAGTATGGAGTGAGGCACTGCGAAGGGTAAACGGGACTCCTTTTGTGCAAGGATGAGCCTGATACAGTTTAAGGTGGTGCACAGGATGCATATGACTCGGGCGAGAATGAGTGGGTTCTTTCAGGGGGTAGCAGATGAGTGTGAGAGTTGTGGGCGGGGGCCAGCAAATCATGCGCACATGTTTTGAGGTTGTGAAAAATTGGGAAGATTCTGGGCGGGAGTGTTCGCAGTCTTAGCCAGGATAGTGGAGGAGGGAGTGGACTCGGACACTTTGATGGCGATATTTGGGGTTTCAGAGAAGCCGGAGCTCATGGAGAGGAGGAAGGCCGATGTCTTGGCCTTCACCTCTCTGATTGCACGGCGACGAATTTTGCTGGAGTGGCGGTCGGCATCACCACTGGGGGTAGCAGCATGGTTGGATGACCTGTCTGACTTCCTGCGGTTAGAGAAGATAAAGTATGAGTTAAGGGGCTCAGCAGAGGAGTTTGAGAAAAGGTGGGGGATGTTTGTGACCGCGTTTGAAGAGCTGTTCGTTGTGGGACGTGGGTGAAAAAGGAGAAAAATCTGTACAAACTGTATAGTTCATTGTTGGGAAGAATATTTCCCGGGGTGTTTACTTGTTGTAACCTACTTCGATACAAGTTTGAATAAAATGCGTTTCAAAAACAAAATCCACCTATGGTGCACATCAGGGTGACTGCGGGAGGAAACTGAAGCACCCAGCGGAAATCCACACAGACCCTGGGAAAGGGTGCAAGCTCCACACAGACAGTCACCCAAGGTCCGAATCGAACCCGGGTCTCTGGTGCTGTGAGACAGCAGTGCTAACCACTGTGCCAATGTGCTGGCCTACTCATATTAACAAATATCACAGCTATATTGAGGATAGACTCCGGACCCAAATGCGATGAAGAAGCAATAAAGCTGTTTGTGGCACTATTGGCTAAAGGAACTGGAAAGCTGGGAAACATTCTCACATCCATTTCATGCCATGTTATATTTACTGTCAAACCATGATGTGGGGATTCAGTTTCAACTAGAAGGATAGTATCTCCAACAGTTTAACACTGACATTGGCATGTAAGTATTAGCCTTGGGTATGTACTAGAATGATGGTTTAGAATGATTCTTGACATGACAATCTTCTGACTCCGAACTGAGTCAGACTGAGGTGGATGTCAAGTTGATGGATCCATGCTTCATTGACTATTTTTCAGATGTCTAAAATAACCTATAGTTTTAATTATTTTCTTCTTTCTGCCCCTACTGCTGAGCAGATCGTACCCCACACAGATGGAAATCTAGCGAATCCAGTGTTTGTACTTAGAGAAGATTTGGACTTCCACAGATAATAGTTCCTCCTTGAATTCTAATACAGCTTGGCTTATGGCTTGACCATCTCTAAGTGGAGATTGGCTAAGTTTGTGCAAATATGTGTTTGCTTTTATATTATAAACGACTTCACTGTCCTCGATAATAATTGCGCTTGAAGAATCTAGGCTTTCTCGACAGACTTATTATCTGTGTTCACTTCACAACCAGTGCACACAAAATTGTCTTCAGAAATTTGAGTTTCCTTTTTGCAGGAACTGCCCTTTGTCTAGGGTTGCTGGTACATGTGTGAACGTTTTTTTAAACGATGGGAGGAAATTGGCAATTTGGTTTGCTATGATTTTTCAAATAAAATGTTTCCTCCACAAAACACAGCTTTTTTTTTTAGAAGAAGCCAAGGTATTTGTTTCTTGAAGAGTGTCAAAATTGAATTGAGAGGTGCAGCACGGTGGCGCAGTGGTTAGCACTGCCGCCTCACGGCGCCGAGGTCCCAAGTTCGATCCCGGCTCTGGGTCACTGTCCGTGTGGAGTTTGCACATTCTCCCTGTGTTTGTGTGGGTTTCAGCCCCACAACCCAAAGATGTGCAGGGTAGGTGAATTGGCCGTGCTAAATTGCCTCTTATTGGGAAAAAATGAATTGGGTACTCTAAATTTATATATTTTTTTTAATTGAATTGAGGATCTATTATTTATAATGTATCAACAAGAATTCAATGGGAACATGATCTGAGAAACATAAACAGGAATTGAAAGACCTGATTTCCTCTTTGAAACATTCAGACATGGACCATGCACAAATGTCCATGTGTGTAGGAGATGTTTTATTTGAAAAATAAAGATTATCAAGTAAGTAATCCATTTTTCTAATTTACACTTTTTGATATTAATTTCTTGTATGTTGTCAATATTCCAGTTGAGAATCATTTTTATAATTTATAAATATTGTGCGTGGAACTTTGCCATGAATAGTTGACCTTGTTTTTCCTGTCTTGCAGTAAATCTGATATGTCTCGATTACGGTTGGCTGCAGGATGTGCCATACTAAAACTCGCACAAGAACCTTGTTATCATGAGATTATCACCCCAGAGCAGTTCCAGCTCTGTGCACTTGTTATTAATGTAAGTGCTAGGTTTTTTTTATTCCTTATATCGTGGTCCTGTGATTCAGTATACTGAAGATTTCTTTATGGGTTGCAATAAAGATCTCTAGCTAGAAAAGTCATCAGCCAAAAAGGTGTATAAGCTGAAGAAAAATAACTAGGGCAAATATGAACAATTCAATCTTACATCTTGAGCTTCATAGAATGATTTCTCTGATTGTATGAATAGATTTTTAATAGGTTTGGATCGCCCTTTTAAGAAATAATTAAAAGAATGTCCGCTCAGGAAGTCAGATTCAATTTTTCGAAAGATTTTGCTCTTTTAAAAAAGGGGTAAAGGAGTTGTTATCTCCAGAAGCATTTCTTTAGTGACAATCATGCAACAAATTGTTCCAAGGTCTTCAAAGGAGCGTTATAAAACCAAGTACGATACCAGGCCGCATGAGATATTAATTCAGATAATCAAAAACTTGGTCAAAGAGGTAGATTGGGCAGCACGGTAGCACAGTGGTTAGCACTGTAGATTCACAGCTCCAGGGTCCCAGGTTCAATTCCCGGCTTGGGTCACTTTGTGCGGAGTCTGCACGTTCACCTCGTGTCTGCATGGGTTTCCTCTGGGAGCTCCGGTTTCCTCCCACAGTCCAAAGACGTGCAGGTTAGGTGGATTGCCCATGCTAAATTGTCATTGGTGTCCAAAGAGGTTGGGTGGGGTTGCTGTGTTTCGGGTATGGGGCGGAACTGTGGGCTTAAGTGGGGTGCGCTTTCCAAGAGCTGGTGCATACTCGATGGGCCGAATGCCCTCCTTCTGCACTATAAATTCTATGTCTATGATTCTAAGGAGTGCCTTAATGGAGGGAGAGAGGCAGAGAGATATAAAGAGGATGTTTCAGTTAGGGTATAAGTAACTGAAGGCACGTTCCACCAATGGTAGAGCAAAATTGGGGATGCAAAAGCAGCTATAATTAGAGGAATGCAGATATCTTTGGAGGGTTGCAGAGTTGGAGGCGATTATGCAGATAAGGAGGGGTGAGTCCAATGAGGGATTTGAAAACCAGGATGAAAATTTTTAAATCAAGACATTGCTTAACCTGGAGCCAGTATAAGTCAGTGAACTCAGGAGATCGTGGAATAGGACTTATAGATTTACTGGTTTTAAGACATGGGCAGCAGAGGTTTAGATGACGTCAAGTCCACAGAGAATGGAATGTGGGAGGCTAGTCAGGAGTACATTAGAAAAGTCAAGTCTTGAGGCAATAAAGGCATAAAGAGGTTTTCAACAGCAGATGAGCTGAGACAGGAATTAAGTTAGATGATTTCGCAGAGATGAAAATAGATGGTCGGAGGAGAAACTCCTCGAGATCAAGTGTGACACCAAGATTGCAAATAGACTGCCTTAATCACAGACTTGCCAAGAAGAAATATGGTGTTTGGAGTGGAGACTGAAAACAATGACGAAAATCTTCCCAATATTTAATTGCAGGAAATTTCTGCTCATCCAGTACCAGTAGTCAGATAACTTAGCAACAGCCGAGGAGTCCCGAGAGGTGGTAGTGAGCTCGAGCTGCGTGTAGTCAGCGTACTAGTAAAAACTACACTCTTTGTTTTTGGATGCTATTACCAAGGGGTAACATGTAGAGTTGGAGGAGGGAGAAGGAAGAGATAACAATGGAACCATGTCAGGGCAGTTCCACCCAACTGGATGATAGTGGAGAGGCATGGAGGAGAATGGTATGACCAACCATGTCAAAGGCTGACAGATCGAGAAAGATGAGGAAGGAAAGTTTATCTTTGTCACAGTTATATGAATGGCATTTGTGACTTTGGTGAGAACTGTTTCTGTACTGTGATGGGGCTGAAACCTGATGGGAGGGATTCAGTCATGGAGTTTTTGGAAAGTTGTAACTGATTTGGCAGGCAAGAACACATTCAAGATTTTGGAGAGGATAGGGAGGCTCGAGATGGGATGGTGGGGTTGAGAGTTGTTTTTTTGAGGACTTATAACTATTTAATTATAAAATTGAAACTGCTGTGGAACTGTTCAGAAATTCGAGTTATTATAAGACTGGCAACTTTTTGCTTTGGATGTCATCCTGAAAAATGCAACTTTAACATAATTTTGATGGAATTAATTTTATTGTTATCAAACGCTATACTGAGAGGGAAGATAGTACTAGTAGCTGTGGCTCGGCAGTGTTCAAATCAAGGTCAGGAGTTTATTGCCAAAGCTATGCCTGATAAATGAAATTTAATATAAATCCCGTTTGCCCCATGAAGTTGCCTCAATATATTTTGGCCGACTGGTAGAATGCCCATAATTAATTGGGTTAATGATGCAAATATGCACTTGCTTGTACAGAATTTATTATTCTGCTTTGTTCACTAAGCAGGTGTAATGAAATTGACTTCCTTTTTGAAACTATCCAAAGATTAAGGGAACATCATATAGAAGTTTCAGTTGCTCGCATATTGCATAACTTGTGAAGATTTGCCATGCTTTATCCTGCATTTTATTAATCACAAAAATAGTGCTTTACACTGAAAATGTGTCCAGTACAATGTTTGCTTATTTTGTAATTTTGTTGTTGAAGGATGAGTGTTACCAGGTGAGGCAGATATTTGCTCTGAAACTCCACAAGGCCCTCGGGAAATTGCTGCTTCCATTGGAGTACATGGCAGTGTTTGCACTCTGTGCCAAGGACCCTGTGAAAGAGAGAAGAGCTCACGCCAGACAGTGTCTCCTTAAAAATATAAGTATCCGGAGGGAGTATATCAAACAGAACCCAATGGCTCATGGTTAGTATTGTCATTTTGCAGTGAGTAATCCTGAAAGATTTTCCACAAAATGTAGAACAATATATTAGACAGTTTTTTGGCACATCCAGCGATACATGTGCAATTTCAGATCCATTGACAGTTGTATTTTTAGCTGCCTAAGCATTAAGCCCTGGAAATCTACCTAAGCTTTCCACCTCTCTTATCACTCTCCTCCTTTAAGAAATTCTTCAAAACCTATCTCTGACTGAGCTTTTGGTCATCTCTCCTAATATCTCCTGCTGTACCTTGGTATCAAACTTTTAGAGCTCTCCTGTGAAGTGCCTTGGGATGTTTTACCACTTTGAAATATTATATGAATGCAAGACTGTCTTTGTTGTGCATGCTATTCCTGCAGCAGCATTTCCATTTGTCACAGACAGAATGTATGTGCTTTCTTATTATCTGTGATCAATGCATTTTATATGTGAGCTGTGAGTATATCCTTACCCTCTGAGTGATTATCCCAATTTAAATAATTCCAGCAGCAAGCTTTTGAAAGAGGTTTAAATTAAAGAACTGTTTTTATTAATCCACATTTGCCCAAGAGGTGTAAAAATGTGACTGCTCACTCACATGACTCTCGCATACTATCGCTAAAACTACATGCAGATGAAGGAAAAATAAATTGAGTTACAATGTATAATTGTCTCCCTCTCTTTCATGGCAGACCTGTAGTTTCTTAGATGACTTGATGCTTTTAGTTGGAGTGAAGGTCTTGTAAGCAGAGATATCTCAGTAAGCATGGCCTTTTCTCCTTCACTGACTCATGTTTGCCCCAGTTTCTTTACTTCCACACTCCAACTACCATAACAGCAAGTGGACATAACCTGATCTTTGCCTCTTGATCATCAGGCTGATTGAAATTCTCTCCTCCCTCTGCTTAGATTAAGTCTTTGGTCAATTTTACTGAATCCTTGTTGTGCTTGTCTAACTCTGGCTTCCCTCGTGACTGATTATTTTCTCCCCATTCCTTGCACCACAATCTTTTTGTCTACCTCGTAACATACATTATTTCTGAAACTCAAAATTAGTATTATGTCACTGAATTAAAAAGTAAACTTTCTTAGGCACCTGCACCTCTGGAAAATATATCTTGTGCTTAATTGCTTTGAGTACAAAAAATTGAGGGATGATCTGGGTAGCAAGGATTTGAAAGGAAAAAGACAATAATTTTATTGGGCAAGCTAATGGGGCTAAAGGTAGACAAGTCTCCTGGCCCTGATGGGATGCATCCCAGAGTGTTAAAAGAGATGGCTAGGGAAATTGTAAACGCACTAGTGATAATTTATCAAAACTCACTAGACTCTGGGGTGGTCCCAGAGGATTGGAAAGTAGCAAACGTGACACCACTGTTCAAAAAAGGAGGTCGGCAGAAAGCGGGTAATTAAAGGCCGGTAAGCTTAACTTTGGTTGTAGAGAAAATGCTGGAATCTATCATTAAGGAGGAAATAGCGGGGCACCTGGAGGGAAATTGTCCCATTGGGCAGACGCAGCATGGGTTCATAAAGGGTAGGTCGTGTCTGACTAATTTGGTAGAATGTTTTGAGGACATTACCAGTGCAGTAGATAACGGGGAGCCAATGGATGTGGTATATCTGGATTTCCAGAAAGCTTTTGACAAAGTGCCACACAAAAGGTTGCTGCATAAACTAAAGATGCATGGCATTGAGGGTAACGTGGTAGCATGGGTAGAGGATTGGTTAACTAACAGAAAGAAGAGAGTGGGGATAAATGGGTGTTTCTCTGGTTGGCAACCTGTAACTAGTGGGGTCCGTCAAGGATCAGTGTTGGGCTCGCAGTTGTTCACAATTTACATAGACGATTTGGAGTTGGGGACCAAGTGCAATGTGTCAAAGTTTGCAGACTACACTAAGATGAGTGGTAAAGCAAAAAGTGCAGAGGATACCGGAAGTCTGCAGAAGGATTTGGATAGGTTAGGTGAATGGGCTAGTGTCTGGCAGATGGAATTCAATGTTGCCAAGTGTGAGGCTATCCATTTTGGGAGGAATAACAGCAGAATGGATTATTATGTAAACGGTAAGATGTTAAAACATGCTGCTGGAGACTTCCGGGTGCGGCGATGACCAGCTGAGTCGCACGTTTCGGCAGCTCCCTGTGAAACGGACTTTTGGGCTCTTGATAGGAGTCCCAACGGCAATTTTGATGGCTAAAAACACTGTGCGGTAAACCAGAAGGGAATCCCCCCTGGATACGGATGGAAAAAGGAGGAGAGAGTGGCCAGATTGCAGTGGATCCTTTAGAACAGCGGCAAGGAAGGCAAGCAAAAACCAAGATGGCGTCGGAAGGTGGCAGTTTAACATGGGGCCCTGAACAACAAGAGTTCTTGAAATGCTGTGTGGAAGAGATCAAAAAGGAAATGAAGAAAGAGCTGTTGGCCCCGATACTACAGGCGATCGAAGGGCTAAAGGAGGAACAAAAGACCCAGGAGCGGGAGCTTCGGGTCGTGAAGGCAAAGGCAGCCGAGAATGAGGACGATATACAGGGCCTGGTGGTGAAGACGGAGACGCAGGAGGCACATCAGAAACGATGTGTGGAAAGGTTGGAGGCACTGGAAAACAACGCAAGGAGGAACAACCTGAGGATTCTTGGTCTTCCTGAAGGTGTGGAGGGAGCGGACGTCGGGGCATATGTGAGCACGATGCTGCACTCGTTAATGGGAGCGGAGGCCCCGGAGGGTCCGTTGGAGGTGGAGGGAGCATACCGAGTGATGGCGCGAGGACCGAGAGCAGGAGAAATTCCCAGAGCCATAGTGGTGAGATTCCTCCGTTTTAAGGATAGAGAAATGGTCCTTAGATGGGCGAAGAAAACTCGGAGCAGTAAATGGGAGAACGCGGTGATCCGCGTTTATCAAGACTGGAGTGCGGAGGTGGCGAGAAGGAGGGCGAGCTTTAATCGGGCCAAGGCGGTGCTTCATAAAAAGTAGATAAAATTTGGAATGCTGCAACCGGCAAGACTGTGGGTCACATATCGAGGGAGGCACCACTACTTTGAGACGGCGGATGAAGTGTGGACTTTTATTGTGGAAGAAAAACTGGAATGAGCGGGTTATTAAAAAGAACGTTCGAACGAAGTGGTGGGGCGAATGTGGGGGGCAAAGAGGGGTTTTATGTACTAATCCTGCGATGTGGTAACTTTTCTCTCTCCCACAGGTGGGGAGGTGGAGGAGATGGGGCGTTGGCCATTGGGGGCGGGGCCAAGGGAGAAGCGCGGGCTTGGTTCCCGCGCTATGATAATCATGGCGGGAATAGAGAAGCAGGAAGGAGGGGGCGTCGCACGGTGCGAGCCGAGGTCACGGGGGGAAGCCGAGGTCAGCCAGAGTTTGCTGACTTCTGGGAGCAACATGGGGGGAGTAATTACGCTAGCGGGGGATCTAGCGGGGGGGGGTGGGAGGGGGGAATTACTGGGTTGCTGCTGCTGGGGAGAGGGGGGAGCTGGTATGGGAGAGGATGGGCGGGGGGGCACCGCCTGGGGGAGATACAGCTGCGTGGGAACCGGGTGAGGAGCTGGAAAAAGGTGATGGCTAATCGACAAGGGGGGGGGGTTAGGAAGCCCCCCAACTCGGCTGATCACGTGGAACGTGAGAGGGCTGAACGGGCCGATAAAGAGGGCACGGGTACTCGCACACCTTAAGAAACTTAAGGCAGATGTGGTTATGTTACAGGAAACGCACCTGAAACTGATAGACCAGGTTAGGCTACGCAAAGAATGGGTGGGGCAGGTGTTCCATTCGGGGCTAGATGCGAAAAACAGGGGGGTGGCTATATTAGTGGGGAAGCGGGTAATGTTCGAGGCAAAGACTATAGTGGCGGATAACGGGGGCAGATACGTGATGGTGAGTGGCAAACTACAGGGGGAGACGGTGGTTTTGGTAAACGTATATGCCCCGAACTGGGATGATGCCAATTTTATGAGGCGGATGCTAGGACGCCTTCCGGACCTAGAGATGGGAAAGCTGATAATGGGGGGAGATTTTAATACGGTGTTGGAACCAGGGCTGGATAGGTCGAAGTCCAGGACTGGAAGGAGGCCGGCAGCAGCCAAGGTACTTAAAGATTTTATGGAGCAGATGGGAGGTGTAGACCCGTGGAGATTTAGCAGACCTAGGAGTAAGGAGTTCTCGTTTTTCTCCTATGTCAATAAAGTCTACTCGCGAATAGACTTTTTTGTGCTGGGTAGGGCATTGATCCCGAAGGTGAGGGGAACGGAGTATACGGCTATAGCCATTTCGGATCACGCTCCACACTGGGTGGACTTGGAGATAGGGGAGGAAACAGGAGGGCGCCCACCCTGGAGAATGGACATGGGACTAATGGCAGATGAGGGGGTGTGTCTAAGGGTGAGGGGGTGCATTGAAAAGTACTTGGAACTCAATGATAATGGGGAGGTCCAGGTGGGAGTGGTCTGGGAGGCGTTGAAGGCGGTGGTTAGAGGGGAGCTGATATCAACAAGGGCACATAAAGGGAAGCAGGAGAGTAAGGAACGGGAGCGGTTGCTGCAAGAACTTTTGAGGGTGGACAGACAATATGCGGAAGCACCGGAGGAGGGACTGTACAGGCAAAGGCTACATGTAGAATTTGACTTGCTGACTACAGGCACTGCAGAGACACAATGGAGGAAGGCACAGGGTGTACAGTACGAATATGGGGAGAAGGCGAGCAGGTTGCTGGCACACCAATTGAGGAAAAGGGGAGCAGCGAGGGAAATAGGGGGAGTGAGGGATGAGGAAGGAGAGATGGAGCGGGGAGCGGAGAGAGTGAATGGAGTGTTCAAGACATTTTATAAAAAATTATATGAAGCTCAACCCCCGGATGGGAGGGAGAGAATGATGGGCTTCTTGGATCGGCTGGAATTTCACAAGGTGGAAGAGCAGGAAAGGGTGGGACTGGGAGCACAGATCGAGGTAGAAGAAGTGGTGAAAGTAATTAGGAGCATGCAGGCGGGAAAGGCCCCGGGACCGGATGGATTCCCAGTCGAATTCTATAGAAAATATGTGGACTTGCTCGCCCCGGTACTGACGAGGACCTTTAATGAGGCAAAGGAAAGGGGACAACTGCCCCCCGACTATGTCTGAAGCAACGATATCGCTTCTCTTAAAGAAGGAAAAGGACCCGCTACAATGCGGGTCCTATAGACCTATTTCCCTCCTAAATGTAGATGCCAAGATCCTGGCCAAGGTAATGGCAATGAGAATAGAGGAATGTGTCCCGGGGGTGGTCCACGAGGACCAAACTGGGTTTGTGAAGGGGTTTTGGAGAGGGGTATGTTAGATGGGTGCAGCTGTTGTATAGGGCCCCAGTGGCGAGCGTGGTCACGAATGGACGGGGATCTGCATATTTTCGGCTCCATAGAGGGACAAGGCAGGGATGCCCTCTGTCCCCATTATTGTTTGCACTGGCGATTGAGCCCCTGGCGATGGCGTTGAGGGGTTCCAAGAAGTGGAGGGGAGTACTTAGGGGAGGAGAAGAGCACCGGGTATCTTTGTATGCGGACGATTTGCTACTATACGTGGCGGACCCGGCGGAGGGGATGCCAGAAATAATGCGGATACTTGGGGAGTTTGGGGATTTTTCAGGGTATAAATTGAACATGGGGAAAAGTGAGTTGTTTGTGGTGCATCCAGGGGAGCAGAGTAGAGAAATAGAGGACCTACCGTTGAGGAAGGTAACAAGGGACTTTCGTTACCTGGGGATCCAGATAGCTAAGAATTGGGGCACATTGCATAGGTTAAATTTAACGCGGTTGGTGGAACAGATGGAGGAGGATTTTAAGAGATGGGATATGGTATCCCTGTCAATGGCAGGGAGGGTGCAGGCGGTTAAGATGGTGGTCCTCCCGAGATTCCTCTTTGTGTTTCAGTGCCTCCCGGTGGTGATCACGAAGGCTTTTTTTTAAAGGATTGAAAAGAGCATCATGGGTTTTGTGTGGGCCGGGAAGACCCCGAGAGTGAGGAAGGGATTCTTACAGCGTAGCAGGGATAGGGGGGGGGCTGGCACTACCGAGCCTAAGTGAGTATTATTGGGCCGCTAATATTTCAATGGTGAGTAAGTGGATGGGAGAGGAGGAGGGAGCGGCGTGGAAGAGATTAGAGAGGGCGTCCTGTAGGGGGACTAGCCTACAGGCTATGGTGACAGCCCCATTGCCGTTCTCACCGAGGAACTACACCACAAGCCCGGTGGTGGTGGCTACACTGAAGATTTGGGGACAGTGGAGACGGCATAGGGGAAAGACTGGAGCCTTGGGGGGGTCCCCGATAAGAAACAACCATAGGTTTGCCCCGGGGGGAATGGATGGGGGATATGGAATGTGGCAAAGAGCAGGAATAACGCAACTGAAAGATCTGTTTGTGGATGGGAAGTTCGCGAGTCTGGGAGCGCTGACCGAGAAATATGGGTTGCCCCAAGGGAATGCATTCAGGTATATGCAACTGAGGGCTTTTGCGAGGCAACAGGTGAGGGAATTCCCGCAGCTCCCGACACAAGAGGTGCAGGACAGAGTGATCTCAAAGACATGGGTGGGGGATGGTAAGGTGTCAGATATATATAGGGAAATGAGGGACGAAGGGGAGACTATGGTAGATGAACTAAAAGGGAAATGGGAAGAAGAGCTGGGGAAGGAGATCGAGGAGGGGCTGTGGGCAGATGCCCTAAGCAGGGTAAACTCGTCGTCCTCGTGTGCCAGGCTAAGCCTGATTCAGTTTAAGGTATTACACCGGGCACATATGACTGGAGCACGGCTCAGTAAATTTTTGGGGGTGGAGGATAGGTGTGCGAGGTGCTCGAGAAGCCCAGCGAATCATACCCATATGTTTTGGTCATGCCCGGCACTACAGGGGTTTTGGATGGGGGTGACAAAGGTGCTTTCAAAAGTAGTCGGAGTCCGGGTCGAACCAAGCTGGGGGTTAGCTATATTTGGGGTTGCACAAGAGCCGGGAGTGCAGGAGGCGAGAGAGGCCGATGTTTTGGCCTTTGCGTCCCTAGTAGCCCGGCGCAGGATATTGCTAATGTGGAAAGAAGCCAAGCCCCCGGGGGTGGAGACCTGGATAAATGACATGGCGGGGTTTATAAAGCTAGAGCGGATTAAGTTCGTCCTAAGGGGGTCGGCTCAAGGGTTCACCAGGCGGTGGCAACCGTTCGTCGAATACCTCGCAGAAAGATAGACGGAATGGGAAAAAGAAGGCAGCAGCAGCAGCCCAGGATCCCGGGGGGGGGGGGGGGGGGGGGGGGGGGGGGGAGGAGGAACCAGAAGGACTCTCGGGGTTGTTAATATATACTGTATAGTATGTATAGGTCGTTGCTACAGATAATTATATATTGGACTGTTAAATTATATTTTTGGAGAGTGTTACTTGTGACAAGGCAGTTGCCAATTAGGGCTTGTTTTCATTTTTGTTATTTATTATTTATTCATATTTTGTTTATAAAATAGGTCATTGTTATTTGTGTTGTTATAATATTGTGTAAAGGATGCACAATGTACTGTGTTGGTTGACCAAAAATTTTCAATAAAATATTTAATAAAAAAAAAAAAAGCTGCTGTGCAGAGGGACCTGGGTGTGCTGGTGCACGAGTCGCAAAAAGTTGGTGTGCAGGTGCAACAGGTGATTAAGAAGGCTAATCGAGTTTTGTCTTTCGTTGCTAGAGGGATGGAGTTCAAGACTAGGGAGGTTATGCTGCAATTGGTACAAGGTGTTGGTGAGGCCACATCTGGAGTATTGTGTTCAGTTTTGGTCTCCTTACCTGAGAAAGGACATATTGGCACTGGAGGGAGTGCAGAGGAGATTCACTAGGTTGATCCCAGAGTTGAGGGGATTAGATTATGACGAGAGGTTGAGTAGACTGGGACTGTACTCATTGGAGTTTAGAAGGATGCGGGGGGGATCTTATTGAAACATATAAAATTATGACGGGAATAGATAGGATAGATGCGGGCAGGTTGTTTCCACTGGTCGGGGAAAGCAGAACTAGGGGGCATAGCCTCAAAATAAGGGGAAGTAGATTTAGGACCGAGTTTAGGAGGAACTTTTTCACCCAAAGGGTTGTGAATCTCTGGAATTCCTTGCCCAGTGAAGCAGTTGAGGCTCCTTCTTTAAACGTTTTTAAGAAAAAGATAGATACCTTTCTAAAGAATAAAGGGATTCGGGGATATGGTGTACGGGCCGGAGAGTGGAACTGAGTCCACAAAGATCAGCCATGATCTCATTGAATGGCGGAGCAGGCTCGAGGGGCCAGATGGCCTACTCCTGTTCCTAGTTCTTATGTTCTTTACTCTGGTGAAGGAATCAAAAACAAGGGAAATAATCTTAAAATTAGAGCTAGACTACGCAGGCGCAAAATTAGAAAGCACGTTTTCACATGGGATATTCAAAATCTGGAACACACTCTGATGAATGCTGCAGCAGTTGGAGCTTCCAAAGGTGGGCAACCATGATCTAATTCAATGCTTGAGCAGGCTTCAGGGGCTGAATGACAGCCTACTACTGTTCTTAATATACCTTTTCTATGTTCCGTAACCACCTCCATTTATAAAGATCGGCATTTTGTTCATGTTATGTTTACCTCCTGTTGTGAGTGGTTAGTTGAGTATACTTTAGTTTAAGTAATAACGCAACTGTACTACTAGCTGCTTGTTTTTGAAAGCACAAGGCCTATATTCAGGACTACTTTGAAATTGTTGATCAGTTTTTGCCTATTTTCTAGCTTGGTATGGCTGTATCCAGCACTTATAACTTTTTAAAATAAATTGTATAACATGCTTTTTTCTTCTTCAGAGAAGCTGTTGTCTCTATTGCCAGAATATGTAGTTCCATACACTGTACACTTGCTTGCCCATGATCCGGATTTTACCAAAACACAGGATATTGAGCAGCTGCGTGACATCAAAGAGTAAGTAATGCTAAACTGCTGAAATTTGACCCTGGAACATAGATTTTTAAGTAGGTTCCATATCATGGAAGATGCCATTTATAGCATCCTCTTTTTAGTCTTGTTGACCTTGTTTGATTTTTTAATGTTGCTAAGGCTTCTTCTAATTGTATTTGATAAGGTGCCTGTGGTTCATGTTGGAAGTTTTAATGACAAAAAATGAAAATAATAGCCATGCTTTTATAAGGAAAATGGTGGAGAACATCAAGCAAACAAAGGATGCCCAAGCACCAGATGATGGCAAAATGAATGAGGTGAGAAATACATGTCTTGTAACACATTGCTTTACAGAGATGCATTAGAAAAACTAAATCACTTGGTGTAGTCTGTACTATTTAAACCGAGGAAAATTGTCCTGTAAACACGTGCACATTCTTGTGTTCATAATTGTAAGTGCTAAAGTTGCAAAAGATCATAATTATCTGTTTCAAATGTATAGCTGGAATTAATACTTTTTTAATGCAACTTTATTTTCAAGCAAAATTAAGCATAACCTTCTTAATCTTCCAACTTTGCATTCAAAATCAATATTACAATATCTGAAATTCATGCTGAACTATAAAATGGTTCCTTTATTCCATTTATGTCATTTTGAATACGGTGACAGGGGCTAGCACTGCTGCCCCACAGCGCCAGGACCCCGGATTCAATTCAGACCTTGGATGACTGGAGTTTGCAAGCTCTCTCCGTGTCTGTGTGGCTTTCCTCTGGGTGCTGTGGTTTCCTCCAGGATTTGCCGTTTAGGTGGGTTTACAGGGATAGGGTGGGTGAGTGGGCCTAGAAAGGGTGCTCTTTCAGAGGGTTGGTACATACTTGATGGGCTGAATGGCCTCCTTTAGGGATACTGATACAATGTGGCTCAGTAAACAATATAGATGCGAAGATTAGCAGATGGGCAATTAAAATTTTCAGATGACATTTGTTTCATTAGCCTGTTTACTGTAAAACAGTACACACTTCTTCATTCTTGTGTGCTCTGCCCGAAGGCAGCTCCCTGGATCATAGTTATTGCCATGTTTCTATGTCCTGTGCCAGTCTTTTGATTTTCCTCCAACTTCCTTCAATTTTCAAACCTTCCAATATTGATAATATTTTCCTTCCTCTTCCTCATTTTCATTGAAATCTTCCTTCCATAATATCTCTTATTAGTCCACTTCTTCTTGAGATGTGCATTACCCAGTGTCTCTGCCTTTTCATTTAAAAAAAAATAATTTTACAGTACCCAATTCTTTTTTCTTTCTCCATTAAGGGGCAATTTAACATGGCCAATTCACATCTTTGGGTTGTGGGGGTGAGACCCACGCAGACATGGAGAGAATGTGCAAACTCCACACGGACAATGGTCCGGGATCGAACCCGGGTCCTCAGTGCCTTGAGGCAGCGGTGCTAACCACTGCGCCATTGTGCCGTCCTGTCTTTTCATAATTACATTCAGTAAATTTTTGTTCGTTCACTATCCTCGGTACTTAATTACTTTATTTTTTTGTCCAGCTGATCATTTCCATTCTCCTCCAAACCCATATTTCAAAGCTATTTAGCAATTTGGTTGGTCTCCACTTTCCATAATGTTCAAGTCTTCACCATACAAAATGTGTAGATTTAAGATTATAATAATAAACAAAGAAATGCCATACAACTGCTTAAATTGTTTGTCAGCTTAATACCACCAAAAATAATATTTATGCTTTTATTTAAAGGTCTCTTATAACAATGTAAATAAATTCATTTGGCAATTATGATTGAGGCATGATTTTCTATTTATTTCTTTCATATTCTATCATGGGATGTGCATGTCACTGGTTAGGCCACCATTTTTTGCCCATCCCTAATAACCCTCGAGACGGTGGTGATGAACCATCTTCTTGAACTGCTGCAGACCATGTAATGGTGCAGGTACACCCATATTGTCGTTCGGAAGGAAGTTCTGCGATTATGACCCAGTGACCGTGAAACAACCGTGATATGGTTCCAAGTCAGGGTGGTTTGGAGGGGGCGTTGCAGGTGTAGTGCTCCTATACTTCTGCCCTTGTCCTTCAAGGGGTTTGCAAGCTGCTGTTGAAGGAACCTTTGTGAATTGCTGTAGTGCATCTTGTAGATGGTACACCTGGCAGCCACTGTGGAGTGTAGTGGAGAGAACGAATGTGCTTGATGGGGTGCCAGTGAAACAGACTGCTTTGTCCTGGATGATGTCAAGCTTTTTTGAGTGTTTTTGGAGATGCACTTACCCAGGCAAGTGGAGAATATTCCAGCACTTTTCTGACTTGTGCCTTGTAGATGTTGGTGAGGCTCTAGGGTGCCAGGAGGTGAGTCACTCAGCGCAGGAGTCCTAGCCACTGACCTGATCTTGAAGCCACAGTATTTATATGGCTGGTCCACTTCAGTTTCTGATCAAACCCTCCCCCAAGAACGTTAATAGTGGGGGATTCAGGGGCAGCATGGTGGCGCAGTGGTTAGCATTGCTGCCTCATGGCGCCGAGGTCCCAAGTTCAATCCCGGCTGTGGGTCACTGTTCGTGTGGAGTTTGCACATTCTCCCCGTGTTTGCGTGGGTTTCGCCCCCACAACCTAAAGATGTGCAGGGTAAGTGGATTGGCCACGCTAAATTGCCCCTGAATTGGAAAAAATTAATTGGGTACTCTTAAATTTATTTTACAAGAAATAGTGTGGGATTCAGCGATGGTAATGCCATTGTAATGTCATTGGAAAATGGTCATTTCCTGGCACTTGTGTGTTGTGATGTATCTTGTCACTTATCAACCCAAGCCTGAATGTCATCTAGCTCTTGCTGTATTTGGGTACAGACTACATCTGTGTCTCAGGAGTTGTGAATGGTGCTGAACATTTTACAATCATCAATGAACATCCCACTTCTGACCTTCTGGTGAAGGGAAGGTCTTTGATGAAACAGCTGTAGGTGGTTGGGCCAAAGACACTATCCTGAGGAGCTCCTGCAGTGATGTCCTGGGACTGAAATGAATGACCTCCAATAACCACATCCAGCTTCCTTTCTAGGTATGACTCCCAACCAGTGGAGAATCTCCCCCCCGATACCCATTGACTTCAGCTTTGCAAAGGCTCCTGATGCCACAGTCCATCAAATGTGACCTTGATATCAAGAGTGGGGTGACGTTCAGGGTGGTGGGGGTGCAGTTTATTGGGCTACTGGTTGCAATTACAAGTGTAAAAGCTCTGTTACCTGTCTGTAACAGCTGGTAGAAATGGAAATCTATAGCTGTTTCAAACTCGAGCCATCCAATATTGTAAACAGACCTTCTGCCGTAAAAAGTAATGGTTTTTTAAAGCAGTTTGGCATTTAGGTCTGATGTGCGCAAAGAAATGAATGAGTACGATTTGATGGATATTGCGGAGACATGGCTGCAGGAGACAAGGATTGGTTAGTTGAGGACATCCTGAGGGTGGACCGGAGGTATTCGGTGGTGCTGGAGGAAGAGTTGTTAAAGGAGAGACAGAGGCTCCAGATGGAGTTTGGGCTGGTGTCCACAAGAATGGTGGTAGGGCAGCTATGGAGGGCCAGAGGGGAGGTTTATGAGTACAGGTAGAGCGAGCAGGATGTTGATGCACCAGCTGAGGAAGCAGGCGGTGGCGAGAAACGGAATCTTCCCTAAAACCTGCCTCAAAATCCACGTCATCCCAATTTGGGGCATAAACACTCACTAGCACCACAGGCTTCACCAAATGCCATGGGTGGCATGGTAGTGCAGTGGTTAGCACTGCTGCCTCACAGCTCCAGGGACCTGGGTTAAATTCCTGCTAAATTGCCCCTTAGTGTCTAAAAGGTTAGGTGGGGTCACTGGGTTAGGGGGATAGGGTGGAGGCTTCAGTAGGCTCCTCTTTCCAAAGGCCAGTGCAGACTGAATGGGCCAAATGGCATCCTTCTGCATTGTAAATTCTATGATAACTTCCCGCTTGCCATCACGTACCTGACCCCAGGGTTGGTTACAATACAGCCGACCTCAAAGACCACCCTCTTGTTGACCAGCACCACCACCCCACTTGTCTTCATATCCAGCCCCGAGTGGAACACCTGATCCACCCACCCCTTAAAAAAATAAATAATCTTTATTGTCACAAGGAGTCTTACATTAACACTGCAATGAACTTACTGTGAAAAGCCCCTAGTCGCCACATTCCGAACCTTGGGCCCTGGAGCTGTGAAGCAACAGTGCTAGCCACTGTGCTACCGTGCTGCCCATCAGCCGTGTCTGATCCCCCAGCATCGTGTGTCTCCTGAAGGAACACAACGTTCAACTCAAACACGATCATTTAACCGGCCCCGCACATTCCGCTTCGGGGCACTCCCTGACCCTTTTCCTTGCTGATGAGCCATGTTCTTTCCCCTGCTCCCTCTGGCCTCTGCCCGCATCTCATGTCCATCCCCAAGATGTCCACCACTGTCCCTCCTTAACCAATTGCATCACACCAGCATTTGCTACGGCAGTATCCCTCCCTTCCACCCCACACCCCCATAGCCAAAGAGAAAATCAAGCCATCCCCCCCCCCCCCCCCCCCCCCATCCACCGCTCCTGTGGACCTCCCACTTCACCCTTGTTAACTAGCAAACCAGCTAACATTGTGGCCCCGCCCATGGTCTCCGTCTACACCCCTCCCCAAATCCACCTTCATCACCCCCCGAAACCGAAACATAAAAGAAAGCACTCTCGCCCTCTCTGCTTCCCTTCTCATTAAATTCACCAATCCACCCATCTTGTGAACCTACATTCCCCATATTGAACATCTCCACAGTTCAGTGACCTCCCACTCCTCTCATAAATTCACTCGCCTTCTCTGGCATTTCAAAATAAAACTCCCAATTCGATGCGTGACACACAGATGAGCAGGATTCAGCACCCCAAACTTCACCCCCTCCTTGTAGGGGGCAGCCCTAATCCACACCCAGATCCTGGTATATTCTCAGCTTCCTCCCCTCCCAGGTGCACTTCTTCATCTGCCTCGCCCATTTCATGATTTTCTCCTTATCGAGAAAATGATGCAGCCTCACCACCATCGCCCTTGGTGGCTCCTTCACCTTCGACCTTCTCCTCAGCACCCTGTATGCCCGATGCACCTCGAGGGGATAGCCAAAGACCCCTCCGCCATCAGCTTCTCCAGCACATTTGCCACATATTTAGCAGCCTGCACTCCTTCGATCCCTCAGGCATTCCCACAATCCAGAGATTCTGCTTCCTGGAGTGATTCTCGAGGTGCTCCACCTTCTCCCTCAACCTCTTGTGGCGATCTTCCACCAGCAGCATCTCTGCCTCCAGCAAGGCCAGCCGGTCCTCATGCTCCCCCATCGACTCCGTCCACCTTCTGGAGATGGGCCTTGCCACTACAGCCTCTGCTCCACTCTCTCGATAGCTGCCTTAAGCGGTTCCTCCATTTTAGCCAGGTCCTCAGATCTCCTTCCTCCGCTGCTGAAACTTGTTCAAAAAGTTCACAAGCTGCTCTGAAGACGACTGGGCAGGGAACAAGGCCCCAACAAATATTGAAACAGATATTAAGAGTTTTTATGAATATCTTTAAAAAGAAGATATGTCATGTCGCATTACATTCACCCCCCACCATCTGGCCTGAGCTTGCGAAGTCCTACAAACTGTCCTGGCTTGAGATAATTCCCGCCTCTTTAACCTGTGGTTACCCCTCTCTCTGGCTCCACAAAGACATTACCTGCTAATGTTCGCATTCAAACTATTGTCTGGCATCTTTGACTTTGTCTATATAAATGTTTCTGGAACCCACCTCTCCATTCACCTGAGGAAGGAGCAATGCTCTGAAAGCTAGTGATTTGAAACAAACCTGTTGGACTTTAACCTGGTGCTGTAAGACTTCTTCCTGTGCTCACCCCAGTCCAACGCCAGCATCTCCACATCATCTTTAAAAAGAAGAGTTAACAAAGTGAACATTGGTCCTTTAGAAAGTGAACCTGGAGAATTTAATAGAAAACAAGGAGATGGCAGATGAATAAAATAGGTATTTTGCACCAGCCTTCACTACAGACGATACATCCCAGAAGCAGCTATAAAGCAGCAAATTGAAGGGAGGAAGGAACTCGGGAAAATTACAGTCACCAGAGAAGTGATACTGAGTAGATTGTTGGAGCTGCGGGCAGACAAGAGTTGGGGCCCGGACTTCATCCTGGGGTCTTTGAGGAAGTGTCTAGTCAGATATTTGATGTGTTGATTTTAGTTTTCCAAAACTCCTTAGATTCAGGAAAGACTACATTAGATTAGAAGATAGCAAATGTAACTCCATTATTCCAAAAAGAAAGGGAGTCAGAAAGCAGATAACGTGCCAATTAGTTTAACATCTGTTGTAGGGAAAATGTTCGAAGTTATTATTAAAGAAGTTATCCTGAGGCATTTGGATAAGCTCAAGGTAATCAGGCAGAACCAGAATGGTTCTGTGCAAGGAAAATCATGTTTAACCAGCTTATTGGAATTCTTTGAGGAAGTAACCTATGCTGCGGATAAAGGGGAACCAATGGATGCACTGTATTTGGATTTCCAGAAGGTATTGATAAAATGCCATATCAAAGGCTTTGTGGAAAATAATAGCTTGTGTTATAGGAGGTAACATCTTGGCCTGGATAGAAGACTGACTGGAAACACAGTAGCCATAAATAAGTTTTTTTGGATGGCATGATGTCACGAGTGGTGTGCCACAGAATCAGTGCTGGCACCTCAACTGTTTACAATTTATATAAATGACTTGGATGAAGGTATTGAAGGGACGGTTACCAAATTTTCTGATGACACAAATAAAGTAAGTTGTAAAGAGGACATAAGGAACATACAAAAGATATGGATAGATAAGTGAGTGGGCAAAGATCTGGCAAATGGAGTAAAATGTGGGAAAATGTGAAAGTGTCCATTTTGACAGAAAGATAAAAAAGAAGCATATTATCTAAATGGTGAGAAATTGCAGAGCTCTGAGGTGCAGAGGGATCTGAGTGTCCTAATGCATGAATCACAAAAGGCTAATATGCAGATACAGCAAGTAATTAGGAAAGCCAATAGAATTATATCATTTATTGCAAGGGGAATTGAAAACAAAAGTAGGGAGACTATGGTTCAGTTTACAGGTCACTGGTATATTTGGAGTACTGTGTACAATATTGGTCACCTTTAAGGAAGTATGTCAATGCATTGGAAGTAGTTCAGAGAATGTTTGCCAGGCTAATATCTGAAATGGGTGGGTTGTCTTCAGAGGAAAGTTTAGACAGGCTAGACTTGTATCACTAGAGTTTAGAAGACTTGATTGAAACATATAAGATCCTGAGGGGTTGTGACAGTGTGAATGGGAAGAGGATGTTTCCTCTTGTCGGAGTCAAGGGCTAAGGACAAGTGCTTAAAACTGAAATGAGGTGAATTTGTTTCACTTAGATGCTCGTGTGTCTTTGGAATTCTTTTCCTGAAAAGGTGGTCGAAGCAGGGTCTATGAACATTTTTTAGGTAGAGGTAGATAGATCATTGCTGAGCAAGGGGGTGATAAATTTTGGGGTAGGTGGGACACAGATTTGAGGTTACCATCAGATCAGCCATAATTTTATTAAATAGTGGAGCAGGCTCGAGGGGTTGAATGACAGCCTCTTGCTCATTATTCATACGTACCTTTCCCTGTCCAATGGCACGGTGAATGTAGTCAGATACTGAGTTGAACAGAGAACTGCTATTGCTATACTGTGGCTTACTAGATGTATTGCATGCAGCCACATGATCTCCATTTCATTCGGCAGAAGAAGAACATCTCACAACCATGGCTCAAACTGATATGTATCCAAAGTACTGAGACACAGATGAGATTATTGTGTCATTGACTGTTGTCACAAGGGGTTATAACAGGGTAGGTGCCAGTGAATTGAAAAGATCAATGTGTTCTTAAAAAATTACATCAAAGTATATGCACACAATTACAAACTTGTTGGGCTGCTTTCAGTGTCAAGTAAAATAGGTTGAGCAGTAAGTTATCAAAAGGAAGCAAAGTATCTACAAAGGGGGAAAAATAGGTTGTGAGTGAACAAAAATTTAGAAGATTGGATGTATTGTAGGAAAATGTGAATTTTTCCACAAAGACAGGAAGAGCAGAAAAGTAGTCTGCCGTGTAAATGGAGAGATTGCAGAACTACTACTACAACTAACGTATTCACTAATGAACAGCTAGATGTCAAATTTGAAATTTGTCAGCCAGCTGCAGCCTCATCAGCCTGGTGCAGGCAGTGAGACCACTGCTGAAGCACAGGCTGGTGTACTTGTCGCTTATATGCACATGGTTTGCGTTTTGCCACAGCTGCTCTTGGGCGAGTCAGTGTCCTCAATGGAGAACGTTGTTGTGGCAGTGTCCCAACTCCAGTGTGAAACCTGTTCAGTTTGACCCACTTACCATGCGTGAGATTGAAGCTTCAGAGTTCCAATGTGGGATCATCAACCAACTGCTGACTCCGGGTCATGTTGGTGTTGAGTCACGGGTCATTCCACAGTCCAGCAGCAGAACTACCTTTCTCAGGCAGGTTGGTCCAGATTGTCTGGCTTTAGATGAAGCATTTGCTGGGCGGGTGGGTGATGACTTCTACCCATCAGGATGTTTGTGCACTCTTTCTAGCAATTGTGCTGTGCTAGGCACGCAACTGATTTGTGGTGGCACAGTTGCACAGCATAGGGAGCCACTTTGTTTGTTGACCAATTACTCCTGAGATGTTCTTCATGATCTAGTTCAGCTGGACATCTGCCAGTTTTCAGCCTTCAATTGAGTACCTGAGAGCTGAAGAGGAGATTCTTTAAGTTATGGTGTTGGCTCCCGAAGAGGTTCCTGCTCGTTTGCTGATGAGATTGTTGCAAGTCTTAAGTTTAACTGAGACTTGCTGGGGGTGTGGCTTGAAGGTCAGTGTGTGTGGTCCAAAGTGACAAGCTTGGTTTGATGCATTAGTTTTGACAGGAGTCAGATTTTAGTAAGTTTGCCATGAGGAGCACTGTTCATGTCCTTTACATCTCTCGCTTGGTAAGCACAGCAGATATCATCTGCATCGATGAACTTGGGGCTGCATGTGGCTGGCAGGTCATTTATGTACAGGTTGAACAGGGTAGGGCCAGTACTGATCCTTGAGGTAGGCCATTTCACTGCCTCTTTCATGTGCTGGGTTTGGGCCCCATATGGATTCAAAATAGTCTGTTTTGAAGAGAGAAGCGATGGGGTAAACAACCCAGGATGGTAGGACCCTAGAAAGCTTTACCAGTAGGCCTTTGTGCCAAACAGCGCCGTTCTGGGCAGGAATACAGAGAACCATTTTGTTGCCATGACATAGATTTGGTCATAACCCACAGCTTTGCCAGGTTTCAGTTTGCTGATTTATGGCTTTGGTTGTTTAGCTGGTCTTGAGTTCTTTCCCCTTTTGAAGGATCTCCATTCCATAGCAACATTGCGTTTGTGGCTCGGTCTGGTAAGAGCTCTACCACCTTTGACAAGGTGAGTAACCACTGCACTTAGTGGGATGCAGCTCCGGTTAGAAGTTGCAGGTTGCTGCCCAGCAGCTAGTTGCTGGATCAACCTCCAAACTTTCCAGCTGGCTGAGTGCAGTCCAGGTTGCCAGTTAGCTCTTCCCAGCGAGTGCAGCATACATTGCTAATGTTTTGATGAAATAGTCAGCAATATCGGGATCGCCTGGGGAGTTCAAGGCATTCACAATCGAGGCAGAGAATATACATTGGATGAAACCTACGTGGAATGCTCGCTTTGGCAGCTCTAAAGATGGCCTTGGTGAAGCGTGTGTACGTCTCATTCATTGGCATCTGTTTGATCGGAATACAGGCAACAGACTTTCCTACTGGTCAGTGAAGCTTTGCCAGCACGCTTTGCGGAAATTCCACCTTGGCTTTGGCTGAATGAGAGGTATATGGAGCCCAATGTGGACAATTATAGACCGATGTTGACTTTTCGGATAATCATTGAGAACTTGGTTTGTGGTTTGAAGGGCATATATCCATTAATGGAGATGATACGTGCAAATTAGTACATTTTAGTAACAGAACGTTAGTATTATAGTAATAAAATAATATTTGGTACAACTTTACTGCCCAATCAAAGTTGGAAATAGAAATTGGCAGAAAAAGCTCCTCATATTTGGAATGACAGTTATGGTGGCCAGAGACAGAGCAAGGTATCTGCCAGATCATGGCACACCTGGCAACGTGGGGGAATGGGGGAGGACACCCGCTCATGGTGGCCATCGAGGCGACAGTCCCCCATAGCTTTTATGCGATTGGGTCCTTCCAGGCGCTGAGCGGGGAATCTCACAGACGTCGGTCCACAGGTGCATCCATGCCGTCACAGAGGCCCTATAAGCCCAGGTGGCTCAATGCATCCACTTCAATGTGGACACAGCCCAGCAGGATGCCTAGGCAGCGGGGTTCGCTGCCATTAATGTGATGTCCAGGGGATGATTGACAGGATGCGCGTTGCCCTACAAGCACCTGCAGATGACATGCGCTCTACAGAAACCGAAATGGGTTCTACTCGATGAACGTGCAGCTGACATATGACCATCAGCTGCGCATAATACATGTTTGCGCCCGATACCCAGGCAGTATGCACGACGACACCATCCTGACACACTCGACGATTCCTGACATGTCCGGTACAGCAGGAGTGAAGGCGATCTGCTGTGACTCCCACTCTGCGGCCTGGGTCCCCGTTGGCAGGCGTCTTCTGGGGCGACCGGGACTGGGTGGGCTTGCTGCTCGAGTGTCCCAGGTGGCATGGCGTCACCCTATTGTGCCCCATCCCACCAGATGCATGTTGTGGGGGGAGAGGAGAAAGAGTCTGGGGTGCTGCGTTCCGGCACCTCCCATGCGGGAGTCACCGGCATGGGTACCATCACCACCTCCTCCCTCGAGGTGCACGACGGCCCCTGCGCTAATCCATGGGACGGGGGTTAAGTGGAACTATCCCCTGAAGCTCCCCCGCCACCTGACCCCACCAGTCCTGGAGGTGCACTCTAGTCTCGACCAGGGTCTGCATGCTCACGGCAGTGGAGTGGACATATCCGTCTGGGACTGCACCACATCACCCGTTGACTGCCACCGCGTTCTGGGTTTGTGTCACATCAGCCTAGGTCTGGGCCATCTCCCTTGTGTCTGCATTTCCTCAGCCAGCACCTGGGCAATGCCACTGATGTTCTCCGCCATGGCCTGCTGTGACTGGGCCATGCTCAGAAGCCCAGCTGCAATTTCCAGGTGGCTCTGGCACGTGGTTGCCTGTGAGGCGGCAGCCCTGTCCTGGGCCTTGGCCAGTGCCTGCACAGGCCTTGGACATGCTTTTCCAGAGCCAAAACCGTCAAACCCCCCCCCCAGGCCTTCACTGCGGACGCAAGCCGTGCGATGTTGGCATGGCTAGCACGCATGGTTGCTGGCACCTCCTCCTGCACCCATTTGGACTCCTCTAACTGCACCTGCAGGTACTGAAAAGCTGAGAAAAGTGTATATATTGTTAAGCAATTGTTGAAGAAAACAATGGACAGCCAATCTGATCCATATCTCGCACTATTGAATAACAGAGAGTCACCATTGTCACATGGTAGATCGCCAGCAGAGTTACTCATTCCATACTTGACAAAGAAGGAGGAGAGTGCAGTGGTACTGCAAGAAATACAAAACATTAAAGCAAAACAAAAGCAGTTCTATGATGGAGTGTCTAGAACTTTAGCACCTGTGAGCAGTGATGGCATTGTGAGAGTAGAAGATTCGGGCAGTCGGTCGAGAGAAGCCTTTGTACTTGAAGAAGTAGCACCTTGTTCCCGCAATGTACAAACAGAGGATAGGTTGGTTTTAAGACCCTCAAGTCCTTCTTAGTGTGGTGAGCAGAACTGGAAGCAATACCTGAATTTAACCTAATCATGACAAATGTTGAATTCTTTACCCATCAGTCTGGCCTCAATAAAACACTAGATGGATTTGTAGGCATGGTATTATTTATTTTTAACCAACTTATTAACCAGACTTTTATTTTTAACCAGACTTTTAATCAAGTCTGACTCGCTTCAAAGGGACACAGAACCAGTCTCCTGGACCCCCTTGGAAACGAATGAGGTCCGAGACAAAGAGATCTCTGCAAATGCATTCAAATGGCATCAGGTTTCACATACAGATTCCCATAGGTCATCCTTTTCCCCTCCTGACCTGGCCATACATCCTAATTGGCTCACTTCTCATTCCTTAACCCTGGGCCTCTTGTTACCCAGCATCCTTTTCCCCATCCTCCACCAGACCCCTCCCACCTTCCTTGCCATGCTTTCTGAATCTCTTTGTCTCTTATTTGTGAACTCACTACCATAAGACTGGCTCGCATCTACATTACTGTAACTAATATTTGAACTAACTATTTTATATCACATTCGTCATTCCGTCCTTTTATCATTTCATGATAACCTATCTATTCAATCTGTAGCTATGGCCCCTCATCTAAGAAGATTCGTCGCTGCATTTCCAATTCTTGTTGCAGCACTCCATCATCTGCTGGATCCTAACAGCCAAGATTCTAGGGGCGTCTATCTGTTCCAGTGCACCCCGCATTCTACCCATCACGCATTTAAGGATGGCCAGGCCCACCAAGATGCAGCCGAGTGCCACTGCTAAATACATGGCCATATTTATCAACCAGTCCTTCCAACCTCCAAATCCCCAGTTACCCCAAGAGCCAGAATCCTGCATTCCGTCCAGGTGATCCCATATGCGATCCATAAATTTAGTGATTTTAGCGGTTAAGTCTTGAACTCCCATGATACATTTGCCCTGCACTATGGCGCATACCCCACCCTCACGGGCCAGAAGATAGTCAAGAGCATACCAGTTCTGCATTGCAAACAACCGCAGCTGAGACAATTCCTCGGTTATTGCCCCGAGGGCTCCCAAGGTTTCGTTTCCCAGGATGGTAAGGCCACAAATAAAATAATTCCTATCGCTAACCGCCAAGGAACCCCCCACACCTCCCAGTTTATCCAGCTTTGAAACGCCCATTCGGGCCGCCTAGCAATGCGGAAAGCCCTAGTCCCAACAGTGATATGAGAGACATTCGCCCAGCCGCAAAGGAGCTGGAGACCGGCGTTCAATGGAACGCAGGTGGTGTTGTAACAAACGCATTGGCCAGACGCCTGAGTGACATGACACCTCCTGTCCGTACAGGTGGGGAACAGACATGTTATATTCGTTTCCACCTCTACCAGCAAACAGTCGTACCCGTCACTGCCGAAACAATTCTCGTACGACCGGGAGTCTCTATTGGGAGTGAAGTGGCTAGGTATGTATGCCCTCCACCGTTGCAGCCTATCATACTGTGAGTGGGAATTATCCCGAGGAAGGGGAAGGCAAATAGCCGGTGGCTCGGAACGCTGACAATGAACCACCGTTTGGGGAGTGCCCCAAAGCGGTGAAACAGAAAATAACCTAGACACCGTTGTGGGGTTCGGGTAGCAGACAACCCGTCCCTGGCCATACAAGCGGTGGTAAATCTGGTAGAAGAGAATCATACTACCCGCGTTTTCCTCAGTCTGGCTCCTAAATGAATTAAGTGTATCTCCGGATAACCTACGTTCTAGTTGTACTCCCCTCCTTACACGCCCCGTCCTCTCTCTAGTCCCCCTCTCTCTCTCACAACCTCTTCCTACCCTCTCCTGACGGTCTGATTTTACCTTTATGGAACCAATCTTAACACATCCAAAATCAAATTTACATGTAGTCCAAAAACACGGCAATGTCCATGTAATGTTCCCTTCCCATCGCTGGGACCGGTGCAATTGCTTCATGAGTCCTGCATTGTCCGTTAACCTGATGACCTTCCATGAGTCGATACCATGTCCTCGTATATGGGGGCAGCGAAGAACATCACCTCTGCATAAACAAAATGTCCTTGTAGTTTGGTTGGGGTCATTCCAAACGAGGCGAGGCCAAAGATTACACAGGCGGTGCGCATCTATCCCATCATGCTTCACACCTGTAAAACAGCGCTGGGGAAGGGAGGCAGGTTAGTAACCGACCTTTTTACAGTGGTAGAGGTGGGCCCAAGCACTCCGCCCCTCCACTTTACCACCCCCACTGCAGTTAAGGAGAACTTGGAAGGGCCCCTCCCATTGTGGCTCTGACCCTTTCCGAGTCCAATTTTTGACCATGACATAACTACCGGGTTGCACTGAAAGTGAGCTAGGTAATGGGGGCAGTGGCGGGTGAGCCGCGCGGACCTGGCCATGGAGCTCTTTGAGGACCTTAGTGAGGGCTAGAACATAGGTGGTCATTTCTTCAGTCATATGGTGAAACTGAACCAGTCTGGGAACATGCAGGTTCCAGGGAGTTCTAAGGGGCCTGCCATAAAATATCTCGGCAGGAGAGAGCCGGGCTGGTCCCGCAGCAGGAAGAGGGCAACGGGGAGCAACTTAAGCCATGTCAGTTCCGTGTCTGCTCTTAATTTAGCCAATTTAGTTTTGAGGGTCTAATTGTGTCTCTCAACCAACCTGGCCGCCTGCGGTCTGTACGCACAGTGTAACTGCTGGCGTATGCCCAACTGGGAGCAGAACTCTCTATTAATCTGTCCAATAAAATGAGGCCTGTTATCAGAACTTAACTGAGCTGGTATACCGTACCGGGGAATGATTTCCCGCATCAGAACTTTAACCACAGTAGCAGCTTTATTATCGGTAGTCGGATATGCCTCGATCCATCTGCTGAACACATCCACAATGATCAAAACATATTTATAACATTGACATCTTTCCAACTCAATGTAATCCATTTGGAGCGTCTCAAAGGGACCACTGGGTAACGGGGTTTGCCTCATACCACAAGGGATACCTTTGCCGGTGTTATTTTGCTGACAAATCAACCACCGATTACTGATACTCTGGGCCAACCCTTGCATTTTAGGGTGCCACCAAGTGTCCAGCAACAAATCACTAGTCCCCCGAGCTGTTAATCTGACGTGTAATATGAGGGCCCACGCTGACTGTGGCCATAAATGTGGTGGTATTGTAACAAAATCGTCTGTACCTTCTTTTCCCGTGACTGTGGCTGTAACCTTGACTGGCCATTCGGTCCCAATGAACGGCCGGTATTTGTCCTCCAACTCCCAGTTTTGTCCGGTTCTGTCGTAGGCCAGGGTAACATGGTGCAGTGAATGTTCAATATCTAACGTCCACCACTGGGGAGTGATAGAAATATAGCACTGTTGTCTCATCCTCCATGATTGAACCGTTACCCCTTCGTCTCCGCACTCTAGCTGTAGCTGGAAGATACACAAATCTCGGGCCAACAAGTTACAGTCCAATCCAGTAGTCACCACAAACTGATGGTCTGCAGACTTATTCTCGTAAGTGACTGTCACAGGTTCAGAAATAGGATACTCACACACCTGTCCTTGGAACCCCGACAAATGCTGGGTGTGGTCGGATAGTGGAAGTCGAAGTTCTGATTGCACCGAAGACATGGCTGCTCCAGTGTCGATTACAAATAAACAGTGTTGATCTCCTATCTGCAGAGAAATAATAGGTTCCCTGTCCGATTGGAGAGTCCTTATGACTAAATTAGCTAGTCAATCTTGTGTTGGGAAAGGGTTTGCCTGGGAGAAGTCAGTGTACCTCGTCTGTCCTCCCCTTGGTGGGTACCCCCTCCTTTGGGTCGGGTAGTCTCCTTCTGCTGCCCGTCTTTTAAAGGGGCATTCCTGTTGCCAGTGATCTGCACGGCCGCAATTAAAACATGTATTGTTCCCTCTATATCTGCCCCGTCCTCTCTTCCCAGTAGACCTATGGCCCCTCAGAGGGGGCGGCAGTTGTGAAGCTGTTTGTGCATTCGGTGGGCCATAAAGAGGAGTTGAGGGCCTATTTGGGTGGGTTTGATATCCTACCCCATGTTGATCCACCCACCCAAGGTCACAATATTGGGGTTCCAGCTGGTAAGCCACCGTATCTGCCGCTGGTTGGGGTCTCAGATCATCCTTTTTCATTACATACTCAGTATTAATCTTTGTAACTGAGCCTTCTTCCTGGTCTACACCCTCCTTCCAATAAAATCTGACTGCCCTGGCCATCTGAGAAGGGTCGTTCTCTGTCCAATTCATGTTATTACATTTCACGGCAGCAGCCACGGAAGGTGGTAGGCAATGCATTAACATAGCACAATATTGAGGGGAATTCTGACCATTTTGGTACGGCAAGTCGCCTGACTGCCCACGGTAGATTTCATTAAAACGTTCCAGAAATTCCTCTGGCTCTTCAGTCTTTTTAGGTTTGAGGTCTAAGATAGCAGAAATGTTTATGGGCTTTTGAAATATGACATTCAACGCATTCAGGATTTGTGCCCGTCTATCATCGTCCAAAGCATGGGCTTGCTTGGCTAGCATAATTCAAGTGATTGAAATGATTGCGGTACTCTGCTGGGGTTAAAATCTGCTGGACTAGGGCCCAGAGGTCCCTTGAATCAGCTTGATAAACTGAGATGGTAGTTCTCAGATAATCCACAAAAGCAGCAGGAGATTTCTTGCTGTCTGGGATTGCAGCCTGAATAGCCATCATCTCACTGGGTCTCCATGGGAAATAAACGTCTATTGTGGGCTGGGCGGCCGCCGTTACAGCATCAGGGTTTGGTATTTTCCTAATCGGCAACTATCTCAGAGTCTCACTAGGGGGCGCTCTAGCGGATTCCTCTGGCTCTTCAAAGACTTTGTCCTTCCCTTCCACTAGGGGGAGCTCCAGCTCCTCAGAACCATTCCCATCCTCTTTCTTTGTTCTCATACTTTTCTGTCCTACCATATCGGTCTGAAGGGATCTAGGTGGTATGCGTGATTGTTTCTGGATAGGATCAGGATCCTCTCTCATTGTCCGAGATCGGGTCCTAGAGTTAACTGGACTTGTTGAACAGAGCTCCCCTTCTCTAATAGACGGTGAAGATGCTGAAATATGACCCAAGCTATCAACCGAAGGGGCTGGAGAGGCTGGCATGATTTGAATCTGGGGAGCAGTGACTGGATATAAATTATGATACCCTGGTGGTTCCGGAATTAGTGCAGACAATGCTACTGGTGCAGTCGGGTCTCTACCCGACATGGCCCAATTCTCTGGGTCCTCATCTCCTTCTGTCAATGCAAGGGCAGCCATTGAACGACGTAGCTCATTTATTTTTTACTCGAGTCCACCCTATCTTTACTTGCACGTTTTTTGAATGCACACTCCTTTTTAAAGAACTCCAGAGTTTTCTGGTTCCCCTTTCACTAATTGGAATCCCCATTTTAAGGGCATTTTCTTGCCAACTTAATAACATGATCTTATCCCTCTCATGTTGACAATATTGTCTCTGTAATCTAGTTAAATGTTTAGCTTTCATACTTTGGCTCTCCTTTTTTTTTTGTCTATTTATAACCAATGGCAATTTTTGCTACTTGGCAAAATTATTTTAAAGGTTTTAACAGTGTTCTTTTAAAACTTAAAATGTTTGAAAATTCAAATTGAATTACTGCAACCTGCAAGCTTAGCTCTGATCTCAGCTCAGAACTGAATTTACGATTTGCTTAACAAACTTGTATAACTTTTACTACTTAATTAATTCTTTATCTTAACAATTTTTCTTTTAACAAGTTTTTCTTACATTCACAAAAATGTTGGCTGCTGTCAATGAGGGAGCAGTTAGCTGTGGTGATTTATACCGGAGCAAAGTCAACTGTCATCTCCAGATTTACACTTTTTAAAATGGTGTCAGTGAGTTTCTTTAAGTTTCTATTAATTCACAAATAAAATGAGATAAACATTATTTCAAGTAATTCAAACTTAAAATTCTGGCAATTTCAATCAATTGCTTGCTAAAATAATTAACTTTCATCAAAGAGGTGGAGAAATCCACTGGTTTCCTTTAATTAATTCAAAACGTAACTTTGCTGGAGTTTCACTGACTCGAAAGAAAGGTATTCAATTACACCACAAGTTGCCTGTTATCTCAAGCTGCAGTTAACCCTTTGAGAGATTTCTGCTTTAACTAACATGCAGCATCTAGTTTGTTTTAAAATTTATCGTTTCTCGCCACTACAGTCCAAGGATACAATTTTAGCTTAATCAACTATAGTTTTAAAAACACTCTCGTGGAACTGAACCATCTTTCCAGATGTCCCATCAGTTCATCAAAAACACTCGTAGAACTAAACCATCTTTCCTTTTCCAAAATCAGTCTAATTCTGATTTCGCAGTTGGTCGGTAACCGTCTGGAGAAATCCCGGGTCTCCGGCACCAAATGACAAATGTTGAATTCTTCACCCGTCAGTCTGGCCTCAATAAAACTCGAGATGGATTTGTAGGCATAGTATTATTTATTTTTAACCAACTTGCAAGTCTGACTCGCTTCTCAGGGACACAGAACCAGTCTCCTGGACCCCTTGGAAACGAATGAGGTCCGAGACAAAGGGATCTCTGCAAATACATTCAAATGGCATCAAGTTTCACACACAGATTCCCATAGGTCATCGTATCCCCCTCCTGACCTTGTCAGACATCCTAATTGGCTCACTTCTCATTCCTTAACCCTGGGCCTCTTGTTACCCAGCATCCTTTTCCCCATCTGACCCCTCCCCCTTCTTTGCCATGCTTTCTGAATCTCTTTGTCTCTTATTTGTGAACTCACTACCATCAGACTGGCTCGCATCTACATTACTGTAACTAATATTTGAACTAACTATTTTATATCACATTCGTCAATCGAAGCTTTATAAAGTTTCAGGATATCCTCCCTATTTTGCATTCAATACCTCTTCATGGTGTCCAAGATCCCATATGCTTTGCTACTTAATGTGTCTTGCCAACTGCAAAGATGTATGCACATGAACCCTCAAATCCCTCATCCCTTCGCATGCTCTATCTGTGTCATTAAGTTCATATTGTCTCTCCCTATCCCAGCTTTCCTAATGCAGACCATCACACTTCCCAGTATTAAATTCCACTTGTCTGCCCATTCTGCTAGTCGATCTATGTCCTGTTCATTGTTGACACCGACATGTACCACGTGTTCTGGTTCACTTACCTATTCGTCCATGAGTGTCACAGGCAAAGCCAGCACTTGCCCATCCTAATTGTGTTTGAGAAAGTCATGGTGAGTTTCCTCCTTGACCTTTTTCAGTCCATCTGATTTAGGCACACTCAGTGCAGTTAGAAAGGAAGTTTCATGGTTTTGACTTGGCAACAGTGAAGGAATGGCAATATAGTTCCAAGTCCGAAAGATTGTGGCTTGGAGGGGAACTTGCCGCAAGTTCCCGTGCACCTGCTGCCCTTGTCAATCAACGTGGTTGAGGTTTTGGGTTTGGAAAGTTCTGTTGAAAGAGACATGGTGAGTTGTTGCAGTGCACACTGCTGGTGGTGGAGAGAATGAATGGTTAAAGTGATTCCAATAAAGTGGGTTGCTTTGTCCTGGATAGTTTTGAACTTCTTGAACATTGTTGGAGCTGCAGTCACAGTAATACATAACACTCCTAACTTCATCTTGTAGATGGTGGGCAGGTTTTGTGGAGTCAGAAGGTGTTACTGCAGAATTCCAAGGACCTGAGCTCTTGTAATCACAGTATCTAAATGACTGGCCCAATTAATTTTCTGGTCAATGGTAAAACCACACACACACACACACACACACACACACACACACAAAACCCCAACACAATGTTGATGCTTGGGGATTCAGCAGTGATAATTCTGTTGACTGTCATGGGGAAATGGTTCGATTTTTTATTGTTGGAGATGGTCATAGCCTGGCACTTCTGTGTCACTTATCAGCTCAAGTCTGGATGTTATTCAGGTCTTGCTGCGTGTGGACAGTGACTGCTTCAGTATCTTTGAGGGTGGTATTAAACATTGTGCAGCCATCCGCAAACATCCCCACTTCTGACCTTATAATAAAGGAAATGTCATTGAAGTAACAGAAGATTGAGCCTCGGACACACCCATGAGGAACTCCTGTAGTGATGACCTAGAACTGAGATGGATGACCTCAAATATCCAACAACCACAAACCCCAGTAGAATATGTATGTAATGTTTTGAGATGGATTTTCAGAATTTAAATCTCACACTTGGTTAAGTATTCAGTTTCCACATTCAAAAAGGAAGAGCAAAAGACAGGAACATAAGAACTAGGAGCAGGGGTTGGCAATTCAGCCCCTCGAGCCCGTTTCACCATTCAATATGATTATGGTTGATCTTTTCTCGACCTCCACTCTACTTTCCTGCCTGTTCTCCATCACCCTTCAACCCATTACTAATTAAAAATCTGTCTATCTCCTCAAATTTACTCAATGACCTGGCATCCACCGCACTCTGGGGTTGTGTACCCTTATCCTAAAACTATGAGCTCTCGTTCTAGATTTCCCCACAAGAGGAAGCATCCGCTCTGTCTACCGTGCCAATTTCTTTTATCATCCTATATACCTCAATTAGGTCTCCTCTCATTCTTCTAAACTCAAGACTGTATCGGCCTAAACTGTTCAATTTCTCTTCATAAGACAAACCCCTCCTCTCTGGAGTCAATTTAGTGAATCTCCTCTGAACTGTGTCGAATTCAACTACATCCCTCCTCAAATACGGGGACCAAAACTATACACAGTACGCCAGGTGTGGTCTCACCAATACAGTTGCAGCAACTCTTCCTCACTTTTATAGTCTATTCCTTTAGCCAAAAATGCAAAAATTCCATTTGCCTTCCTCATTATGTGCTGTCCCTGCATGCAAGTTTTCTGAAATTCATGCATGAGGACAACCAGATCCCTCTGCACCAAAGGACAGAATGAAGTTCCATTGCCTGTTAGTTTCTTCTGATGTTGGGTAGATATAACAATTCACAAGTTTTTTATTTTATTCCAAACTCACTCAAAGCACATCCACAAAGCACCAACAAAACATAGTACATACAGTTTGTTAAATTTCCCCCCTTTTAATCCCTAACCCTCCTCGCGACAAACAAATCCTCAAACATGGACAGAAACAGCCTCTACCGTATGACAGACCCTCATCCAATATCTTGAGGGCAAACTTAATTTTCTCCAACCTGAGGAGAAAGTCCCCCATCCACGCCGCGACCCCCAGTGGCGCTGCCAACCTCCAATTTAAGATAATCTGTCACCAGGCAATCAGAGAGGTGAAGGCCACCACATCGGCCCTCTTCTCCTCCTGCACCTCCAACACCCCAAAAATAGCCACCATTTGGTTTGGTGTCAGCTTCACCCCCACAATCCCTGACAGACTCCCAAACACCACCTCCCAGAAGCTGTCCAATTTTGTACACCCCCAAAACATGTGGGAATGGTTCACCAGCCCCCTCCCACACTTCTCTCACTCATCCGCCACTCCTGGGAAGAACCCAATCATCTGGGCCCCAAGTCACATGGGCTTTGTGCACCACCTTGAACTGTACGTCTCATCCTTGTGCAGTAGGGGATTGAGTTGACCCAGAGCATTACTTCACTCCAATCTGCTCATCCCATCTCCAACTCCTCCTCCCACGTACGCTTAATCCCTTCCACGAAGGCCGCTCACTTCTCTCCCAACCACCTACATATATCCCCAATCCTTTCATCCCTCCATACATCCAGGATCAACAACTTCTCCAGCAACGTGTACTCAGGCACTTGGGAAAAGAGGACTGTTCCTTTGCGTAAAATCCCGCAATACCTAAAGTCACTCTATCTTGATAACTCAAACTTCTAATGAACCAGGACAGGTGTTAGATTTGGAGGTGGGTGAGCACTTTGGTGATAGTGACCACAATTCGATTCCGTTTACTTTAGTGATGGAAAGGGATAGGTATATACCGCAGGGCAAGAGTTATATCTGGGGGAAAGGCAATTATGATGCGATGAGGCAAGACTTAGGATGCATCGGATGGAGAGGAAAACTGCAGGGGATGGGCACAATGGAAATGTGGAGCTTGTTCAAGGATCAGCTACTGCGTATCCTTGATAATTACGTACCTGTCAGGCAGGGAGGAAGTGGTCGAGCGAGGGAACCGTGGTTTACTGAAGCAGTCGAAACACTTGTCAAGAGGAAGAAGGAGGCTTATGTAAAGATGAGACATGAAGGTTCAGTTAGGGCGCTCAAGAGTTACAAGTTAGCTAGGAAGGACCTAAAGAGAGAGCTAAGAAGAGTCAGGAGGGGACATGAGAAGTCTTTGGCAGGTAGGATCAAGGATAACCCTAAAGCTTGCTATAGATATGTCATGAGTAAAATAATGACTAGGGTAAGAGTAGAGCCAGTCAAGGACAGTAGTGGGAAGTTGTGCGAGGAGTCCGAGGAGATAGGAGAGGTGCTAACTGAATATTTATTTGTCAGTATTCACACAGGAAAAAGACAATGTTGTCGAGGAGAATACTGAGATTCGGGCTACTAGACTAGAAGGGCTTGAGGTTCATAAGGAGGAGGTGTTAGCAATTCTGGAAAGTGTGAAAATAGATAAGTCCCGTGGGCCGGATGGGATTTATCCTAGGATTCTCTGGGAAGCTAGGGAGGAGATTGCTGAGCCTTTGGCTTCGATCTTTAAGTCATCTTTGTCTGCAGGAATAGTGCCAGAAGACTGGAGGATAGCAAATGTTGTCCCCTTGTTCAAGAAGGGGAGTAGAGACAACCCCGGTAACTATAGACCAGTGAGCCTTACTTCTGTTGTGGGCAAAGTCTTGGAAAGGTTTACAAGAGATAGGATGTTTAATCATCTGGAAAGGAATAATTTGATTAGAGATAGTCAACACGGTTTTGTGAAGGGTAGGTCGTGCCTCTCAAACCTATTGAGTTCTTTGAGAAGGTGACCAAACAGGTGGATGAGGGTAAAGCAGTTGATGTGGTCATAATGGATTTCAGTAAAGCATTTGATAAGGTTCCCCACGGTAGGCTACTGCAGAAAATACGGAGGCATGGGATTCAGGGTGATTTAGCGGTTTGGATCAGAAATTGGCTAGCTGGAAGAAGACAAAGGGTGGTGGTTGATGACTGGACTCCAGTTACTAGTGGTGTACCACAAGGGTCTATTTTGGGGCCACTGCTGTTTGTCATTTTTATAAATTACCTGGAGGAGGGCGTAGAAGGATGGGTGAGTAAATTTGCAGATGACACTAAAGTCGGTGGAGTTGTGGACAGTGCGGAAGGATGTTACAAGTTACAGAGGGACATAGATAAGCTGCAGCGCTGGGCTGAGAGGTGGCAAATGGAGTTTAATGCAGAAAAGTGTGAGGTGATTCATTTTGGAAGGAATAACAGGAAGACCAGAGTACTAGGCTAATGTTAAGATTCTTGGCAGTGTGGATGAGCAGAGAGATCTCGGTGTCCATGTACATAGATCCCTGAAAGTTGCCACCCAAGTTGAGAGGGTTGTTAGTGAGGCGTACGGTGTGTTGGCTTTTATTGGTAGAGGGATTGAGTTTCGGAGCCATGAGGTCATGTTGCAGCTGTACAAAACTCTTGTGCGGCCGCATTTGGAGAATTGCGTGCAATTCTGGTCGCTGCATTATAGGAAGGATGTGGAAGCATTGGAAAGGCTGCAGAGGAGATTTACCAGAATGTTGCCTGGTATGGAGGGAAGATCTTATGAGGGAAGGCTGGGGGACTTGAGGCTGTTTTCGTTAGAGAGAAGAAGGTTAAGAGGTGACTTAATTGAGGCATACAAGATGAACAGAGGATTAGATAGGATGGACAGTGAGAGCCTTTTTCCTCGGATGGTGATGTCTTGCACGAGGGGACATAGCTTTAAATTGAGGGGAGATAGATATAGGTCAGATGTCAGAGGTAGGTTCTTTACTCCGAGAGTAGTAAGGGCGTGCCTGCAACAGTAGTGGACTCGCCAACACTAAGGGCATTCAAATGGTCATTGGATAGACATATGGACAATATTTTTTGGCATCTTCCGCCCAATAGTAATGCAGCAAATTCTGGAGCGTCAACCCCTCATCTCACCTTTGCAACAGAGCCCTAACCCCTGGCATCCTGCCAGCCCAAACAAACTCCGATATCAGCTTGTCAACCCTCTGGAAAAAGGCCTTTCGGAGAAAGATTGCGAAGGACGATAAACCCAAATCTTGGCAGTACATTTATTTTTACCACTTCCATCCTCCCTGCCAGTGTCAAGTACAGGGCATACCACCTTTTAAAGACCTTTCCAACCAACCACCTCTACGGAGTCCGTCAGGTTCCATTTGTGCATAGTGGCCCAGTTATGCACACCTGAATCTCCAAGTACCAAAAACTGTCCCCCGCCACCTTAAAGAACAGGGCCCCCAAGTTCGCCCTTCGTGCCGAAGCAATTACTGGAAAGACGTCTTTTTTCCTAAAGTTCTATTTCTACCCTGAAAAGGCCCTAAATTTCCCAACAGAGCCATAATCCTCCCCAAACCCAGTGGGTTTGCCACAAACAGTAATAAATCGTCAGCATACACCTTCTGCTCCCTACCGTCCCTCACAGTCCCCTCCACTCAGTATAGGCATGCAAAACTGTTGCCAGCGCGAACAGCAATGCTGAAAGCATACACCCCTATGCAACCCAGAATATTTCGTATTTATCTCATTCGTCTTCACAGTTGCCGTGGGGAAAGCAAAAATTTCGGCCCAAAACCAAACCTCCAGGTATTGTCACCCTACTCGGTCAAAGGACTTCTACGTGTCCATTGACATGATCATCTCAGACTCCTGCCCTCTGAGGAGCTCATTACCACGTTTAACACCCTCCTGATATTACTGGAGAGCTGCACCCCCTTCACGAACCCTGTCTGATCCTCCGAGACCACCTCCAGCACACACCCCTCCGACCATCTCACCAATAGCTTGGCCAAGACTTTAACATCTTTGTTCAGCAACGATATGGGTTGAGATGTCCCACACTCCATCGGGTCCGTCCCTTTTTTTGTGATCAGCGAAATGGATGCCTGAGCCAGCATAACTGGTAACACCGCCCTCTTCATCACCTCATTGAACATGCTCAGAAAATGGGGAGCCAATTCTGCCGGAAACCAATCACTGTCGATGTACCATTTGTCAATGGTCTCTGTTGATTATTCTTTTGTCTACTATGTACGTACTGTGTACGTTCCCTTGGCCACAGAAAAATACTTTTCACTGTACTTTGGTACGTGTGACAAATCAAATCAAATCAACTGCTTTTGAACTCCACTGGGAAGCAGTCTTGCCCCGGTGCCTTTGCATCATGCCATTGCGCTGCATCACCCCAGTGACTTCTCCAGAGACTGTCACTTCCCCTGCTCCAACCCATTCAGGAGCTGATCCATACCTGCCTCCTCTCCTCCAGACTCGGCCTGTACAGCCCTCGATAGAAGGTCTCAAATACCGTATTGATTTTCTCCGGTCCAACATTACCTCTCCTCCTGCTGGCCTCACCTGCACATTTTCCCTTGATGCTGCCTGTCGACTCGCCTTCTCCCCATATTTATCTTGCATCCCTGGTACCCGTCGTAACTGTCCCACTGCTTTCCCTGTTATCAACCGATCAAACTGTCCTGCAGCTACTTTGTGCCATTAACTCCCTAATTAGGGCTCCAGTATATCTCCTAGCCACCTCTATTATCTCTTCCAGCAACCCTCGTCTCTCCTCCCTCTTAGTCCTATCTCTGTGGGCCTTAAGCAATACGAACCCCCCGCCCCCCCCGCCCAATCACTGCCTTCAAAGCCTCGTAAAATATGGCCACCAAGACCTCCACATTTTGATTAAGCTCCACATAATTCTTGATCGACCCTGCCACCTTACTGCAGAACTCCTTATCCGCCACGGTGCCGAATCCAACCTCTACCCCAGCCTCTGCACCTGCTCCAACCTAAGCCTAACATCTAAGAAATGCGGCATGTGGTCCAAGATCACGATTCCTGCGTATCCCACCCCCGGGCAAAACTGCCTTACCCACCATGAAAAGTCAATGTAACAATGCGTCCAATAAACATGCGAGAAGAAGGAGCACTCCCTCTCTCCCGGGTGACAAAACCTCCACAGGTCCACCATCCACATCTTATCCATGAACCACCCAGCTCCCTCGCCATTCCCAACCTCCCGCTTGGCTTGGAACTCGACCTGTCTATCCTCAGCTCCATTGCACAATTAAAATCCCCACCCATCATCAATTGGTGAAAATCCAGGTCTGGAATTGCACCTAACAACTTCCTCACAAACTCAACGTTGTCCCAGCTGGGCGTATACATATTCACCGGCGCACCCGCTAACACCCCACTCACTATCACAAACCTATCCCCGGGTCCCGATTCTCTCTCACCACCACAGACACGGTTTACTTGCTAAACAGGATCACAACACCCTTCGACTTCAAGTCAAACCCCTAATAGAATGTTTGCCCCAGGCGCACCTTCCTCAGCTGCATCTGAACCTTCACTCGCAAGTCTGTCTCTTGCAGGAAAATCACCTCTGTCCTTAAACCTTTTAGGTATACGAACACCTAAGACCGTTTGACTGGCCCATTCAACCCATGACGTTCGACGTCACAAATCATACCGGAGGCTTCTGCCTCTCCGCTCCCCTCGGATCCCCCATCATCAATCAACTCAGAATCTACCCAGCCCCCCTTTTCCTCCTTAAACTGGGCCTACCTAAGATGGCTGTCCCCTCCGTCCAAACCAAACTCTGTCCACCATTCCAACCATGTTCCCCCACCCCTCCCCAAATGATGGATAACCACTGCAGCGTCTCCCCTTGCTCCTCTTCTGTGCACTCGCATTTTTTTGAAAGGCAAGTGCGTCAGCCCCCTTCCCCATAAATTATTCTGATAGCCTGAAGACTGCCACTTTCGGGCTTGGCTCCACCCTCACCCCCACAATCTTGGACATTGTTTCAAAGAAAGCTGACAAGAACCTGACAAGTCTGGGGTATGCCCAGAGCATCTAGTGTGGTTGGCCGGGCTTCCCTGGCACCGTTCACATTTGTCCTCCACCTCCGGGAAGAACCTGTTCATTCGGGTTCTTGTTGGATACGCTCTGTGCACCACTTTCAATTACATCAGGCTTATCCTAGCGCAAGTGGAGGTGGAGTTGGCCTTGTTTAGTGCTTTGCTCCTGACTCCCCGCCCTATTTCTATCCCTAGTGCTTCCTCCCATTTTTCTTGTGTTTCGTCCAGTGGGGAGCATGTCTTTTCTAATTGTTGTCCGTATAGGTCCCCGCAGTTCTCTTTCTCCCCCCCCCCCCCCCTTTCCATTCACTAACATTGTCTGCTAGTGTGGTGACAAGCAATTTAAAAGTTGCCACCAATCTAGAAATATGATTACCCTCTTGATTGATTTCAGGTTGTCTCTGTTTACAGCATTTGGCTTTTGTGATATTCAAAAGGCAAGTCACTTTCTATAAAACTTTGCATTTGCACCAGAGTAATGGTATGTTGCTGCCATTCTAAAACAATATATCTTCTGACTTGCCATGAACGTTCACATGGGAGATCTGATAGTGTTGGAATGCTGCAACTTATTTTAAATTTGGGATGTATGACACAGGACAAACTTTATTACTGATTGTGTTTTCCTGTTTATATTTTCAGAAACTCTACATAGTATGCGATGTAGCTCTTATTGTCATCACTAACAAAAGTACTACATATAACCTGGACTCTCCAAAGGATCCTGTACTACCGACCAAGTTCTTCACTCCACCTGACAAAGTAACTTTAGTTATTAAATACCCTTGGGCTTTAAATATTCTTTTAATGGGAGGGAATTGGAATGGTAGTGTCTTCCCAGTTGAGCATTTCTCCTGGTGAAGGGATTAAATTTGGATACGTTTTCAGCAGGAAGGTACAAACTGTTACTAGTGGATGAGAAAAGACCCAGCAGGTGGCGAGAGCATGGGAAACGTACTCGGCAATAGCGAAGGAAGTCAGCTTACAAATTTTCCTGTTGAGGGATGGGTGGTGGTGGGGCAATTGCAGGTTCACAAGAATGGTTAGTGTAATAATTGGTCAGTGCAGGCTTTCATTAAATCCACCCCCCGCCCCTTCACTGTTCCTAAATGTGCTACCCTGTAGTATCTCATTCAGGTGTTCATTCTTAATATCCAAGATGCATGATGCAGGTCCTTAGTTATCTGAACTCAACAGCTGCAAATACAGAACACTCAGTATCCCAGTTCTGTCTGATGGAGTACATTTCATAACTTTAGGTGCTCTTAGTTTATGAATAAGACCGTGCCAATTTACCTGTGGAACCTATGACCAAATATTGATAATTGTGTTTGCAGGTTTCTCAATTTTGGTAATGATGTAAAATACAAACTGATGAGGCAATCTGATGATGCACTGTTGGCGTACTAAAAGTGCCACGCTATGGAGTGGTAGGAGGGAGAATGTGGTTTCTTGTAGTTCATCCAAGTGAGTCACAGTGAAAGAATTAGAAAATGGTCAGCTGTATCAGATATGAATCATTTCACGATCAGAGAATAGAGGTTTAAGAGAAGTTTAATTCTACAAGGAAGGTAATGGAGTAGTATACACAAGAGATTTTACAGCAAAAGGAGTAAATAATTTAAAATAGTATGGCAAAATAAAAAGGTTGTATGGGAATGCAAGTCTGTTTTAACTATCGTCTATTGTCGCATTGATTCTGAAGATTCGTTTTTTGTGTCTCAATTGCAAATATATTATTTTTGATGAATGTTTCTTTGCTTAGGATTCCGGCAATACTAAGTGCTACTTGTCAGATGAAGCAAAGACATTATTACTCACAGGGAAGGTAAGTCTCAACCCAATCCTCTGCTATAGGTCACATTATAAAACTGACCACAGTTCATGCAAGTTAGCAATATTTTGTGGGAAATATTAGTACTGGTTCTCTCTGTTCCTCTGAGGTTGAGACTACTCTTTGCAGAAAATATACAAAGCTTTGCTCTGCATCTGTCCCAGAATTTACTTGATCCACAAGTTTTGATGCAGATACTATGGAACCATAAATGCAGAATGTTCCATTTTGCAAGTGACATCTGAGAGTATAAAATTAAGCATAAATCAATTTACCGACAAAAAATGAATGATTTACTTTTCTGCTTTCTTTTAGAAGGTGGCGAGGCTTCTGTCATTGCTTTTGTAATTATATGTTGAAATGTGCATTAAAATTACTTTGCACACTACTTCCGGTGGCGGCTATGAGGAAGTAAGTCGCATGTTTGGTGGCTCCTGCTCTGGCCGTACTTTTGGACCTTTTTCCCCGACATTTTCGTGGTTTTGAGTTTTGGCTTTGAAGGCGCAGACAATTCGGCTCTGGATCCACACTGGTGCATGGAATGGAGAACCCCAAGGGACCGAAAAGGAAGAAATAAAAGGATAAGCAAGGGCTGGGTGGAGGTGGCAGCTGAAGACAACATGGCTGATGTTCGGACCACTGCTGTGACGGCCCAGCCATCGACGGAGGAGGAGCTGATGCAGATCATCCAGGAGGGCTTTACCCGGCAGAAACAGGACTATCTTGACCCGATAAAGGAATCGACCGATCGGCTGGAGCGCAGGCTGGATGCCCAGGATCGGACGATTCAGAAGTTGGAGAAAGCGCTGGCGGACCAGGAGGAGCACCAAACGGTGGTCGAACTAGAGGTGGGGATGTTGAAGGATCAACAAAAGAGGCTGCTGGAGAAGGTGGAAGATCTGGAGAACAGAGCTCGCCGGCAGAACTTAAGAATTGTCGGTCTCCCTGAGGGGGCTGATGCTGGCGCTTTTGTGGCGAGTATGTTCCAGTAGCTTCTGGGGGAGGGGGCTTTTCCCCGACCGTTGGAGGTGGACAGGGCGAGGGCGAAGAAGCCACGGCTGGGGTATCCCCCAAGGCTGATGGTGGTCCGGTTCCACAGATTTTTGGATAAGGAGTGTGTTCTCCAGTGGGCTAAGCGTACTAGGAGCTGCAAATGGGACAATAGCATATTGCATGTCTATCAGGACCTGAGTGTGGAGGTGGCCAGAAGGAGGGCAGGCTTCAAGCAAGTGAAGGAGATCCTGTTTAAGAAGAAGATGAAATTTGGGCTGCTTTACCTGGCGCATCTGTGGGTTACGCACGAGGACCAGCACCATTATTTCGAGTCGCCCGAAGACGCGATGGACCTTGCCAACAAGAAAAGGCTGGTGCTAAACTGAGAGCTTTTTGTTTTAAGTTGTAACTTTTCTGAGTGATGTTTATACGTTTTGATTGTCGTTTTTCTTCTGCTTTTAAATTTGGGTGAAGATGGGGAAGTAAAAGTTATTCGGTTTCTATGGGTTTTCGGTGTTTTGGTGGGGATGGCTGGTGGGGGCTTTTTACTTTTCTATTACTTTGGTTTGCACTATTGGGGGATTCTTTGTGGGTTTTTTGTTTTGGGTTGTCTCCTATGGTAATTGGGTGATTGTTCGGTCTCGGTTTGAGGAGGGAAGTGGTTTTGATGGGCGGGAGGGAGGGGAGTAGGGAACAAATAGGTGGGAGACTCCTTGGTGCCGGAGGCGAGGGTCAGCAGGCTAGCTGGGTGAGCTAGTCTACGCAAGCACAGTGGGGTGTGTGCGTATGATTAATATATGGCAGGGGCTAGGTTACAAAGTGGTGTTGTGGGGGTGGGGGGGGGGGGGGGGGGGGGGGAGTTACTCTGCTGACGAGGGACGGACTTAGGTTTTGGGACAGAGACGAGCTCTGGCGTCGGGGCTGGGGGCGGGCCCAGGAAATGGGGTGGGGCGGGGGCGCGCATGTGTGCCGTCCCGTACCCCCCAAACCAGGCTGATCACCTGGAATGTTAGAGGGCTGAATGGGCCAGTCAAGAGGGCACGTGTGTTCATGCATCTGAGGGCTCTGAAGGTGGACTTGGCGATGTTGCAGGAGACACACCTGAAAGTGGCGGATCTAGTCAGGCTAAGGAAGGGTTGGGTCAGTCAGGTCTTTCTTTCGGTGCTGGACACCAAGACTAGAGGGGTGGCGATTTTAATCAATAAGCGGGTGCAATTCCAGGTGGGCAGTATAGTCTCGGACGTGGGGGGGTGGTGGGGGGGGGGGGGGGACGTTGTGTCATGATGAGCGGCAAGCTGGAGGGGAGGAAGGTAGTCTTGGTTAACGTGTACGCACCAAACTGGGACAGTGTAGAATTCATAAAGAGGGTACTGGGGAAGATATCTGACCTGGACTCACAAGTTGGTGATGGGAGGGGATTTTAATATGGTCATCGACCCCGGCCTGGACCGGTTGTGTTCGAAACGGGGAGGGTGCCAGCAATGGCAAAGGAACTGATAGGGTCCATGGAGCAGGTGGGTGGGTCGACCCATGGAGGTTTAGGCAGCGGACGGGGAGGGAGTTTTATTTTTATTTGCATGTGCATAAGGTTTACTCCCAGATTGATTTTTTCATTCTGAGCAGGGATTTGCTGGCGGGAGTGGTGGACACGGGGTACTCATCACTATTTTGGATCATGCCCCACATTGTGTGGAACTGCAGGTTAGTGAGGAGAGGTCCTAGCGTCCGCAATGGAGATTGGACGTGGGCTTGTTGGCGGACGAGGCGTGTGCGAGAGGGTGAAGAAGTGCATGCAGAACTACCTGCAGGTCAAAGACACGGGAGAAGTCTCAGCTGCGGTGATCTGGGAGGCGCTGAAAGCAGTGGTGAGAGGGGAGCTGATTTTGATCCGGGCTCATAGGGACAGGACGGATAGGGCAGAGACGGACCGAGTGGTTGAGGAGATCCTACAGATAGATAGGAGGTATGAGGCGAGGGATAAAGGGATGCTGCCCCCGGCGATGTCACAGGCCACTATTTTGTTAATATTGAAGCAGGAGAAGAACCCGGAGCAATGCGGGTCATAGCGGCTGATCTCCCTGCTTAATGTGGATGCCAAGTTGCTGGCCAAAGTTTTGGCCTCCAGGATTGAAGATTGTGAGCCGGATGTGATTATGGAGGATCACACCGGGTTTGTCAAGGGCAGGAAGTTGGTGGCCAATATAAGGAGGCTGCTCAATGTCATCATGATGCCCCCGGAGAGCAGGAAGGTTGTGGTAGTTGTGGCAATGGATGCGGAAAAGGATTTCGACCGAGTGGAGTGGGACTATTTATGGGAGGTGCTGGGACGGTTTGGGTTCGGTGGGGGGCTTTATCGACTGGGTTAGGCTGTTGTACCAGGCCCCGGAGGCTAGTGTAAGGACGAATAGGATGACCTCAGACTATTTTAGACTGCACCGGGGTACAAGACAGGGATGCCCCCTCTCCCCGCTGTTGTTTGCGTTAGCAATAGAGACGCTGGCAATTGCTCTTGAGAGCTTCAAGGGGCTGGTTTTGGGGGGGGGGGGGGGTTGAAACATAGGGCCTCGCTGTACGCGGACAACCTGCACTTATATGCAGCAGATCCAGGGGCAGGGATGGGTGAGATCATGGCGACTTTGGGGGAATTTGGCCGGTTTTCGGGATATAAACTGAACATGACAAAGAGCGAGATGTTTGTAGTCCAGGCAAGAGGTCAGGAGGGTTGGCTGGGGGAGCTACTATTTAGGTTAATGGGGGACAGTTTTAGGTACCTAGGGATGCAAGTGGCGCGCGACTCGGGCCGGTTACACAAGCTGAACTTGTCCCGGTTAGTCGAGCAGATGAGGGGCGAGTTTCGGAGATGGGATGCGCTGTCGCTGTCTGGGAGAGTGCAGACGGTTAAGATGACGGTCCTACCAAGATTTTTATTTGTATTCCAATACCTCCCAATTTTCATCCCGCGGTCCTTTTTTAAGAAGATTAATAAAATCATTTTGGGCTTTGTCTGGGCGGGTAAGTCCCCGCGGGTGAAGAAGGCAATGCTCGAGAGGAATTCGGGGGAGGGGGGGGCTTGCCCTGCCAAACTTCAGTAATTACTACTAGGCAGCCAATATTGTTATGATAAGGAAGTGAGTGGTTGGGGCGGGATCGGTTTGGAGGCAGCTTCATGTAGGGGCATCAGCTTGGGGGCGTTGATAACGGCACCTCTGCCGTTCCCACCGGCGAGATATTCCACCAGTTCCATGGTGGTGGCGGCCCTGAGTATCTCTGGTCAGTGGAGGAGGTACGTTGGAGCAGTGGGAGCATTGGTTTGGTCCCCAATATGTGACAACCACCGGTTTGCTCCAGGGAGCCTGGATGGGGGGTTTCGAGTATGGCGAAGGGTGGGAATTGAGAGGATGGGGGACCTGTTCCTGGAAGGGAGCTTCCCGAGCTTGAGGGCGCTGGAGGAGAAGTTTGGGTTGGCAAGAGGGAGGACCAGCGAACCATGTTCACATGTTCTGGGCGTGTCCAAAACTTTGGGGATATTGGCGGATGTTATGTCCAGAGTATTGAAAACAAGGGTGGAAATGAGTCCAGAGGTGGCAATTTTTGTGGTGTCCGAAGATCCGGGAGTCCAGGAGGAGAAAGAGGCAGATGTTCTGGCCTTTGCCTCCCTGGTAGCCCGAAGACAGATAGTATTAGCTTGGAGGGACTCAAAGCCCCCGAACTCGGAGACCTGGTTAACCGACATGGTGAGCTTTCTCGGCCTGGAGAAGACTAATTTCGCCTTGAGCGGGTCAGTGTTCGGGTTTACCAGGAGGTGGCAACCATTCATTGGCTTCTTTGCAGAGAATTAATCGTCAGCAGGGAAGGGGGGGGGGGGGGGGTAGCGTGGAATAGGGGGTTAAATAGGCGAGTCTTGGAGGGACGGGTGTCGGTGTTTGCACAATGTTTATTGTTCTTTGTACACTGTTTTATACTGTTGTTTGTCATGCCAAAAAATACCTCATTAAAATTGTTTGTTTAAAAAAAATAATACTTTGCACACGTTCTCTCATGCTCTCCTTGCCACCCCCATGGTCTCCTGACTTTCAGATCCATGACCCCATATTGCATCAAGCACAGATTCAGTTTCCATGTATGGGGAGTTTGTGCAAAGTATTTGGAAAAAGAACAGAACACCTTGGATTTTACACCAATCTGAAAGAACAGATATCCATTTTGTGGTGGCAAGGTTGCTGACATTTCAATTCCACTGTAACTTTTTTAAATGGGAATAATTTGTTGGTTCTTTGTCCCAGTGCCAAGCAGTCATGGAACTGAACCACTGTTGGGTGTTGGAGCTGCAAGTTTCCCACCCAATGCTGTTTGTTCTAGTTTTGGTAGCAGAGTGTTGTGCTCAGACAAACAGCATGAGTTTGATACAGAGTTACTGATGGTCTTGACCTGGAACTGTTCAAAAGTGCTAAACCTCCCTGCAGTTCAGGATCCAAGACAGGCTTGCAGGTAGTTTCCAAAATATATCAATTTAAACCAAAATTACACAATAGCTTCCAACTTTATTTTTGTGTTTTTAAAGTGACTAAAAGGATATTTTAGTCAAATATGTTCAAAGCAGATTTTTGATACAGGAGGATGTCGAGGGTTATGGGGCAGGCACGAAAGTGGAATTGATGCAAAGATCAGATCAGCCATGATCTCATTAAAAGGTGCAGCGGGTGTGAGGGTCAGAATGGCCTTCTGTTCCTATATATTATATTTTTATGGCAGAGCTTCTGTCTCAATGCCAGTATGATATCTCCGTATCTCTTGATTCCATTAGAAACCAAAATCTATCTATCTATCTGCTTTGAATTAACTCAGTGACGGAACATCCACAGCTTTCTGGGGTAAAGAATTCCAAAGATTCATAAATCAGTGAAAGAAAATTCTCCACTCAGTCGTAAATGGTCACCCACTTACCCTGAGGCTGTGCCCTCCTGTTTCAGATTTTCAACTTGGGGGAAGTAACCTTCCAGTGTCAAAGATAGCAGAATTTCTTCCCTAGAGGACATTGGCCAACCAGATGGATTTGTACCTCAAGTGATGATAGCTGTCATGATCTCCATTACTGGGATTATCTTTATCTTCCAGAATGACTAATTGAATTTCGATGCCACCAGCTGTCCTTGGATTTCATTGAATTTACAGTGCAGAAGGAGGCCATTCGGCCCATCGAGTCTGCACCGGCTCTTGGAAAGAGCGCCCTACCCAACCGCACACCTCCACCCTATCCCCATAACCCAGTAACCCCACCCAACATGAAGGGCAATTTTGGGCACTAAGGGCAATTTAGCATGGCCAACCCGTCTTTGGATTGTGGGAGGAAACCGGAGCACCCGGAGGAAACCCACGCACACACTGGGAAAACGTGCAAACTCCGCACAGACAGTGACCCAAGCTGGGAATCGAACCTGTGACCCTAGAGCTGTGAAGCAATTGTGCTAATCACTATGCTACCGTGCTGCCCATCCTGGTGGGATATGAACCCATGTCCCCAGTGTCTCAGCCTAGGCCTCTGGATTTCTAAACAAACCCCTCTACATTGCCATGACTCCACCATCTCCTCAGAAATTATGTTGCAATTAGATCACTTCTCATTCTTCTAAATTTCAGAATATTGACGTAATTTGCTCAGCGTTTCATCGTGGAACAATCTTCTTTCATGCCAGAACCATTGTAATGGCCTTCATAGTGCCATCTTCAATGTGTGCATTCTTCCTGACCTTTTTAAATTTTTCCAATTAAGGGGCAAATTAATGTGGCCAATCCACCTACCCTGTGCATCTTTGGGTTGTGGGGCTGAAACCCATGCAGACACAGAGAGAATGCAAACTCCACACAGATAGTGACCCGGGCCTGGCATGGAACCCGGGTCCTCAACGCTGTGAGGCAGCAGTGCTAACCACTCGCCCCCGTGTCGCCCCACATCCATCCTTAGCTAGAGAGACAGAAATTGCACACAACTCCACATGTGGCCTAAACAAACCCCTCTACAATTGTAACAAGATTCCTTATTCTTGTACTCCCATCCCCTCGCAATAAAGGACAACATGCCATTTGCCTTTCTAATTGCTTGCTGTATCTACATGCTAAATTTGTATTTCTTGTACAAGTATAAGTACACTGAAGCCCTCTGAGCATCAACATTTTGAAGTCTCATGCGTTTTGTTAAAATAACATCAACATTTAGAAGTCTCATGGCGTTTAAAACATGCTTTTCACTCGGTGATAAAATTCACCGTTGCCCATATTATAATCCGTCTGCCACCGTATTTCCCTCCCACTTAACCTGTTTTTAAATCTCTTGGCATCCCCTTCATAGCTTACATTTCTCCACCCAGCTTTGTATCATCAGCAAACTGAAGACAGACTCTCAACATTTGTTCAACATCTCTGCCATATCCTTGTTTCCCCAAGATAATTTCTGGAGCTGGTTCAGCACAGTGGGCTAAATAGCTGGCTTGCAATGCAGAACAATGCCAGCAGCGCGGGTTCAAGTTCCGTACCGGCCTCCCGGAACAGGCGCCGGAATGTGGTGACTAGGGGATGTTCACAGTAACTTAATTGAAGCCTACTTGTGACAAGCGATTATTATTGTAATAATTTCTCCTGTCTCTGCCCCTAAGGGACAAATATTTACTTTAGCTTTTCCCTTTTCAAATGATTATAGAAGCTTTTACAATTTAAAAAAAAAAAAAATATTCCTGGCTAGTTTAATGCAAGAATAGATGTGTACGACCACTGGCGATATTATTGCTGAGTAAGCCAGACCCCTGAGCGAAGTCTGCCTCACTGATCATGAACCCCTGAGCTCAGAAGCATAGCAACACCTTTAGAATGTTAAAAGTTAAAAGATTTATTTTACTGCCTGCTCCCGTAACCCTTGACTCCTTGCAGATCAAAAATCTGTCTAACTCATGAATCGTTTCAAAATGACCCAGCCTTCACTGTTCTCTGGGGAGAGAATTCCAAAGATTAATGATCCTCTGAGAGAAAAAATAACTCCCCACATCTGTCTTAAATGGGAGACACTTTATTCTGAAGCTGTGCCCCCAGTTCTAAATTTCCCCCAACGAGAAGAAATATCCTCTCAGCACCCACTGTCAAGTGCCTTGTGTGTTTCAGTAAGATTACCTCTCACTTTCCTAAGCGCCAATGAGTTTTGACCCAACCTGGTGCACCTTTCCTCCAAAGACACCCCTTTATTCCAGGAATCAAACGAGTTAACCTTCTTTGAACTGCCTCCAATGCAATATATTGCTGCTGAAATATATATTGGTTTTTGCAAGGGAGAACAAAACTGTCCGTCATACCTTAAGCATGGATCTCACCAAAGCCCTTCACAGTTGTAACAAGACTTCCCTAATTTTATACTCCTTTGCATTAAAGACCAATGATGCATTTGCTTTCCTGATTGCTTGCTGTTCTTTCTTGAATCGCAAAAAGTCATGCATGAGGACATTCCGATCCCTCTTTACCACAGCATTCTGCAGTCTCTCTCCATTTAAATAATCTGCTTTTCCATTCTTCCTACCAAAGCGGACAACCTCATATTTTCATAGGAAACCTTAATGAGTGCCCTGCAATTTGGGGATCTGTTAAGTTTTAGAGTGCAATATAATTTTGAACTCGTGTGTTGTGATATCACTCATGATAAAATGAACTGAAGAGGTGTGATGTGATAGATTTATGTGGATTTGAGTGCGTAATATTTTATTTGTTGCTTGGTTTGCTATGATACTTTGGAAATAATATCAGTTAATGAAAATGCTTCATGGTGAAACATGTAATGTACATTTTTAAAAACAAAACTATACTATGAAGTTCGCCTCATTGTTATTACAATGTTCCTCTTTTATACCAAGAGATGGTGTTTAGATCATATATATTGATATTTGTTGCCACTTTCATTGGTTGCAAATACATGTTCTCCTTTTTGGAATAAGAGCTTCCAATGCCTCCTTACTCAGGCAATATGACTGGCATTTTCAAACCTTGTTCTATCACAATACAGGTTGTCATGTGCATTGCTTTGCAACTACCCATTTGCAGTAGCCTGTTAAAATTTGATCTCAATGTTTTTGGAAAAGCACTAGCTGGAGAATGTTCCAGATAATTATTTCAACAATTCTTTTTGTTAAAAAGAATTTTGGCTGTACTTGTGATATCTGAAGAAATCCAATGGATGATAAACCCTAGCTTCTACAACATGCAAAAAAGGCATTGGTCTATTGAAAGTTTAATTTTTATGTTGACTTACACATATGGTATCATTATTCTCAGCCCAAGCCAGCGACTGTATTGGGTGCAGTAAACAAACCTTTGTCAGCTGCTGGTAGAAGACCACAAGACAGAACTACAGAGACAGGAAGTAATATAAGTGGAAATTCAGACCCCAGCTCGCCAGCTGCAAACAGGGGAAGGTAAGGCTTTACCCTACTTTGTATGATAAAAGATTTGCCTGCGTGTTAAATTACTGAATGTTTGATTCTCTTGTGCTAGAGATTCCACGGACTGAGAAAATATGAACATAAGCAAAATAATACTTTTATTAGTTAATGAGATGGCATGTTGCTGCAAAGCAAGCATTTGTTGCCCATCCCCAATTGGCAGTGGAAAGATGGTGGCGCCCCCTCCTTGTGCCACTGAAGTCCATACAGTGTAAATACATTCATAGTGCTGTTAGAAATGGAGTTTTGGGGAGGAAGGTTGGAGGGAAGGAGAGGAGGGGGTAGAAATGAATGCAAGGCCCCTTATTGATGGGGGAGGGGGAAGGGGGGAAGCTGGAGGGGGGAAGCTGGGGGGCGGGGAGGAGAAGCTGGTGGGGGGGAAGAAAAATAAGAAAAAAAAAGAAATGGAGTTTTGGGTTTTGACCCAGCGACAGGGAAGGAACAGCAATATAGTTTCAAGTCCGAGTAGTGTGTGGTTTGCAGACAATTTGCAGATGGTGGTGTTCAATGGCATCGCTGCTCTTGTCCTTCCAGGTGATAAGAAGTCATGGTTTTGGAAGATGCTGACAAATGAGCCTTGATGGGTTGCTGCAGTACAGCTTGTAGATGGTATACATTGCTGCCACTGAGCACTGGTGGTGGATATGGATGCCAATCAAGTGGACTGTCCTGTCATGAATGGAGTTGAGCTTCTTGAATATTGTTGGAGCTGTACTCATCAAGTCAAGTGAGGAGTATTCCATCACACTCCAGACTTGTGGATATTAGATTGGCTTTGAGGATTCAGGAGGTGAGCTATTCTCCATCGAGTTCTCTGTTTCTGACGTGCTCTTACAGCCACAGTATTTATATGGCTGGTCCAGTTCAGTTTCTGGTCAATGGTAAACTTCCGTGGTGTTGATGGTGGGGGATTTAGCGATGGTAATGCTGTTGAATGTTGAGGAAAGATGGTAAGATTCCCCTTTTTGCAGTATGCTATTGCCTGGCACTTGTTTGGCACAAATGTCGCTTGCAATTTGTCAGCCCAAACCTTTTTAAAAATATTTTCATTGGAGTTTTAACATTTTTCTCAAAAATTACTGAGCAGAACAAAACCAACATATCAGAAATTACAACAGTAACAGTAACCCCAGTAACAGAAATATTGGCATTTCATTATTTACATTGGTGTGTATATAGAACACAGAAAAAATATGCTATTTACAGTAACCGATAAATATAACAGTACACTGATCATCAAATAGCGAAGATGGGAAAAAGTGAAATAGGAGACAAATGACAGGCTATTGAGTTATTATGCAACTTTGGTGTCTCTACTAAAGGCATGAGTGACCTGTGAGCAATTTACGTTCTGTTGATTCGCTATGTTGCAGGACTGGACAGTTGACCTTCTCTTGAGTCCCCTTTTGTTTCCTGGCTCAACCTGCCATTCCTCTGGTTCCCTAGCCTTTTATGTGTTGGAGGGACCTGTGCCCTTCAGAATGTCAAGCCTATTTCCCTTCTTCTCTACGGGGTGGGTGCCCCCTCTCCCCCCCCACCCCAAAAAAAAAGATGTTCCACCAGCAAGCACGTCTTTTGGGACTTGTGGGAGGAACCGGAGCACCCGGAGGGAACTCTCGCAGATACGGGGAGAATGTGCAGACTCCGCAAGACAAAAGCTAAGCCAGGAATTGAACCCGGGTCCTGGGCGCTGTAAGGGGTTCGAGTCCCGAAAGATGTGCTTGTTAGGTGAATTGGACATTCTGAATTCTTCCTCAGTGTACCCGAACAGGCGCGGCATTGTGGCAACTAGGGGATTTTCACAGTAACTTCATTGCAGTGTTAATGTAAGCATACTTGTGACACTAATAAACATTATTATTGTAATAATTATTATTAACTTATGGTTCTTTCAGATGGGGGCCTCCACAGACATCGTAATGAATTTGAAGTGGCACCTGAACTGGTTCCAGGTCCTTAATGTGGCTACTACCACCGGGCTCCTGGAGTATGTTTGTGGGGGACCATGAGTGAGGCGGTGGCTAGTGCCCAGAGAGACATTGCCAGACAGGAGCCCTGTCTGAATTTGAACCCATTCCACCTCGAGCCCTCCTAGCCATTCCCTCACCCTCTCTGTGTTTGCCACCCAGTGGTACAATAGGAGGTTCAGCGGGCCAGGCCTCTCGCGTATCTGCCTCTCTGAAGGATAGCTTTCTGTATCTTGAGATTCTTCTCCGCAGACACAGGGAGAATGTGCAAACTCAGCGTGGGTGACAGGGCCCCCTTCGACAGTGAGTCTTTCAACATCTCTCGCTTGTACAGGGCCAGTGCTGCCGCAAACTTTTTGTAAAAGTCTGCCAGGAACCCTTCCAGTCCCCGTGCCTTCCCTGACTGCATAGAGTTAATGCACTCCATGATCTCATCCAGCCCCAGCGGTGCTTCCAGCTCCTGTCTCATGTCTTCCCCCACAACTGGTATCTCCAGTCCGTCGAGGAACTGGGAACTCAGAGGTGACAGGTCCCGGTAGAAGTTTGGATAGGCCCTGTTGATCTCGTTCGGGGCCGCGACCAGCCTGTTCCTGTCCCTAACGTGCGCAATTTCCCTTGAGGCAGCCTGATTCCTTAGTTGGTGTGTCAGGGGGCAGCTGGCCTTGTCTCCATGCTCTTAGAAGGCCCCTATGACTGGCAGAGCTGGTGGACTGCATTTCCAGTGGAAAGCAGGTCGAATTCCATCTGTACCTTTTTCCTCTCCACCAGTTCACGGTTGGGACCGTGGAGTACTGCCGAGCCACTTCAATTATGGGGTCGATCAGCCACTGCCTGACTGCCCTTTCTTTCCTGTCCCTAAAGGCCTCTTAGCTCTCTCTCGCCTCCTCTTTCTCTCCCCCCCCCCCCCCCCCCGATCACCACCTTCTGTGCCTCCCAGAACGTGGTGGGTGAGACCTATCTCCCCTGATTGCAGGTCATCTAATCGTCGATGGCTTGTGATGTTTTTTCACAGAACGCCTTATTAGAGAGGGGCGCTGGCCCCTCACGTCCATGTAGTGCTGAGTGTGGTCGGAGATTATTGTAACGGAGTATTCAGCCCCCCTACCCTAGAAGCGCCATTTACCCTACTGTACAAAGTCTATGCAGGACTATGCCTTGTGCAATTGGGAGAGGAAGCAGAACACCTTCTCCCTCAGGTATTTGAACCTCCATGTGTCAACCCCCTGCTCCATAAAGGCATTTAGCCCCTGTGCCATTCATTTTTTCCTATTAAGGGGCAATTTAGCGTGGCCTATCCACCTAGCCTGCACATCTTTGGGTTGTGGGGGCGAAACACACGCAGACATGGAGTAAATGTGCAAACTCCACACGGAAAGTGACCCAGAGCCGGGATCAAACCTGGGACTTCGGCGCCATGAGGCAGCAGTGCTAACCACTGTGCTGTGCCACCGTGCTGCCATTCTTGTGCCATTCCTAATATTGCTTCCCTAGGACTCCCTTGTTTGCTAGTATGGTAACCCTCTTACCCTTGTGTCAAAGCACACGTGGAACAATACAGATCTTCTTTACCTGCAGTCGGCCCTTCTCTTAAGTTGCTTCTCTTGTTGGAAGGCTACTTCCACCCTCAGGCAGTTGAGATGGGTAAGGACTCTGGATCTTTTCACCAGCCCATTGAGGCCCCTTGCGTTCCACGTAACTATCCTAATGGAGGGGTTCTCCTCCTCTCCCTCCCCCCCACCCCCCCCCCCCCCCGCCCGTGAGATCAGCCATGCACCCTGTGCGTCTGACCTTGTTTGCCTGGGCCAGCTCTTGCTCCCGGGCCATTTAAGGTGGCCACCGTCACCCTCTTTTCCGTCGTCTCCATATGCAACCTGATACAACCAACACTCTACCTCCCCTCTTGCTCCTCCCCTCTCCCTTTTCCCCAATCCTTAGTCTTTCTGCTCTTCCCTATCCTCCTGTTTCCTTGCCTATAGCCCCTTGCCCACCTTGCGTTGTTGCTCCCCCGCCACTCCATCCCTCCCGAGTGGTACGTTAAGGCCGCTCCCTTCCCTTTACTTCCATATGGCAGCTTTGTTCGCCGGTGTATCAGCGCGCTCTCTCTCCCCCCCCCCCCCCCCCCCACCCCCCCACCCAAAGGATCAAGGTTCATTTTTTACAACCCCACCTGATTCTCTTCCATCCCCACTATCCTGTGCACAGTTGCCCCTGTCCCTTCTGGATCATTAATGACAGCGTTTAGGCCATTGTCCTTTGCTGTTGCTAATCAAATTTGTTCTTCTGAACCTGTTGGCCGCCTCCAGGGAATCGAAGGAATACATCTTGCCCTGGTTGGTGACCCATTGTCTGGCGGGGAAGAGCACACCGTTGCCTCTTGGGCCCCAAGCCGTCACTCTACTCTGCTTGTTGCCTCCTTTAAGGGGGTGTTCGTGGTCTCTACTGCTGCCAAGAGGTCCACCTTCATTGCTGCCCTATGCCTCTGGAGCTCGGTGATGATAAACTCCATCATCTTTTCCATCATCACCTGAGTCTGCACTGACAATTCCGGCTCCGTGTTGCCAGGAGGGCTTCCCTGCTCCGAGGTTGATGTTTTCATCTCCCTGCTTTTATAATAATAATAATCTTTATTGTCACAAGTAGGCTTACATTATAATGAAGTTCCTGTGAAAAGCCCCTAGTCGCCACATTACGACGCCTGTCCGTGTACACAGAGAATTCAGAATGTCCAAATTACCTAACAGCACGTCTTTCCAGACCTGTGGGAGGAAACCGGAGCACCCAGAGGAAACCCACGCAGACATGGGGAGAACGTGCATACTCCGCACAGACAGTGACCCAGCCGGGCGAATCGAACCTGGTACTGTGGTGCTGTGAAGCCACAGTGCTAACCACTGTGCTACTGTGCTGGCTTTACGGCTGGATTGCTCATTTTTCAGCATTGTAGCTGACTTCACGGTAAATGGGAGGTTAGTTTGGGGGATTTTTCGCCCTTTGGGTGCTCGTTTGGTCCAGTTAAAAGGCCTAAACCAGAGGTCCTGGACAAGAGCCACCTTTTGTGCGACGGCTTACTCATGGCTGCCACCGGAAGTCCGTTAGGCCAAACCAGAATGCTGGACAGATCTTGCTGCATCTGGCCATGTTTTTTACGGTATCTGACAAGTTGCAAATGGAACCAGACACTGCAATCATCAGTGATCTTCTAATCATATGATGAATGAAAAATCATTGATGTGGCAGCTGGAGATGGTTGGGCATCATATAGCATTACCTTGAAAGTCTCCAGTGATGTTCTGGGTTTGAGATAGTTGACCTCCAACAACCACAAACCTCTTGCTCTAGGTTTGAATCAATCAGTGGAGCTTTCTCCCGTGGAGACCTATCTTCCTGATTCCCATTGATTCAATTTTGCTAGACTTGTCAAATGCTGCCTTAATGTCACTAAAGGCAGTCACTCCCACCTTGCCTCTGGCAGCTTTTTTGTCCACGTTTGGACCAAAACTGCAATGAGATCCTCTGGTGTGTTTCCATATTGTCAAATCGATGCCTGTGATGTGGCTGCACTGGAACAGCTTAGCTAAGGGCTAGATCCAGATCATAACTCTCCAGTGCAGCCGCTGAGATATTGTCTGTGTCCATAGCCTTCACTGTATCCAGTGCTTTCAATCATTTCTTAATATATCACGTGGAATGAATTGAATTGGTAGAAGACTGCCATCTTTGATGGTGGGGACCTCCGGAGGAGAAAAAAGATGGATCCATCCTAACAGCATTTCTGGCTGCAGATGGTTGCAATTAAGTAGTCTTGTCTTCTGGACTGCTGTTCTGAGCTTATTTACCACTGAGTCTGGGGATATTTGAAGAGCCGACTCCTCCAATTCAACGTTTAAATGCCCCAACCATTCATGAGAGGATGTGGTAGGACTGCAGAGCTTCTGCCTGATTCATTGGTTGTGGATTCAAGTTGCTCTTTCTGTAGCATGCTGCTTCCTCTGTTGAGTATGCAAGTGATCCCAGGTTGTTGCCTCATTTTTAAGTATGCCTGGTGTTGCTCCTGGCATGTTCTCCTGCACCCCTCATTGAACCAGTGTAATCCCCTGAGTTGATCGTAATGGTAGAGTGACATAAATGCCAGATATTAAGTGAGATTAATACCAAATTGTGGTTGTAAACAATTCTGTAGCTGCTTTTTGATTAATTAGATGTGTTCTCAATCTATCTAATTTATTGCACTGGCAGTGCTGAACAACACCATGGAGGGAGTCCTCAATCTGATGCACAATGTCTCTGCAGTGGTCACCTCTACCAATACTGTCATCTCTATCTGTGAGAGGTAGATTAGTAAGGATTAGGTGAAATAGGTTCTTCCCTCTGTTGTTTATTCTTGCACCCCCGTTGTAGGAGCAGAGAGGCAGATGTGCCCTTCATGACCTGGCCAGCTTAGTCAGTCGTTGTTATCCAACCACTCTTGGTGATGGACATTGAAGTTAAAATAAATGGAGTACATTCCGTGACCTCACTCCCCTTCATGCTTCTTCTAAGTGGTGTTCAATATGGTAAATTACTCATTCGCCAGCTATGGGAAGACAGCAGGTGGTAATTAGTAGGAGGTTTCCTTGCCTATGCTTGATGTGATGCCACAAGGACTCCCAGGGCCACTCCCTCCCAAATGTATACCATTGTATTGCAAACTCTCAGGGGTCTGTCCTGCTGGTGGGAAAGGGCATAGCATAGGATGTACTAAGAGTAAAAGGGTGGCTAAGAGTAATGAGCCTCTGTGTGACAGATGCAGGTAATATAATTGGAAATCAGGAAAGGCAGACTAAACTGCTTTGTATCGGCCTTAAGGTACCAGACTTGCAAGGAAAAATAAAAATAAATCATGGGAGGAACAAACTAGATTTGATGTAAGCATTGTTTAAAATGAATGGTAATGGCGAACCTATTAAAAATAGATAAAACTGATTAACTGGTGAGGAAATTGGATGTTAGTCATGATCTTCCAAACGTTTAGGAATTTGTCCCTTTGGATTGGAAAATTGCCCATACCACTCTATTATTTAAGGGAAAGTGAGATAAATTAGGAAATTATTGGCTTATCAGTACCCGAACAGGTGGCGGAATGTGGCGACTAGGGACATTTCACAGTAACTTCATTGCAGTGTTAATGTAAGTCTACTTAATAATAATAACATAATCGCTTGTTGTCACAAGTAGGCTTCAATGAAGTTACTGTGAAAAGTCCCTCGTTGCCACATTCCGGCGCCTGTTCGGGGAGGCTGGTAAAGGAATTGAACCATGCTGCTGGCATTGTTCTGCATTGCAAGCCAGCTAATTAGCCCACTGTGCTAAACCAGCCCCTACTTGTGACAATAAAAAGATTATTATTATAATGCCAGTTGAGGGAAAGTTGGTAGAATCTATTATTAGGTTCAGTGAGACTGAGCATTTGGACAAATATGAGAGAGAGCCAGCATGGATTTGTAAAAGGCAAGTCTTGCCTAATGAATTGGTTGAACTTTTTTGAGAAGCTAACTTTGGTGATGGATAAGAGTGGTGCCTCTGGATATTACTTGATGAAGAACCAGAAGGCATTTGTCAAGGTTCTACACAATACTTTTTTTTAAATGACAGCGCATAGACTGGGACCCAACCTGCTGTCTTCGTTAAGGAACTGATTAGGAGATGGAGGACAAATAGTAGAGATAATGATTATGTACTCGATTTGGCAGAACGTGACTCGTGTTATTTCCCCAGTGTTCTATGTCTGGTTTTTCACTATTTATAATTGGATGAAGGGATGAATAAAGAATGTATAGAGATAGATCGCAGAAAGAAATAGATAATAGAAATCGTGCAATCAGGAGTCTACATGGGAACAAAAAGTTGCAAAAGGGCATTGATAGATTGTGCGTGGGTAAAACTGTGGCAGATGAATTCAGTGTTGGAGAATCTAAGGTTATACACCTTCGACAAAGAAAGATATATCCAAGTATTGTCTAAATGCAATAAACTGAGAACAATGGAGGGGCAAGGAAATGTAAAAGTATAGCAATCACAAAGCTGGTGGATGGGTAGAAAAAGTAATATTTTTGAAAATTAGCCTTTATCTCAAAGATTCTGGAATACAAAGGAGTGGAAATTATCTTTCAGCTGTACAGAACTCCAATTAGATCCCATCAATATTTTCAAACGTCATTCAATAGATGCCACACAAAGGATGTTGCACAAGATGAGGGCTCTTGTATTGGGTAAAATATTGGCATGGATATAAGATTGATTAAAGGACAGAAAACAGACCGTCTGAATAAATGAGTACATTTCAGTTTGGCAAGTTCTTAGTGTGGGTGGTAATTGATGCCAAGGTCTCAGCTATTTTCAATCTATGTTCATGGCTTATATGAAGATACCGAGTTTGTTTGTTTTGTATCTTCACACTTTATTTTCTTTGGGGGATGATGGGGAAGTGTTGGAAGGGTTAGAAGGAAAATAGGAAGAGTTTTTTTCAATATATAAAAGGTAAGAGAGAGACAAAAATAGACATTGGCCCACTGGAAAATATGGCTGGAGAAATAATAATAGGAAACAAAGAAATGGCAGACGAACTGAATAGTTACTTTGCATCAGTCTTCACGGTGGAAGACACCAGGGGGCAGAGATGAGTGCAGTGACCATTACTGAGGAGAAGGTTCTGGGGAAACTGAAAGGTCTGAAGGTGGATAAGTCACCTGGACCGGATGGACTACACCCCAGGGTCCTAAAAGAGATAGCTGGGGAAATTGTGGAGGCATTAGTGATGATCTTTCAGGAATCACTGGAGGCAGGAAGGGTCCCAGAGGACTGGAAAGTGACTAATGTAACACCACTGTTTAAGAAGGGAGGGAGGCAGAAGATGGGAAATTATAAGCTGGTTAGCGAGTGTTATGGACCAGGGTTTAGAAAACTCCAAAGTGTATCATGGAGTTCACCTGACCCACAACTTTTAATAGATTTTGGTTATGGGGAGCACAAGGACCCACTTTACAGGCGTGATGCAACAGAGATCTAAACGTATTTTTAAACAAAAACTATGTTTATTCTATGAATGCAGTTAACATTTTATAAACACAGTTTACAGTTTATCAACTACAAACACTGAAATTTTCCCAAATACAATATTCTATAGGAAACCCTAGTAACTTTCCTAACAAAATCCTTCACCCCAAAACACATTTTAACAAAGACAGCAGGTTTAAATTCTCTACAGAAACAGGTATTACTTTGAAATCATCAATGAGCTGAAGATATTCTTTACTTTTAGAGAGAAAGATCAATACACATCTGCTTGGTTTACATGCAGCTCTCCAACTGAAAGCGAAACTAAACACAGAGCCAAAACCAGCTTTCAGCACAAAATGAAAGTAAAAAGCAGAGCAGAGCCCAGCTCCACCCACACACTGACACCACTGCAGCTGTTTGATAAACACCCATTTCTTAAAGGTACATCCACCTGACAGGAGGTAACAAGGAAGTTAGACAAAAGAGAACTAGTGGACGTGATTTATTTAGATTTCCAAAAGGCCTTTGACAAGGTGCCGATTAGGAGATTGTTAAATAAGTTAAAAGCTCCTGGTGTTAAGGATAAGATCCTGGCATGGATAGAGAATTGGCTGACTGGCAGAAGGCAGAGAGTGGGGATAAAGGGGTCTTTTTCAGGATGGGAGCCGGTGACTAGTGGTATGCCTCAGGGGTCTGTGCTGGGACCACAACTTTTCACAATACACATTAATGATCAGGAAGAAGGAACTGAAGGCACTGTTGGTAAGTTTGCAGATGATACAAAAATCTGGCGAGGGACAGGTAGTATTGAGGAAGCAAGGGGGCTGCAGAAGAATTTGGACAAGCTCGGGGAGCAGGCAATGAAGTGGCAAATTAAATACAATGTGGGAAAGTGAGAGGTTATACACTTTGGAAGGAGGAATTTAGGCATAGACTATTTTCCAAATGGGGAAATGCTTAGGAAATCAGAAGCACTAAGGGACTTGGGAGTCCTTGTTCACGATTCTCTTCAGGTTAATGTGCAGGTTCAGTTGGCAGTTAAGAAGGCAAATGCAATGTTAGCATTCATGTCAAGAGGGCTAGAATACAAAACCAGGGATGTACTTCTGAAGCTGTGTAAGGCTCTGATCAGACCCCATTTGGAGTATTGTGAGCGGTTTTGGGCCCTGTGTCTAAGGAAGGATGTGCTGGCCTTGGAAAGGATCCAGAGGAGGTCCACAAGAATGATCCCTGGAATGAAGAACTTGTCGTATGAGAAACGGTTGAGGACTCTGGGTCTGTACTCGTTGGAGTTTAGAAGGATGAGGGGAGATCTTATTGAAACTTACAAGATACTGCGAGGCCTGGATAGAGTGGACGTGGAAAGGATGTTTCCACTTGTAGGAAAAACTAGAACCAGAGGACACCATCTCAGCCTAAAGGGACGATCCTTTAAAACAGAGATGAGGAGGAATTTCTTCAGCCAAAGGGTGGTGAATCTGTGGAACTCTTTGCCGCAGAAGGCTGTGGCGGCCAATTCACTGAGTGTCGTTAAGACAGAGATAGATCGGTTCTTGATTAATAAGGGGATCAGGGGTGATGGGACGAAGGCAAGAGAATGGGGATGAGAAATTATCAGCCATGAATGAATGGCGGAGCAGACTCGATGGGCCGAGTGGCCTAATTCTTCTCCTATGTCTTATGGTCTTATTATCAATCTGTTGAACTGCACAATAAACTGTGGCCAACGAGACCTGGAATGAGACTTGAACCTGAAGCTTCTGGTTCAGATGTAGGTGCACTACCTACTGAGCCAATGACCTACCAAGGAGGGAGGATACTTCCCATCAGTTCCAAAGAAGAGTCATATCGACTCAAAACATTGGCTCTGTTTCTCTCTCCACTGATCCTGCCAGCACTTTGTTTTTATTTCCGATTTCCAGCATCCGCAACATTTTACTTTTATATTTTAATATTGCTAATTCCGTTTGAAAGTATGTTTATGGTGACATTTGCTGAGCGACCAATTGAATGAAAAAAATCCTACATTCACTTTGGTATACTGCTAATGACTTCAGAAGAAATCTTAGCATATTTGTTTACTTTGTATCACAGGGAACCAAATTCAGAAGTTCCTGAAACCGAAGTTAGTGAGAATGAGGAAAATCCAGTAATATTACTTACAGTTGTACCAGCGAAAACGGAGAAGAAAGATGAACCAGTCAGAAACAAGGTGCAGTATATACGGTATTTGGATCCTGAACTCCAAGGGTCAGTGTAGCATATCCTGACCTTAGAAGAGAAAATTTCTCTTGGAGGGGACAGGAAATAAATTTCATATAAAATGCACTTTTCTCTTATTTACTCCTCCCCCTCGCTGCTGCCTCTGTCCCCCACAAAAATATAAAATATCTCCTAGCTAAGAAGGAAAAATGACTGCTGTGCTGGTTTGAAGCAGAGTTGTGGAGTCCATATACTTCAGTCTTGCAGTTTGAAAAGAAAACAGAGAGCCTTTATGACCAATTACCATTTCTAATGAACAGAAATTGACAGCCAGGACCAAGCAGCCATAATTTCAGCTCACTAAATCTGATCTTGGGGCTCTTTCATTGCCCTAGTCATTATGTCGCAGAAGGTGGCTATATAGCCCATCAAGTCCATGTCAGTTCTCTGCAGAGGGATCCGGTCAGCCCCATTCCCTGCTCTATCCATGCCGCCCTGCAAGTTTATTTCCTTCAAACGCCCATCCAACTTTCTTTTGAAATCATTTGTCATATCTGCTTCCACCACCCTGATAAACAGCATATTAAAAAATCCTTCTCCGCAATCCCACATCTGCCCAAAATCTTAAATCTATTTCATAGTTTCCGAACCATTAGCTTTTCTTTGTCTACCTCATCTGAACCTGTCGTCATTTTGTACATCACTATCAAATATTTCCTCAATCTCCCAAGGATACCAACATCAGCTTTCTCCAAGTTAACTTTGTAGCTAAAATCCTCCATTCCTGGAAGCATTCTGGTAAATCTCTCTGCACCCTCTGAAGGATCCTCACATCCTTCCTCAAGTATGGTGACCAGAACTGGATGCTGCTTTGCTAACTGCTCTCGATATGCCCACCTTCAAAGATCCATGCACATGAATTTCTGAACACCTTTGTCCCTGAACACTCTTTAGAACTGTGTTATTGATTGCTCAGTCCCTTTTGCCAAAATACATCCCCTCACAATTTTCTGCATCACCCTTACTGTTTGCCAGACCCTCAAGTTTGGTATCATAGGCAAATTTTGACATTTATTCTGTACTCCGATATCTAGTAATTTGTATACATTTCTTTAAAAATCCGTAGTCCTGAACTTTGGGAACACCTCTGTCTATCATGCTCCTGTCCAAAAAAGCAAACAACTTGCTGTTTTCTGTTCTTAAACGATTTTCTCATTCAAATCAACACTTTTGTTTCCAATTAAGATGCAATTTAGCGTGACCAATCCACCTACCCTACACATCCTTTGGGTTGTCGGGGTGAGACCCACGCAGATACGGGGAGAATGTGCAAACTCTACACGGGCAGTGACCCAGGGCCGGGATCGAACCGGGTCCTCAGTGCTGTGAGGCAGCAGTGCTAACCACTGCGCCACTGGTGCCACCCATTTAAGCCAACACTGACCATCTTATTCCATCAACCTCGACTTTGTTAACCAGCCTTTAATGTAGTGCATGTCAAATGCTTTCTTAAAATCCATGCAGACAACATCCTTTGCTTTCTGTTCATCAATCTCCTCTGTCATGTTATCAAAAATATTCAGTTAGATTAGTCAAAGCAAACATGATCTGGCGTTTACAATCCATCCTAGCTCACAATTAACTCAAATGTCTCCAGGTGCCTGTTGACTTGTTTTTCTCCTGATGTTTCTTTTATAAAACAATATATTCATCTTCACGACATTTTCCATTCATATGCAAAAGACAGGAAACATTAATCTTCATACATGTGCCACAATACAAAAACTCCTCCCCACCGCATGCCCCACTTTATCATTATCATGTAAAACAAAGATAAGCCATAATAAAACCCTCCAAACTGACATCTACTACTCCTTAAAGATGGCGACGAACAACCACCTCGAGAAGAACTCCCCTTCTGACCCCTTAATGGCAAATTTTATCTTTGCCAAATGTAGGATTTATGCCAGGCCACTCGCCCATCCTGCAGCTTTGGGGGGCTCCACCCAGCAAGATCTGCCTCCTGGCTATCAGGGAGGCAAAGGCAAACACATCATCCTCTCTCCCCACCTGCACTCCCGGATCCTCCAACACCCCGAACATCGCTACCCAAGAACTCGGGGCCACCTTCACCCACAAAATCTCCGACATAACCCCTGAAAAAGCCTCCCAAAACTCCACCAACTTCGGTGGAAGGACTCAAACACCCCGTTCACCTTACTGGCTCAGTGACCACCCTGAATCCCTTATCTGTCCAATCTCACTCGCCACCGCCTGTCAACTCAACTGGTGCACGAGCAGCCTACTGACCTTCTCCCCAAGCCATAACGTAAAACATCCCTCTAACCCAGCGTATCTGCCCCACCTCCTTCCCCACAGACAAAATAAGCTCCGGAACCTTTGCCAACACCCTCTTAATAAAATCCACATCGTCCCAATTGGGGACATAGATATTCACCAGCACCACGGGCACCCCCTCTAATCTCCCACTCACCATACCATATCTGCCCTCTGAGTCCCCCACTATGCTATTCACTGATAAAGCCACGCTCTTATTAATTAACATCGCAGTTCCCAGTGCTTTCTTTCCCCCCCCCCCCCCCCAAGTCCCCAACCTTTCCTCAGCATACATAGTGTGATGTGTCTCCTGCATAAAAATTACATCTGCCTTCGACCTCTTGACATGAGCGGAAACGCAGGGCCTCTTGATCGGTCCATTCAGACCCCTCAGGTTTCATGACACCAATCTGGTCGGGGGGGATGGGATCTACACCCACAGTCGTCGTCCCCCGTCTCCCTGATCAGCCATACACAATTTTCAATGGACTCCCCTTGTCTCGCCTGCCACCCGGGTCACCCCAAGATCGCCATCCGCCTCCAACCACCACCTCCAAAAAAGAAGCCTTCGACGTCAGCCACTCTCTGACACCTCCCCACCCCCAAAAAAAAGGAAGCCCCACCTCAACCCCTCCACCATAACCCACCAAACTCTTTTTCCCTCTCCCCCCCCACCCCCCAACTTTGCTTCCGTTAACTAGCATATCTACTAGCATGATGTCCCCCACTAAGGCAAAGGACATGCTTTGTTTATAACGTAGCCCCCTTATTCCCTTGCCCCACCTTATCACCACGTCGCACCAAGCTCCTTTATCCCCACCCTCACTCCCTCCATATTGCCCACGAACCCCACATATTTTAATATTCAAAACACCCTCAAACACAGAATAAAATAGTACAAAATTCATCTTCAACATAATTACAGAGTAAGTAATACTAAAATAAGTACATAACAACCGCATGCGCAAACAAACTGACCCTCCCTCCCGCTGAATAAAATTTCCCAAGTCCAGGTCACAGGTGGAATTACCCAAAATCCAAAGTCTTCAAACTTCCCCCAGCCCATGGTCCCTTAAAAGGTTACTTGCCTCATCTTCTGGAAGTAGTACTCTTTCCCCACTGTGTGACCCACAGGTGAGCAGGGTGCATCATCCCGAACTGCACCTTGTTCCTAAATAAGGCTGCCTTGGCCCTATAAAACCCGACCCGTCTCTCGGCCAGCTCCGCTCCCAACTCCTGGTAAATATGAACCACATAGGCTTCTCGGGTGCGATCCCGCATCTGCTTTACCTACCTCAGGATCTTTTCCTTGTCTAGGTACCGTATAGTCGCACAATGATTACCCGTAGCAACTACTCTGCTCTCGGTTGGCTCCTCAACGACTGGTGCCCGGACAACCTCAGGAAGGCGGTTGAAGACCTTCTCTGCCACCAGCTTCTCAAACATCTTGGTCACATATTCCGTGTTCCTTGTCCCCTCAATACCTTCAGGCAGTTCCACAATCCTCAGGTTCGGCCTCCTTGAGCGGTTCTCCAAGTCATCAACTTTCTCCCTCAACTTAAACAGTATTTTTATTCAAGGCATTTTCTGTTTTATGCAGGAGGGAGAAAAAAAAATGTTCACACTCCAAACACCTAAACCCCTCCGTCCCAGCCCCACCCCCCATTTTCCAACTGTAATAGCAAAAAACAACCTCCTCCAACATCCCTCCTGATGTTTTACCACTCTTTTAAGAAGTCTATAAACAACCTCCGCCTCAAAGAACCCCTCATCTGCACCTCTGATCACAAACTTTATCTTTTCCAGGTGCAGAAACTCTGCCAGGCCACTCAGCCACACCATCAGTTTAGGTGGCTCCGAGTTCCACTATTGCAGTATCCACCTCCGGGCTATCAGTCAGGGAGGCAAAGGGTAACCACGTCAGCCTCTCTCCCCACCTGCACTCCCGGATCCTCCAAAAGTCCAAATATTGCCGCCACGGGCTTGGAGCCACCTTCACCCCAGCACCTTCAGCATAGTTCCTGCAAAGACCTCCCAAAACCTCTCAAACTTCGGGCAAGCCCAAAACATGAGGACACGATTCGCCAGTCCCCTTAGGCACTGCCCGCACCTATCCCCTTCTGAAAAGAAACGATTCATCCTAGACACTATTATGTGCACCACCTTGAACTGGATGAGACTCAATCTCGCACATGAGGATGCTTAAGGAACTGGGCCCAACTATGTGCCCGTCGTATCCTCGTATCCCTATGTATCGGAAACTCTCCCTGACCAGCCAAAATGGCAACTTGTCCAAGCCCTTCACCCTCACCCATACACTGACCGGGAATACCTCGCTTTTCCCCATGCTGTGTTTATACCCTGAGAATGAGCCAAACTCCCCCAGTACCCTCATGGTATTAACAAGCTTTACAGCAGGTTCATAATATACAGCAGAAGCCTATCTGCATATACGGAGACCGGGTGCTCTATTCTTCTCTTCCCCCCCCCCCCCCCCCCCCCCCCCCCCCCCCCCCCCCCCCCTCCCCCCACCCCCCCCCCGGCTCCCCCGCACCTCCCCCCCCCCCCTTCTCCTCCCCCCCCCCCCCCCCCCCCCCCCCCCCATCCCCTCACAAGGCTCTTAGTGCAATCATCAGAGGGTCGATCCCCAAAGCGAAAAGCAAAGGAGATCGCGAACACCCTTGAATCATTCCACAATGCAGACCAAAATACCCCAAGTTCACATTGTTCATACAAAGAGTCTCTGTGGCGGCCCCAGACAACAACCTAATCCAATCTACAAACCCCTGCCCAAAATGTCCCAACACCTCAAACAAATACCCTCATTCCAACTGGTCGAACGCTTTCTCTGCATCCATAGGCACTATCACTTCCGTTTCCTGGCCTCGGAGGTATCGTGATCACATTCAACTGTCTTCTAATATTCACCTTCGCAACCGACTGATTATACATCTCTACTAGAAGGGTCCCAATTCAAGCCCATTACTATCTTCAGCGCTTCCCACATTATGGAGGTGGAAACCTTGTCCATCCTATTTAGCTCCACATAATTTCATAGAGCTATCCCGATCCTTTTGCAGACCCCCTTATCACCCAACAATCCCACATCTAACCTCCACATTGGCCGCAGGGAACCCCCTTTCCACACAAGTCCACCAAGTGCGGTGCGTAGTCCGAGACCACTATCGCCAACCTTTGCCAACACCTTCATAAACTCTGCATCGTCCCAGTTGGGGGCATATATATTCACCAACACCACGGGTGCCCCTCCAACCTCCCGCTCACCATCACAAACCTGCCCCCAGGATCCGCCATAATTCTACCAGCTGAAAACACCACCCTCTTATTCACCAACACTGCTAGCCCCCCCTCATCGTCATCTGCAACCCTGACTGAAACATCTGCCACACTCAACCTTTCCTCAACCTCGTTTGATCTGCAACTTTTAAATAAGTCTCTTTGCATGAACATCACATGTGCCTTCAATCTCTTTAAGTGCAAAACCTCTTGATCTGCCCCTTCAGCCCCCTAACGCTCCAGATGATCAGCTTGGTTGGAGGGCTCCAGAACCCCTCCCCACCCCGATCAGCTGTATCCACTGTTTAATGATCTCCTCCAGACCCATGTGCCATCCAACCCCCCCGCCCTTCACAAGATGTCAACCACCATCCCACCTTAACCAACTGTGCCACACCAACACCTTCCACATCAGCAACCCATCCCTCCCACCCACCCTTCCCTCAATCCAGACACTGAAAATCCCACTGTCACCATCTCCCCACCCTGCCACAAACAAAGAAAACCATCCCCTCCCAGGCACCCCGCGCCCTCCCCACCACTCTATCTCCACTTTGCTTCTTTTAACTAGCCTACCTGCTGGTCGGGTGACCCCCATCTGAGGCAACAGCTTTTCCCCCAAAAACCTCCATCCGCCCACTCTGCCCCACCCGACCTCTGTGTCTTCCCGAATTCCTTCATCTCACATCTGCTCCCTCTCCACCCTCAGGCTGCACACCAAAAAACCCACATGTTAATATACATCAAACATTGATCCCAACACTGGGAGGATAAGAAGTTACAACAGTTCTACCTTAACACAGATAACCAACTAAACCCAGTGGGTATTATAAACAAAGCCAATCATAATAACCAGGCACAAACATAAACAGTTCCCCTCCCTCCATGAGTATAGCACCTCCAATACGCTTCACAGCAAGTTCCAACGTTCTCATAAGTCCCGCATTCCATGGTCCCTGCGGAACTTACTCAACCTCTGCCATATCAATGTAATGTTCCTGCCCCTCATAGGTCACCCACAAACGAACAGGATACAGCACACCAAACCACACTTCCTTCCTAAATAGGGCCACCGTAGTCCTATTGAACCCGGCCCGCCAATTGACCGACTCTGCTCCCAAGTCCTGGTAGATGCGAACCACATGATCTTTCCAGGTACATTGTCGCGTCTCCTTCGCCAGCGCTGGATCCTACTCCAAGTAGCGGTGTAGCTGAACAATGATCGTCCTCGGCACCTCTCCCACTTTTGGCCTCCTCCTAAGCGACCTGTGTACCCAAACCACTTCAGGAGGTTGATCAAAGGCCCCCCTCTCCCACCAGCTTCTGGAACATCAGAAACACGTATTTCATGGCCTGCACCTCGATCCCTTCAGGCAGCCTCACAATCCTGAGATTCTGCCTCAAGCGATTCTCCAAGTCGTCCACCTTCTCCCGCAACAATGTCTGGCCCTCCACCATCATCAGCATTTCAGCCTTCAATAAGGCCAAACGGTCTTCATGATCGGCCACCGATTCCTCCACCTTCTGGAACAACACTCTGCTTTGTTCTGCACCTCCAGCATCTGCTCCACCCGCTCTAGGGAAGTCCGGATCGGCTCTGCCACCTTAGCTAAGTCTCCCGAGGTTGTCTTCCTCTCAATTTAGCCGTCAAAAACTCTACTAGTTGCTCCTTTGACCATTGTATGGGCAATGACACCACAGAGCTCGCCGCCATTTTTTCCCCTGTCGCACCTCGAGAGTCCTCCTGGTCTGACTTGTGCATTGCACTCCTCATTTGATAGGGCTTAGACATCACCTGCCAAAGGAGACTCACTAGCTCTCTCCTTTGTTTACCACCTTTGTAACACCCTGCAAAACGGGCGTAAAGGACCCAAAAATCCAACCTTGGGCAGGAGCCACCTTATGTGTGACCACTCACTTCATGGCCGCCACCGTAAGTCCTTCCTCAACTTTCTCTAACCATCTGCCATCATCAGAATTTCTGCCTCAACGAGGCAATCCAATCATCATCAATCACCGCCTCCTCCACCACCTTTTGGATCAATGCACTCTGCGCCTCCAGCGTCTTGCTCCAACTCTCCAGGGCAGCCCAAATCTGCTCTGCCACCTCCACCAGATTCTCTGAGGCCGCCTGCCTCTGTTTTTTTCAACCCGGCCACAAGGAATTCAACAACTGCTCTGCCAACCATTGTGCGGGTAATGACGCATCGGTTCCTACATCATATTTTCCCCTGCTACACCACGTGTGCCCTCCTGTTCTGAAGAGTGCCCCTTATTTGACACACTCCTTGTTTGGTAACCCTTTGACATTCCCCACCGAAGGAGAATATCTTACTCATTAGTATTGCCACTTTATCCAGCTGCAACTTCCAAGTAAAAACGGGCAGAAAGGGCAAAAAAATCCGACCTCCGGCAGGAGCCACCTTATGTGTGACCACTCACTCATTGCTGCCACGGGAAGCCCGAGGAATGTTCTTGCTCCCTTTCTTGATTAAGGTGTCACGTTTGCCACTCTCTAAAGCTCTGGATAATTCATGTCAGTGAACTTTGCAGTTATTGCAAGACATCCAACTATGGACTAATGAGGCTAAAACTTTTCATCCTTTCTTCAACTTTGTTTTCAAATCTTAGGTACAGATTGTGCATTAAAACTATTGTGTCTCATGCTAAGGTTTCCTTTAAATATGTATAGATGACGCACAGCATTTTGTCATCCAGGTATTGATATAAAGTAATTTTTAAGTGGATTTTGTAACCTAATACAAATTAAAAATCAAAGCAAAATCATGAGTAATTTCTGTAATAATCTGTTACAGTATTATGCATTGCTCTGTGTACGTTCTGTCCTCCTTCTAACAGGAGATGTCCTCTGAACAGTCTTTACCACCACAGACTAGTACAGAACGCGGAAAGAAAAGGACAGCACCTGCAGCTGGTTCAGAGAATATTCAGCATATACCAGAAGAGAGAAAATCTGAAGAGTCAGCAGCACCAGTTCCACCCAAAGCCAGACGAGGTCGTCCTCCCAAAGTTGTATCTGAAAGTAATACTGCGAAGAATGCAGACCCAAACAAAACTGCAGGAAGAGGCAGAAAACGAGTTACAGCCAGCCAGGAAGGCCCCGCAGAAGCAGAAACAACAAATGTTAAAGTATCAAAACAGCAAGAAACAAATGTCAAGCGAGCACCAGCACAGAGACAAATGGATCTACAAAGGTAGTTTTTTTTGAGGGAAGCATTTTGATGAAAATATTTGTTTCTCTTTATTGTCTGATGCTTTTTTTTATCTGAAGTTACTTTCACTCTATCTTGACAAACTTTATCTAGTTGATAACTAGGCAAATATAACACCAATTTAAAGGAAAAGAGTGGAATTTCTTGCTGTTGACTTCTAGCCCTCCTTATTTTTCAGAATCCAGGTTTTGGACAGTGATGGATATTCAGTGATGGAACTAGAATCTACTCCAGAAAGTTCAGCTGAGGAACTGGATTTGTTTAAATCTTGTGAGAGCAGCCAGAATGAGGTTGATAACACAAAACTAGCAGAGGGAGGCTTCCTTAAGGTGCAGTAGTATTAATGACCAATGTTAAAATCTAATTAGAAAAGACAACATGAAAATATTAAAGGTGGCCTTATCAGGGTTAGGTGAAAGAGTCCAAAGGGAACAGTTAATATGCCAATCAAGTCTGTCCTAGTTTGGGGAACTCAAAGTCTGGAATACGTTTCTGATTGAGTAAAATAGACAAGCCTCAGTAAAGACAATAATCAGTTTTGTTACCTAACTTGTAATCAGTGATGATGAAAGACTCTTTCTGGAGCTTCTGTCAAAAAATACATCACATTATTTCTCAGCAAGTACTTATGATTGATGTTGCCTCAAGGGAGTGAGTCTTGTTTTGAGTCAATGGCCAACTGTTTTGGGTTTCTCTATCTACTTTTTAAGTTTTCCACAAATTAAATAGGAAATGCTTAGCACTGGCAAGATTCTGCCAATATAATGAAGTCTACTTCTGAAATGGAACCCAATATTTGGATTTGGAGAGATGGGAAGGAATGCCTGGTCTTTAAATTGTCAGAGACCCAGTTTGCTGAGCCAGATTCATTCACAAGTATTTGTGACCAAGTCAATAGATACCTGTGGAACCGTCCAAGAGGGTCACTGGCAGGAATGTAGCTGCAGTACCTGCTTGTGCTCCCAGGAAAATCTCAAGGCCGCTTCATACCACTTCTCTTCCTAATCCTCCCACTCAAGTCAGATTTGTTTGGGGATTGTAAGAATTACTCCAACAATCTTATCTTCTGGGAGACAAAGTTAAAAGGATTCAAGTTCAACAGACCAGTTGCAGAGTAACTGGACAAATTTGACTCCACTTTGAGTTCATCTTTTGCAACAATGTCTTTCACCTATTGTGTGACTCTTCTATGTCTTCTAGTCCTCTCATTTGTTTTGTGTTAGAATAGAGTCCTTGAAGAGAGGTTCAGAATTTGGAGTCAAAAGCAAAATACTGCAGATGCTGGAAATCTGAAACCAAGTAGAAAATACTGGAAATTCTCAGCCAGTCAGGCAGCACCTGCGGGGAGAGAAACAGAGAGAACTTTTCAGGTTGATGGCCTGAACCAGTAACTCTGTTTCTGTCTCCGCAGATGCCGTCAGACTTGCTGAGTATTTCTAGCATATTATTTTATTTCACAATCTCATCTTCCAGTCACTTTGCCTGGAGATGAGCTAGATGATGTAAACCTAGAATTTGCATTGAGATAAGTGTTTGGGGTTGCCTTCATACTGAGTTTCTGGTCTCAGCAGTGCCATTGGAAGGTGAAACAAAGCAGTCACCCCTTATTCCAATAAGAGACAGGAAAAGCAAAGATAAGATATCTAGAAATAATACTTTTGATTGCTACAATAATTTTAGATTTGGATATGTAATTTCCAAAATTATTCAAAAGTTTTTGTTTGGGTTGTACTTTGTAATGGATAATCTTCCAATCAAATACTTGATTTTTTTTGTACTTTCTGAGACAGGATACTAAGATATGACATAAAAGAACCCCTGTTTGGGGCATTGACAGACTGAGCATTGAAACATCTGTGGATGGACACTGAAAACTGAAGTAATATGATATGGCATCTGACAAGATAAAAAGCTTTGAATTTTTCTAAATTAAAATAATCTCTCATTTTTATTTTAAAGAAATGCTTCCCAACAATTATTGCCACTCCCTCACTCTCCTCCCATGTTGAGTTTTGGAAACCGCCATTTTGATCATACTGATCTCAACAAGAAAATATAGGCTGTGATTAGTCGAGAATGTATGAACAAAAATCCACACAAGCCATGAAGTATATCCTTTATCCTGTCCTCTTCAGTTTATTAAGCTATTCCCTCCCTTAGAAAACCAAAGGCCAAACTATCAAGAAGATAAAAGTTGTGAAATTTCATCCTGATCTGATATGCTATCAAACAAGAGTATTTACACTTTCTGAATTGCAGCATTTTTCCATCACGGGCCATTTCTCCAATGAGAACTGCTTCACTGTCGATTGTGTAGCATACATGAGTTTTCCCCTTTAGCGCTATGGTTCTGATATACACAGACTGATGGATTGCAGATTTCCTTTAGCGATAGGAATTCAAGGTTTTGTATTAGGGCAAATGTAGAATATTTGAATGACGGCTCGTGTGCTATGCTTGATACTATTGTTTGATGCTGACATTGGCGAAAGAATGTAAAGTGTTTCATATTGACATTCTTTACGAGAGTACCAAATTGACTCAAAATAAAACAAAAAACTAAAGTTCTGAGGCTCTTGTATGAGTACAGGAAGGCGTTCAAAATAGAACTCATGCCAAACTATTTTTGGCATGAGAGAAAATTTGAGGTTCAAACCAACACATCACGCCTGCTTTCCAAATCTACAGCATTGCCACTCTGCACCCCAACACTGTTGAAACTGAGTGCCTCTAGACTTGGCTGTTCCTGCACCCGCTTTGTTAGCCTCCACCATCCACAAACTCCAGGTCAGCCTGAATTCTGTCATTCATACTGGTTCACACTAATCTACCCTGGCTGTCCACACTCAAAAGGATCAAATTTAAAATTCTCATCTTCATCTATAAATCTTTCCAAACCCTCACTTTCTTTTTCTGCAGCCCTGCCTAGCCTTCCCATTATTGCTGCTCCTCTGACTCTGGACTGCGTGTTCCTAATACTGTCTCTCACCATGAGCACCAGAACCTTATGTTATCTCAACCCTATTCTCTGCAACTCCCTCCTTGAACCCCTTTTGTTCTCTACCCTTTAAAAGACTTCTCCAAACCCATTCTTAAATCAAAGTTCCAAAATCAAACTTTCAGTCACCTCTCCTAAGCCTTCCACAAACCATCCACATGTGCTCTCCTCTGGAGCACCTGGATACATTTTTCCACACTAACCGATATAAATGCAAGTTGGTATTTCCACAAATATTTTTAAGCACTCAAAGTTTGTTCTCATATTGGACACGGATTCACAAAGTGATCTATATAATGTGCTTGTTCAGTAAGATAGATTATTTTGTTTTGCTTTCTTCAACTTTTCATTATTTTTTGTGTGTAGGTAAGAAGAAAGTCCATGCCAAAGGGAAGGAGACAAAGGCTGTAGAAAAGAAGTATTCCTTGCCACTGAGGGAAATGTACCACATAAAAGGATTGAGATACTATACAAAAACTTAAATTAGTTTACATCACTCCACACCCTCAAAACATCAGGACAATACTGCATCAGAGTTTGGTTAAGATATTATTGAACTCATTCATTTAAATTTTAACTGAAGATTTAACTTGCAATGTTGGAGGAACGGCATTGAAATTCCCTGGGATTATTTTTATGCGCATCTTTACATGTTAAGATTGCTTAACAACTATTGACTCTCATAAAAATAATCAAGATTATGATTTTGTTACAAGATATTTTATTTAGCCATTTTAATTATGGATTAGTAATTTACTGCAGCAGTTTTACCTTCCATAGCAAGTTATTACACTGACTTGTGAAGTCGGCAGTGGTGCATTATAGTCACGTGTTACGTATTACTTTGTGCAGGCAGAAGCATTTGTGTTATTTAAAATAGTCCCATTTGAATAGAATTTGATTTTGGTGAGTGACAGAATAAAACTGTGGCTAAAAGAACAGTTGAATATGTGTTTATAATATTTGAAGCTACTGCCATAAATGTTGTAGTAAAGACTTTAAAAAGGCGTAATACTAGTCTGCCGTTAAAAGTTGGGGATATTATTGACACTGTTCTCTCAAATTTTGCACTGAATCCACATTGTTTGTCCTTTTAAAAATAAATCTCAGCAAGGTATTTCTGTAGACTATCCAGGGGTCTGTGTTTACAAAAATAACATATTTTTGTGTCATTTATATTGACAGTTAATAGAATTTGCACAGGGAAATTTGGGTCTTTTGTAAATACAGACTGAAATCTTGTGATGACAATGGTGTTGGAATTGCTGCCTTTTGATTTTTCCCTCAGTGTCCTGATTTTTTTCTGCTTACCTTCCTTTACTCAGGAAAGTGGGGGTTGATCTGATATGTGGATTTCTCCACAGTTGCCAGTGGCCAATAGGCAACACACTTTCTAGGGTGGGATAGGACTGTTTGTTTCTCTTTGTACCCCTTCCCTACACAGTTGAGCATTCTTACTACAAAACTTTACCATCAAGCAACCTGACTGAGAACTGGTCAAGCTCAACCTCTATAACTAGCTAAGTTCAAATGTTTGTTTATGCTAGTGTTTGAATTTAGGGTTCTAAGAGTCCCTTAAGTGGGAGTTCAGTGCTCTCCTTAATGGGTTTTTATTGAATTCCAATTTTAAACGTTGAATATTGGAAAGAGTAAAATTTAGAACAGGATGTTTAAAAACAAACATTTCCTCTATCCTAACATTACCTTTTAAATCCTGCTTTTAGTACTTTTAATTTATGAAATTTTATCAGAGGCCTTTTATGTTCTACTTTCTTATAAAACTATATTGCTCTGAAAGGTAAATGGAAACGTTTGAGTTTCAGATTTTTGTATCAGATCTTGAAGTAAATGAGGTACTTTTGAAAGACCAGTTTTATGATGAGATGTTCAAGTTACCAGGCTCTGTAACCAATGATGTAAAAAATGAAGTGTTTTAGAAAAAATTGGATTTTGGCAGCTTGTGAAGACAGTTCAAAAATTTCAAATTGTTAATGCATTTAACTGAGTGAGTGTTTTTATTGATATGTTTGAATTTTTTTTTAAACCTATTTTTCACCAGTTTGTCTCCCAGTTCACGCTCATCTTTGTTTATTTTAGTGAAATTCGTTACAGTTGCATCAATGTTGTGATTCCAGACATTGTTCATTGTAGTTATTGTGTACATTTTGATGTACACATGATCATATTTAAATTTTTGTTGCATAAAAAAAATAAATGCTTCTTAGGTGTCTCTTGGTTTCTGTTTCTCTCTCTCAAAACCTGCACTCCTGAATAAGCAAAACAGGATAGATTAACAGCAAAGGATGGACATTTAAAATAATTCAGACTAAGTTACAAAATTTAAACAGTCTGGAGTCAGGAGCGGGGAAGGAGAAACTGCCCAGAGAAGATTAGCCTTCCTAGACTACTGGGAAACTTAATCCATCTCCACCACACGTCATGAACTGAATCCTCTTGCTCTTTCCACCACCCCTGAAAAATGTTGGAAATTTTGGAGTTGATGCTTACTTTTCTACCTAAACCTTTCTGCCTATGACTTATTATCAACAAGGTTAGTTCAGACCAGTTGGGAATTAGGAGGGTGGGAGATTTATTTATAGATGGGACTTTTGCGAGCTTGGGAGCATTGGAGGAAAAGTATAAGTTGCCCCGGGGAAATTTTTTTAAATTTTTTATAGAATTTACAGTGCAGAAGGAGGCCATTCGGCCCATCGAGTCTGCACCGGCTCTTGGAAAGAGCACCCTACCCAAGGTCAACACCACCACCCTATCCCCATAACCCAGTAACCCCACCCAACACTAAGGGCAATAGATATATGCAGGTGAGGGCGTTTACTAGACAACAGGTGAGGGCATTTCCGTTGCTCCCGATACAGGACAGGGTGCTTTCAGGGGTGTGGGTCGGAGAGGGCAAGGTGTCAGAGATTTACCGAGAGATGAGGGAAGAGGGGGAGGAGTCGGGGGGCGAACTAAAAGGAAAGTGGGAAGAAGAACTAGGAGAGGAGATAGAGGAGGGTATGTGGGCTGATGCCCTAAGCAGGGTAAATTCCTCTTCCTCATGAGCCAGGCTTAGCCTGATTCAATTTAAGGTGCTACATAGAGCACACACAACGGGGGCAAGATTGAGCAGGTTCTTTGGAGTGGAGGACAAATGTGGGAGGTGTGGCGGGAGCCCGGCAAACCACGCGCATATGTTTTGGGCGTGTCCGGCACTGGAAGGGTATTGGAAGGGAGTGACGGGAGTGATTTCGCGGGTGGTGAAGGCCCGGGTCAAACCAGGCTGGGGGTTAGCTCTATTTGGAGTTGCGGAAGAGCCGGGAGTGCAGGAGGCGAAAGAGGCCGACGTTGTGGCCTTTGCGTCCCTCGTAGCCCGGCGCAGGATCCTACTCATGTGGAAGGAGGCGAAACCCCCCCCGGACTGGAGGCCTGGGTAAATGATATGGCGGGGTTCATTAAACTGGAGCAGATAAAGTTTGCCCTGAGACGATCGGCTCAAGGGTTCACCAGGCGGTGGCAGCCATTTCTCGACTACCTAGGGGAACGTTAGAGGGAAGACAGTTGACCAGCAGCAGCACGGTAGCCTTGTGGATAGCACAATTGCTTCACAGCGCCAGGGTCCCAGGTTCGATTCCGGCTTGGGTCACTGTCTGTGCGGAGTCTGCACATCCTCCCCGTGTGTGCGTGGGTTTCCTCCGGGTGCTCCGGTTTCCTCCCACAGTCCAAAGATGTGCAGGTTAGGTGGATTGGCTATGATAAATTGCCCTTAGTGTCCAAAATTGCCCTTAGTGTTGGGTGGGGTTATGGGGATAGGGTGGCGGTGTTGACCTTGGGTAGGGTGCTCTTTCCAAGAGCCGGTGCAGACTCGATGGGCCGAATGGCCTCCTTCTGCACTGTAAATTCTATGATAATCTATGAGCAACCAAGGGGGAGGGGGTTTAGTTTAGGTCAAAGATAATGGGGTTTTGTTACTTGTGTATTGTTAAAAATTTCTGTATTGTTATTGTTGCGTTTGCTTTGTAAGAGGGGAAAAATTGTTGTTTGGGAAAAAAATTTCAATAAAACATATTTTTTTTAAAAAACAAGGTTAGTTCAGAAGAGACAGGTTGTTGACCAAGGAGCTAACTTTGATTCCAGGTCAATTTGAAAGGATTGAACAATTCCAAACTATAGCAGTAGTTCACTAGCCTTCAGTGTTGAATCTTGTCAATTCAGTGTGCATCAGCCATGGCTTGTGGATTATACATTTCAAAGGTAGTCGATCTTTTCTGGCAGCTGAATTTCTCATGTGCCTTCATCGTACCTTGGGCCCTTGTTCATTTCAGTTGATGACTTTGAACATCACTGAAGTTTAGTCTTTATTCCCTGTATCTGTAACTCTTAGTTTTTGCAGGTTTTCTTCTATCATAACTGAATCAAATTGTTATTGGAAGTGCATGGCAAAACTGAAGCTTTATGATAGGCTTGACAAATTATACAAACTCACAGTAATCAACCATCTGTTTGGATTTCACAGCTACAAACAAAACACACAAAGTCACCAGGACAAGGCAGGTGTTGAAACAAAATCTGCCAAAACAAATTCAGCAGCTGGCTTTATACCAAATGTGAATTGTACCAGACCTGTCAGATAACCACAGCAGTCATTTCAATTAAGTACTACTTTCAAACGTTGCATGACTCATGAAGCTTGCTTCAAACTCCGCAAAAGACTTCAATGCAGCTGGCTTGTTTACCAGAAGAATAGCTTGATAAGCACGTCCCATCTCAATTGCTCCCAAGTCTGAAATTTTGCAGCTGAGTTTAAGAAGAGGTACTTGAGTATTACAGAAGAACCAAGTTAAGGAATGCTTTCCAGCAGTTTGTGGCCAGGATGAAAATGTTTTACATCTTCTGGGCTTGCACAGCCTCTGGTACAGGACTTCTCAAAATCATGGTTCTATAGCCAAAGATAGATAAACACAAGTGGAAGAGCGCCTTAGTGCTACAGGCAACTTAATTTTAGATCTGGTCAGGGGGAAAATCAATTCACTAAAGTGTTTGGATTTCAATTTGCGTGAAACATTAGTCTCCACGATTATACAGGCAAAACAAAGATGGATATAAGCTGTGTTCTATAACATGACAGAATATGCAAAGTATCCACCCAAGAAAGAGCATGGGGAATTAAGTTCTCTCAGAAGAAAATTGTATTCAGCAGAGACACTGCAAATGTGCATTGCCTTCTTCCTAATGTGCCAGATGAACTTTAATTGTATGTTCTCCAGATTATTATTGCTACTACTCAAATCATCTCTGCAGCTATGAATGATGTACAAGAAAATATGGATAACATTTAGAAGGATCAGTATAATCAACTGAACAGCAGTAACCCAATAGCTGGGAAGTACCACATTAATACATGCCTGAGGATCTCCAAAATTAAACCTCTTGGAGTTACCTTTTATGGAGAATATACTTTTTGAACAATCATAACCCATGAAGTTTCAAGAAGTATCAAGAGTTTGAAATTTTTTGTAGACAATGACACTAGAGTGCACACCAGCATTGGCAAAAACTAGCAAAATTGCAGTGGACTGCATCCAAAATTGGACTGTTTTCAAGCAAATGGCACCTTGTCAAGGATTGAGAGAAACTATCAGAGAAAGATACATGCTTTGGGGGTGGGGCGGGCTCTAGTGTTACTCCAGAATTGAGGACTATTCTTGAAGCAGAAGCATTTAAACCTGCTGGGCAGTGCAAAAATAAATGCCATTTATAATGGCGAGGGAAAGGTGCCATTAAACAAAGAAGATTCAGTCTTTTGTTCCCTTCATGATCTGAAAATGAAGAATTTTTATTTTCACTTCGGATTCTTGCATGATATCCATGATATGGTGTTGAAGAGGGAAAAAATGAGATCAATATGCTGGTTTTGGGATCAGTCCTCACTGCAATCATGTGTGTTAATTTGTGATTCTGACTGATCCAGGAAGTTGAGGTTAGCGAAGTGCAGTGATTGTTTTAAAATTCATATAGCAAATGCAATTTTACAATTATCAAACCATGTCAATTCATTTGATTAAATCTACTTTTCCAATGGCTCAGCAGGTTTTCCCAGAGTAACTGAAACACATAGATTAAGAAAGATCCCAGATTGGTTCCTGGCCTGTGCAGAGATATTTCCCAGGGCAGAGGTTCAGGTGTTACAGCTGACCTCTACCACTGAACTGGAAAGGAGAAATTAGGCCAGTATTGCCTATCATCACTAGCTTGTGCTGCAGGTATGTCATCCTGTTTTTGGGTCCAGACTTTGCACAGCACAACATGCTGAACCTAAAATTCAGCCAAAGGATCAAGGGAAATTGGCTCTCTGACCTCAAATCTGCCATCCTGGTCATGCCTCCATAACTTTGCCTACAATGGCCCTCGGGTAAGTGCCAGGTATGGAATTATTTGCGAAATTGATTGCAATTCCTGTGGCGTTGGGAGAGCACTTGAGCTATTCCTGTGCTTGCAGGAAAGGCATTAAAAATCAAATTAGCATCAACTTACCTCGATGGGGAGGGAGATGCGGAACGTGATGGGCATTAACAAGGATCTGCGAGGAAAATGGAAGACCTAGAAAACAGATCCAGGCGACAGAACTTGAGGATTGTGGGGCTGCCCGAAGGAGTTGAAGAACCGAGACCGACTGAGTATTTTGCCGCGATGCTGGTGAAACTATTGGGGGAGGGGGAGGATCCCTCCCGATATGAACTGGATCGGGCTCATCGGTTGTGGAGGCCTGTACCAAAGGCGAGTGAGCCGGCAAGGGTAGTGACTCTGTGCTTCCGTAGGTACAGTGTGAAGGAGAAGGTCCTGTGCTGGGCCAAGCAGAAGCGGGTGGTGCAGTGGGCTGGAGCTGGTATATGTGTATATCAGGACTTTACGGTGGAGGAGGCGGGCTGCCTTCAACTGGGTGAAGAGGGCACTGTACATTAGCAAGGTGCAGTGCGGCATTGTATATCCAGCGAAGCTGAGAGTGACTTACAAGCTCAAGGACTTTTATTTTGGAACGGCGGAAGCAGCGGAGGAGTTTGCGGAAGCAGAAAGGCTGTGGCAGGATTGAGAAATGGCCATGTGCCGATGTAACCTCATGACTGTATTTTCTTTTTTGTTTCACTGCGTGTGGGTGTATGGGCTAAAGGAGCCAATATTGTATATATTTGGACAAGGGAAGTGATGGGACTTTCACTCGAAATGAAGGCTCTTTGGGGTGTAGGTGGATATATGGGGTTTGTGTGCTAAAAGGGGATTTCTGGGCTTTCCTAGGGCCGGGCAAGGGGGATAGGGACCCGGGCGGGGGCGTCCACCCTGGCCGGTTTAAGCCGGCCAGTGAATGGGAGTGAGGTGGGGGGAGGGGCTGCGGCCATCGGAGCCTGGCAGAACAGGGTCCGAGTGGGCTAGCCGGGGAGGAAAGTCGGGGCGGGGGGGGGAATGAACTGAGGTTGGGGGGAGGAGTTTTACAAGAGGCAGTGGATGGGGGGGGGGGGTTTACAACTCTTGGGTATCATGTACGGTACTCTTTCAGAGGTTGGATGGCGTTGAGTGTTGGCGGGGGGGGGGGGGGGGGGGGGGTGGCCTCTATAGGTTGATGGTGACCATGGTCGGGCCTGGACGCCGTTTTCTTTTTCTCCTTTGTTTCCACCGTGGGAGGGTTTGTTTTATTGGATGCATATATTGACAGGTGGGCCGTTGTTTGGGGTGGTGGGAGGATGGGATCGTTGGTATTGTTAAGGGGATTGATTTTGAATTTGTTACTGTTTGTGGGCGGGGTGTAAATTTTGAAGGAAAATGTGAAAATGGAGAATAAAAACATTTTTTTTTTTAAATTTCAATCAAATTAGCATTGCCTTTTGGCGACTGCAGGATCCCCTAAAAACTTCTCAAACCTACCGCTTTGATCAAGCTTTTGGCCATCTGCCCTAGCGTTGCTTTATGTGACTCTGCATCTGTTTCTTTCTAACTCCTGTGAAGGACCTTGGGATGTTTTATAGAAAAGTTATTGCTGCTGAAACGCGGGCTAGCCAATACACGCAGTTATAATGTTACTGGTCACGGGTATGTTCATTTTATTGAGGTGTGCAGAGCAGAATTGTTAGCAATAAAATTAACTTCTGTGCAAAGAAAATAAATTTGAAATTGTCCAATTTTATTGAGGCTGATGGTTTTTATTGAGGCTGATAGTTGTCATAGAGGAGTCTCTCGCCCAAATTACCCTGTCGTCTAAACTGAGTGTGACAATCCGAACCAAAACTGGCCATTTGCAATTTAATTACTGTCAACACTCACGAAGAAAGAATGCAATGTAAGTGATTCATGGGTGGCACATTGGCGCAGTGCTCAGCACTGCTGCCTCACGGTGTCGAGGACTCGGGTTCGATCCCGGCCCCGGGGCACTGTCTGTGTGGAGTTTGCAAATTCTCCCCACGTCTGTGTGGGTCTCACCCCCACAACCCAAAGATGTGTAGGGTAGGTGGATTGGCCACGCTAAATTGCCCCTTAATTGGGAAAAAAGAATTGGGCACTTAAATGATTCATGTACTCTGATCTAGCTGTCCAAAGCAATGAGTACCTGAGCCTGATAAACCAGGGAAATTACAATTTAATTCCCTGGTCTGTGCTAAATTATTTGGTCGTTTCAGGGTTGGAGACAAAGGGTGGTTTGGGGAGAGAGAAAATCGGCTGTGTTTTCTGCTCCCAGTCAGAATCAGTAACACCTGCTGGAAGTGCAGGATAGTCTGTAATGGAAGCCAAGAATTTGCTACGGGAGAAAACTGAAGCGGTACAAGGGCCAAAACAAAGCAGCTAGTAGCTGAAAGCCTCTTGCTATTGCTCAGTTAATTGCTTTGTAGTGTATTTTTCTAGTCCCTTGGATTATTTTTTTTTAGGAATGCCATTCACGTTGCCTGGTTTTAGTACAATTCACAATCTGATCACAGCAGTTTCACTTGCCATACAATGAGACAAAGCCAATGACAATGCTTGTGCTGCTCTATGCACACATCTGCCTTAGTCTTTAGTCTTTTGGCCAGGTATATTTTGTTCTTCATGCCTATCCTGTACTTTTATTTAAAATTGTTCTGAGATCAATGAATGCAGACTTTAAACAGATTGTTTGGCCTGTGCTTTAACCATCCACTTTCAGATCAGACTGGACCACAAAGTACTATTGGGTCATGCATTTGTCTGCTAATGCTGCTCACCATTCCAGGAACATCCTGGAATGCAAAGGCACCCCTTGACTACTATTTTTTTTTTTTAAATAATTTTTATTAAGGTTTTCATAAAATATCAATAACAAAAATGAAAAAGGAACCCAACAGGGTTGAGTGCAAACCACAGTCCAAAAAAAAAAGCAACCCTCCATACCCCCCTCCCCCCTGTACATAAATAATAAATTAACATTAACACCCCGACTAAACACAACAAATATATACACCCCCAGTGTAAATAACAAAAACAAAAATAAAGTAAGCCCCCCCCCCCACCTGAGTTGCTGCTGCCATTGACCAATTTCTACCGTTCTTCCAGGAAGTCTAAGAACGGTTGCCACCGCCTAAAGAACCCTTGTACCGACTCTCAAGGCAAATTTCACCCTCTCCAACTTAATAAACCCCACCATATCATTGATCCAAGATTCCACGCTTGGGGGGCCTCGCATCCTTCCACTGAAGAAGAGTCCTCCGCCGGGGTACCAGGGACGCAAAGGCCAGAATACAGGCCTCTTTCGCCTCCTGCACTCTCGGCTCCTCTGCGACCCCAAATATTGCGAGCCCCCAGCCCGGCTTGACCCTGGATCCTACCACCCTCGACACCGTCCTTGCTATGCCCTTCCAAAATTCCTCCAGCACTGGGCATGCCCAGAACATATGGGTGTGATTCGCTGTGCTCCCCAAGCACCTAACACACCTGTTTCTCCCCCCCCCCCCCCCCCCTCACAAAACAACCGGCTCATCCTTGTCCCGGTCATGTGTGCCCTGTGCAGCACCTTAAACTGTATGAGGCTGAGCTTCGTGCACGATGAGGAAAAGTTCACCCACCCGAGGGCATCTGTCCACGTCTCTTCTGTGGTGTTGGGTGCTCTGGTGCACAGATGAGCCAACACAGTTGTATGTGGTACAACTCTATTTTATTATAACTCTTATAATACAGTTCGTTCTGGATACTCTGCACGTGCTGTCTCCCTGAGTGTGTTTGGTAACAGATGTGTCCTGGTTCTCCTCTGCAGCTAATACTGACCACCGGGGGTCATGTCTGTGCTTTTATATCTTTCTGTCATTGGTTGTGGTGTTGTGTGTTCTGATTTGTCTGTTGGTGTGTCTATCATGATGTGTGTGTTTGAATATCATGACATCCCCCCTTTTTACAAAGATATGTGCCTACGTGGTTATAAATATAATTGTGTCGTGAGTGCATCTAAGAGTGTGTGTGTGTGTTGTGTACAGCGTGTGTATATGACGTAACTATTTACATGGGGCGATGTCGGGTGCGTCACACTAACAAGGTTGTACCATAACAAAACTTGGATGCGAGAGAAAAAAAAACTTGAACATTGGTCTGGTCAGACGATATCTGGAACAATAAACAACAACAGGTTATAATACAGAAGTGTTGGACTTTTTGAACGTATGAACAGCGTTATAAGTCCAGTCTAATGGGTGACCGCCTCAAGAATGGGCTGGTCCTCAAGCCGGTTCAGCTGTGGAGATTTGGGGTCACACTGGTTCACCTTGGACTGTTGGAGGTGATGCTGTTGCCGAAGTCTCTACTTTACCATTTGTTGTACTTCGTGCAGTGCTTGGTTTTTTCATTCGTGCAAATATAACATTCAACATCTTTGTAAGTGGTGCCTTGGCTGTGGTTTGGTTCTGGTGGCGATGGAAGGGGCATGATCCATGGCATCTCCACGAAGTCATCCTTGGGAAGCAGTGGAGGATCCGGCGTGTGCGTACGGTTCAGTTGCGAGCGTGGAAGGCGGCGCAAAGCTCGCTGATTGCGCCTACGCACCAATCCATCCGCCCTGCATGCCAGGAACAAGGTGGAGTCTTTTTCTTTTTATGTTTGTGGTGGACGGCATCTTGTAGCCGATGGGTCGTTGCCATCGAAGTAGCACCATCACTAATATCATGCAAGGCGATGACTGTGCCAGATGTGGAAGTTGGCCAAGACCGTGCACGCTGGTTCCACCTGCTGTGCCGGAAGGGTGACTCCGCAGAGAAACGTCGAAGCATGTCGCCTTGGAGAGAGAATTGTTGCTCGCATCAACGTCTGGCGATGGCGCAAATTGGTGTGTCCATCTTGGACCGCCGGTGCTGGTTGCCACTGCCGACCCAGTGGGACTGCCACGCGATCCATTCCCTGTCGCCGTGGCATCCGCCGTCACCCTGAGCGTGCCATCACCGAGGCCGCGACACCGCCCGTCCGGAGCAAGGTCTGGCGTGCGCAAATCAGAGTCGGCGCTTGGCTGCTCCCCATCTGGAGTCCGGTCTGCCTTCCGTCGATGCCCCCCGTCCGGAGTCCCAACAGGTTCACTGGAGGCAGCCGAGATTCCCTGAAGCTGCACTTCTGGAGTCGGAACATGCAGGAATGCACCAACCAGTGGAGAGGGTCGAGCCATCGAGGGTGGAAGCGGTGCGCTGCCACCGCAGTCGTCAGTGGTCCCACCGTGATCGTCGAGTGCCTCGGTACGCACTAGGCGAGGTCTGTCACCTTGCACCTTTTGCATGGGAAGTGGGATGCTGTCGTCACTCGTCTCACATCCCGTGGATAGATCCTCATTAGCAGCTTGCTGTTCACTAGGGTTGGGTAAATTGTCAGAGTTTTCATCTGGTGGTGCACACCATGTCGGTGGACTGTCATTGTCTTGCCGTTGTCCTTCATTTGGGCTTTTCTTCTTTGGAATTTTAAATCTTCCCCCAGACATTGCAGAACCTTGTTTATTACCCCCAAATTCTCCCATATGTATGGTCTCGAATATAGGATCCAATGTTTCTATCGACATTGTACTATTTTCCAAAGAACATTCCGTTTCACTTTTCTTCTCAGGTACCTCATATGTATCTTTGTCTAATGTACATGCCTTCATGGTCTCTGGGTCTGATTTTGCTGGGACTGGCATGGTCACAGTCTCTCTTTTACTGTTCTCAATTGCCCACATTATACTCCCCATACATAACTGCTTAATCACTGGGGTTAGTGTGGTACAATGGATAATCGGGTCGACCTTATCTGCATCTTCACCATTAGTGGAAAGCACACTTGGTTCACTTGAAACTGCTGTGGGTTTTAAATTCGTTATCTGGCTACTCGATGTCGGTGTCCTCAGGATTCTTGCTCCAATGTTCTGCTCATTTATCAGTGGAGTGTGTATAGGTTCAATGCAATTAATGTTCCCCTCAAGGTTTGAAGAGTCATTACTGACTAACTGCTGGTCTCCGAAGTTGGGATTTTGCGGCGTTGTGTTGAAGGGAGACATTTGTCCCTGCTGTAGATATGATTCGGGTTGTGTTATTTCCATTACCTGAGGATCAATGTCTTGTCCATTTTTTCGATCCGTACTAAAACACTGGCAATTCTCAGTCTGCTCCTTGCAAGTTAAACATTCAATTAATTTCGTTAGCAAATCCTCAGCATCCTTCTGTGGCCGTGCAGCATTATTAATCTCTGTTCGGCTATAATGATCCTGAAGGTCAGCGCATAAACCTTTTTTCTTCGGGCTTGGACGAGGCGATTCCTTTGGCTTGTCTTCAGTTGGGCTTGAACAGTCTTCAGCGCTGTGCCCTTCATTGTAGCATGAGAGACCGTCATGGTCATGCTGCTGTGTAGTGGAGCATAGTAGACTTGCATCGTCTGCCGCTGGTTGGTCAGGAGAGGTTGCTAGACCCTCATGGTCTTGTTCCTGCAAGGACTGCACATTGGAGTCTTGCGTTGCTTCTATCGTGGAGGCTGTCCACGAGCTCTCTGTGGAGGCTTGTGACACTGGAGTCACTTCTTGTTCGTGCAAGGACTGCGCTCTGGAGTCTTGCGTTGCTTCTATCGTGGAGGCTGTCCACGAGCTCTCTGTGGAGGCTTGTGACACTGGAGTCACTTCTTGTTCGTACAAGGACTGCGCTCTGGAGTCTTGCGTTGCTTCTATCGTGGAGGCTGTCCACGAGCTCTCTGTGGAGGCTTGTGACACTGGAGTCACTTCTTGTCCGTGCAAGGACTGCGCTCTGGAGTCTTGCATTTCTGCAATTGTGGAGTCTGTCCACGAGCTTGCTGTGGAAGCTTGTGACACTGGAGTCACTTCTGGTTCATGCGAGGACTGCACTCTGGAGTCTTGCATGTCTTCTTTCATAGAGTCGGGAACGTTGAGCGGGACGTGGACCACGCTCTGTGTGGCAGCAGGGCGCTCTCCGTGTGCTTGCACCGCTCCCTGTCTGTTAATGTCAGGCTGCAGCATCATCCGGTACTGATAAGTTGGAACGTCATATCTGCTGGATTGAAGATCCTCAAATCCGAAAAATGAATCCGCATCTGCGTCGGATTCAATGTGGGGGCCGCCAATGTGCAACACGAAAGGTTCGTCCGAGTCATAGTCGTATAGGACCACGGAGCTATCATTGGGCTCGCGAGGTCCGGAAACACTGTAAAGATCGTCATCGAAGTATTCGAGGTCGGAATCATCGGCTTGTGCGTAGGTAACTGCTTGTCGGAGGGTTCTTCGGAGGTCAAATTCATCTCCTGGGTCAATTTGCGGCACTGTGCTGTCATTCCAGGTGAGGGAAGGTTGTTTTACAGCTTTAACAGATTTTTGTTTTTTTGATTTGGGACGTTTCCCTTTTAAATTGGATTTGGGACGTTTCCCCTTTAAATTGGTGCAGTCTGGGGCCTCTGACATCCTGACGCTCGGTATGTAGCACGTAGGAAGCGACTGCGCATGCTCAAATCGCTGTTCCTTTACCGATGGCCGTTTTCTGGACTGCGCATGCGCAGCATCTCGCGCATGCGCAAACGATACTTCCGGTTCTGCGCACTGCTCGCGCAACTGTGCTAGCGTTATACCTTTAGCAAGCTGGCCGCCGACCTCGACCCAGCCCTCTCTCAGGCCCGGGATTTCGGCCTCTGGGAATTCGGGCTCCGGGATCCCAGCCACGAGGTGAGTACTGCAGCTTTTCTTACCTTTATTTGCCGATTGGATTGTGTTTTCTTCACAGTACTTGGAGAATTTGTCCAGGACTGCCTGGTAATCGTACCTTTGCTGCCTCCTGAAGAACCTGAACCTTGTGAATATTTCTCTTGCCCTTGCACCGGCGATGGTGAGGAGAAATTCAATTTTTTCGCTATCATCCAGGTCTTGGAGTTCAGCTGCCACCAGGAACAATTCGAACCATTGCCGGAATCGCCGCCAGTTTTCGCGGAGATCGCCGTAGCACTGGAGCGGCTGCGGAACCGGGAGCTCTATCATTTTGCCTGGGCACTGCTGGTTGTCTGTGTACACTGAGGTATGCCGGCAGGTATCGATCCACTCCTGTACCATGTGGTGTTGGGTGCTCTGGTGCACAGATGAGCCAACACAGTTGTATGTGGTACAACTCTATTTTATTATAACTCTTATAATACAGTTCGTTCTGGATACTCTGCACGTGCTGTCTCCCTGAGTGTGTTTGGTAACAGATGTGTCCTGGTTCTCCTCTGCAGCTAATACTGACCACCGGGGGTCATGTCTGTGCTTTTATATCTTTCTGTCATTGGTTGTGGTGTTGTGTGTTCTGATTTGTCTGTTGGTGTGTCTATCATGATGTGTGTGTTTGAATATCATGACACCTTCCTCAATCTCTCCCAACTCTTCCTCCCACTTACTTTCACCTCCACCACCGAGGCCTCCTCCTCCTCCTGCATCATCTGGTAAGTTTCCGAGATCTTCCCCACTCCCACCCACCCCTCCGAGAGCACCCTGTCCTACACTGTGCGTGGCAGCAGCCGCGGGAACTCCACCACCTGCCGCCTGGCAAACGCCCTTACCTGTAAGTACCTGAAGGCGTTCCCCAAAGGGAGCCCATACTTCTCCTCCAGCTCACCCAGGCTCGCGAACTTCCCGTCCACAAACGGGTCTCCCAACCTTCGTATCCCTGCCCTGTGCCACCCCGAAAACCCTCCACCTGTTCTCCGTGGAACAAACCGGTGGTTTCCCCGTATTGGGGTCCACACCGAGGCCCCAACGTCCCTCCCTGTGCTGCCTCCACTGCCCCCAGATTTTGAGGGCGGCCGCCACCACCGGGCTCGTGGTATACCTCCTTGGAGGGAACGGCAGCGGCACCGTTGCCAGCGCCCCCAGACCCGTACCCACACAAGACGCTGTCTCCAGCCTCTTCCATGCAACCCCCTCCATCACCCACTTGCGCACCAGCGTCACATTGGTGACCCAGTAGTACCCACAGAGGTTGGGCAGCGCCACCCCCCCCCCTATCTCTACTCCGCTCCAGGAACACCCTCGGAGTCCCTCGTGCCCACACAAACCCCATTATGCTCCTGTTGACCCGCCTAAAAAAGGCCTTTGGGATAAACACGGGGAGGTACTGGAACAGGAAGAACAAAAACCTTGGGAGCACCGTCATTTTGACTGCCTGCCAAGGACAGCGGCAACGCGTCCCACCTCTTGAACTCCTCCATTTGCTCCACCAACCTTGTGAAATTAAGCCTTTGCAGGGCCCCCCAGCTCCTGGACCCCCAAATACCTGAAGCTCCTCAGTCCTTTTTAGTGGGAGCTCGCCAATCCCCCTCTCCTGGTCCCCTGGGTGAACCACGAACAGCTCGCTCTTTCCCATGTTGAGCTTGTCCCCCGAGAAATCCCCAAATTCCCTGAGGATCTTCATTACCTCCGACATTCCCCACACCGGGTCCGCCACATACAGCAGCAAGTGGTCCGCATAGAGCTACACCCTATGTTCCTCCCCGCCCCGCACCAACCCCCTCCAGTTCCTCGACTTCCTCAGTGCCATAGCCAGGGGTTCAATCGCCAGTGCGAAGAGCAGGGGGGACAGGGGACACCCCTGCCTCGTCCCTCGGTGCAACCGAAAGTACTCGGACCTCCTCCTGTTTGTGGCCACACTTGCCATCGGGACCTCATACAACAGCCGAACCCACCTGACAAACCCCTCCCCAAACCTTTTCACCTCCCACAGGTACCCCCACTCTACCCTATCGAAGGCTTTCTCAGCGTCCATTGCCGCCACCTATCTCCGCCTCCCCTTCCCTCGCCGGCATCATGATAACGTTCAGAAGCCTCCACACATTCACGTTCAATTGCCTCCCCTTCACGAACCCTGTCTGGTCTTCGTAGATGACCTGCGGCACACAAACCTCGTGGCTAAGACCTTCGCCAGCACCTTGGCATCTACAGTTAGCAACAAAATCGGCCTGTAAGAACCACACTGCAGGGGATCCTTGTCCTGCTTCAGGATCAAGGAGATCAGTGCCCGGGACATCGTCAGGGACAAAGCCACCCCCAACCCCCCCTTGCCTCATTGAAGGTCCTAACTAGCAACGGGCCCAACAGTTCCATATATTTTTAATAAAATTCGACTGAAACCGTCCGGCCCCGGTGCCTTCCCCGCCTGCATGCTCCCTGTCCATTTGGTCAGCTCCTCCAGCCCAATCAGGGCCCCCAATCTCGCCACCCGTCCCTCCTCCACCTTCGGAAACCTCAATTGGTCCAGAAAGCGGCCCATCCTTCCCTCCTCCAGTGGGGGCTCGGACCGATACAATTCCTCATAAAAGTCCCTGAAGACCCCATTGATGCCAACCCCACTCTGCACCATACCCCATCCCCTGTCCTTAACTCCCCCGATCTCCCTAGCTGCGTCCCGCTTCCGAAGCTGATGCGCCAGCATCGGGCTTACCTTTTCCCCATACTCGTAATTTGCCCCCTGGGCCTACCTCCACTGCACCTCCGCCTTCCTGGTGGTCACCAGGTCGAATACCTCCTGTCTACCCTCACCATCTCCCCCACCAGCCTCTCTCTCTCCCTCTGCTCCCTCCTCTCCTTGTGGGCCCTAATGGAGATCAGCTCTCCCCAAACCACCGCCTTCCGCGCCTCCCATACCATCCCCACTCTGACCTCCCCGTTATCGTTGGCCTCCAGGTACCTCTCTATGCTTCCTCGGATCCGCTCACTCACCACCTCGTCCGCCAACAGCCCCACCTCCAAGCGCCACAACAGGCGCTGGTCCCTCTCCTCCCCCAGCTCTAAGTCCACCCAATGCGGGGCGTGATCCGAAATGGCTATCGCCGAGTACTCGGTATCCTCTACTCTCGCTATCAGCGCCCTGCTCAAAATAAAAAAGTCAATCCGGGAATAAGCCTTATGGACATGTGAGAAGAATGAAAGTTCCCTAGCCCCCGTCCTTGCAAATCTCCAAGGGTCCACCCCTCCCATTTGGTCCATAAACCCCCTCAGCACTCTAGCCGCCGCCGGCTTCCTACCCGTCCTAGACCTGGAGCGATCCAGTGCTGGATCCAACACCGTGTTAAAGTTTCCCCCCATTATCAGGCCCCCCATTTCCAAGCCTGGGATCCGACCCAACATACGCCGCATAAAACCCGCATTGTCCCAGTTCGGGGCATACACATTGACCAGTACCACCCTCACTCATTGCAGCTTACCACTTACCATTACGTACCTACCGCCATTGTCTGCCACAATGCAATGACACCTTCTTTCCCACCAAGATCGCCACCCCTCGATTTTTGGCATCCAGCTCCGAATGAAACATCTGATCTACCCGCCCTTTCCTCAATCTTACCTGGTCTGCCATCTTCAGGTGTGTCTCCTGGAACATGACCACATTCGCCTTCAGGTGCGCGAACACGCGGGCCCGCTTGACCGGCCCGTTCAGTCCCCTTACATTCCAGGTTATCAGCCGGATCAGGGGGCTACCCGCCCCCCTCCCCCGCCGACTAGCCATAACCCCTCCTTGGCCAGCCACGCGCCTGCACCCCATGCCCGACCCGTTCCCCACAGCGGCAGACCCCCATCTAAACCCCCGCCCCACTCGCTCCAGCTCCCCTATGACCATAGCAGCAGAACTCGATTCCCCCCCACCCCCTCCCCAACTAGGACACATCCTAGCTGCTTTACTTCCCCCATTGCACTTTCGCAAGTCAGCTGACCCCGGGCACTCCCGCCTCTCCTTCGACTCCCATTGTGTGGCACACCATCCTGTTCCATTCCCCATCCGCAGGCTCTCCACCTCCGCCTTCCATCCCAAGCGCGGGAAACAACCCTCGCTTCCCTGCCCCGACCCCGCCCCCTCCAGTCTTCTGCGCGGGAAAAAGCCTGCGCTTTCCACCTAACCGGCCCCGCCACCTCTTTTACAGGCCCAGTCCCCTCACCCCCGACTCTGGCCTCCCCCTCCCCCGAGGGGCCCCATCTCACTGCCGGCTATCCACCCCTGTTCCATTTGCTTATCCCCCTCCAAGAGCCCCCCCCGACCAACCCAACCAAAACAGTGCCCAACCCGCCCTAACCACCCTCACCGAACCAGAAAGAAAAAAAAAACAAGAGCAAAGGACTCCCCCTCAAAAAGTAACATATCAACCGCAATCCCCAAACTCCCATCCCAACCCTCAATCTGTGTCCAACTTCTCGGCCTGAACAAAGGCCCACGCCTCCTCCGGAGACTCAAAATAATGGTGCCGGTCCTTGTAGGTGACCCACAGTCGCGCCGGCTGCAACATGCCAAACATCACCCCCTTCCTATGCAGCACCGCCTTCGCTCGATTGTACCCGGCCCTCCTCTTCGCCACCTCCACACTCCAGTCCTGGTATACTCGAACCTCCGCGTTCTCCCACCTGTGCTCCTCTCCTTCTTGGCCCACCTGAGCACACACTCCCGATCAGCAAACTGATGAAACCGCACCAGCACCGCCCGTGGAGGCTCATTAGCCTTGGGCCTCCTCGCCAGCACTCTATGGGCCCCTTCCAGCTCCAGGGGCCCCTGGAAGGACCCCGCTCCCATCAGCAAGTTCAACATGGTGACCACATAGGCCCCCATGTCCAGCCCCTCCGGGAGGCCCAGAATCCGCAAATTCTTCCGCCTCGACCGATTCTCCATCTCCTCAAACCGCTCCTGCCATTTCTTGTGGAGCGACTCATGCGCCTCCACCTTTACCGCCAGGCCTAAGATCTCGTCCTCGTTGTTGGAGATCTTTTGTCGAGCCTCACGGATCGCCACCCCCTGGGCCGTCTGTGTCTCCAGCAGCTTATCAATAGAAGCCTTCATCGGCTCAAGCAGGTCTGCTTTAATCTCCCTAAAGCAGCGCTGGATACCCTCCTGTTGCTCCTGCGCCCACTGCATCCATGCTGCCTGGTCCCCGCCCGCCGCCATTTTGTTCTTCTTCCCTCGCACCTTCTTCGGGTCCACCACCACTCTTTTAGTCGCCCCGCTCCTGGTAAAAGCCACATACTGTCGGGGAACTATTGTACTCTCCTTCCCACCGCGGGAAACGTCGAAACAATGCTGTTGGGGGCCCTGAAAAGAGCCCAAAAGTCCGTTTTTTGCGGGAGGCGCCGAATGTGCGACTTAGTGTAGCAACTTAAAATGGCCAACTCCCGATTCAAAATGGCAAAGGCTGATGGGAAAGTCAGCCAACAAGACACAAACGAGCAGCTGCAGGTTGGCTGTGTATTTACCTCTGGAAAGGCCAGACAAGATCGATACCAGCAACCATCAGCATAACAAAACACCAGCCATCTGCATACTAATGAGCAATCCCCGGGAACAATGAGCAACATTTAGACACACAAAGCCAAACCAGACTCTTCGGCGCCAGCAGAAGCCTACACAAAGGGAGGTGAACGACCACCTCGGGACCGCCCATCGATCAGGGAACCGCTCCAGCATTGGAGAAAATTGAACCAAACGATTGGGACAAATTCCAATTACTTGGGACCAGGTACAGGGTCCGCCCCGAAAGGCGGGAAGCCCCTGGGGACTATAAGAATTGAGCCCCAAGTTCAAATCGCTCTCTTCTCCACCGCTTCTCCAGCTCTTCAACAGCCGATCAAACCTGTAAGTCTTACTTCAACGCTCGCTACGAGATAGGCGCTCCTAATTATCAATCTGTACCAACTTCAAATCCCGCAGGCTCAGAACCCGAACGAAAGGCTATTTGTTTCCCTGACCTGGTGGGCCATTTCCAAGTTAAGTATTGGCCTGTTAGTTGTAGAAGTAGCTTAAACGTAGAATTTGTGCATGAGTAGCGATTACTGTGTATAATAAATGTGCTTTGATTTAAATCTTACTAATCGGTGTATTGGATTATTGATCATTACTCGGACTTTAACCACGTGGCGGTATCATAAAGATACCTGGCGACTCGAGAGCAAAGGTAATAAAACAGAGCAATTAAACTAAGGCAAAGTTAGCAACATTAGCTCCACATAGCCGCAACCGGGAGTCGTCTTGACTACTACTCTTGACCTCAGATTGTCTTCTTAAACTCCTCTCTCCTCTAATCCCTCCAACAATAAGTGGAAGGAGCGAATACTTCAGCTGCCTCTGTCATGTTTTTACCTTTCTCTTGCTCTCAAGACCTAACTAGGCCTAACTAACTCTCCTGCCATAGTCTGCAGTGACCTTGGAATGCCTCCCTCTGTACCTATCTTTTCTGGAACTAAATGTTTGAGCCCATTCTACTTCTAATCAGGTTTCTGCCCTTGCCACTGTACCAAATCAGCTGTTATCAAAGTCACAAATAACACCTGTGACTGTGTCAAAGGTAAGCTAACCATTCCCTTTGTCCTCGACCTGTCTGCATCCTTTGATATGATTGACCACACCATCATCCTCCAATGCCTCTTCACTGGCATCCAGCTGGGTGGGACTGCTGTCAAATGGTTCCATTCTCATATATGTAATTATGAAAAATCTCACTTACAATGGCTTTGGCGCATCATTACCTGTTGTCTCCCCAGAGGATCGATCCTTGTTCTCACACCCTTGTTTCTCGTCTACATGCTGCCTCAGATCATCAACCAAAAGAACAGCATTAATTTTCATAATGTGGGCGTCACATTTACCTCATCATCACCTCTTTTGACTTCTACATTTGCTAAATTAGTAAGCTGTTTATCTGCATCCAGTACTGGATGAGCAGAAATTTACTCCAATTAAATATTGGAAAGACCGAAGCCATTGTTTTCAGGCCCTGCTCCAGGATGTTCCCTAGCTCTTGTCTCCACCTGCCTTTCTGGCAACAGTACAAGATTAAATCAGCCTGTTGGCAACATTGCTATTATATCTGACCCCCAAGATGAGCTGGCATTGTAATTAATAATCAAGTTCAGAGGTAACGGGCATGAATGAAGGTTCCAGCATCAGTACAGCTAAGACAGGCGAAGTCGGGCCATGTTATGAAGAAGAAAATAAGCCGTCTTAGTTATTGCATGAGTGTATGGTTGGAAGCTTATCTTAATTACCTCATAGCTTGAACAGGAACTAACACCTTAATTTTAAAATTCTCATTCTTGTTATGGAACTGACCTGAACCATTGGGGGTTGGTTAGCTCAGTTGGCTGGACAACTGATTCATGATACGGAGCGATGCCAACAGTATAGGTTCAATTCCTGTGCAAAGGCTTTCCATGAAGGCCTTTCGCCTGAGGTATTGGATTGGATTTGTTTATTGTCACGTGTACCGAGGTACAGTGAAAAGTATTTTTCTGCGAGCAGCTCAACAGATCATTAAGTACATGGGAAGAAAAGGGAATAAAAGAAAATACATGATAGGGCAACACAACATATACAATGTAACTACATAAGCACCGGCATCGGATGAAGCATACAGGGTGTAGTGTTAATGAAATCAGTCCATAAGAGGGTCATTTAGGAGTCTGGTGACAGTGGGGAAGAAGCTGTTTTTGAGTCTGTTCGTGCGTGTTCTCAGACTTCTGTATCTCCTGCCCGATGGAAGAAGTTGGAAGAGTGAGTAAGCCAGATGGGAGGGATCTTTGATTATACTGCCCGCTTTCCCCAGGTAGAAGGAGGTGTGGATGGATGAGAGGCAGGTTCGTGTGATGGACTGGGCTGTGTTCATGACTCTCTGAAGTTTCTTGCGGTCCTGGGCCAAGCAGTTGCCATACCAGGCTGTGATGCAGCCCAATAGGATGCTTTCTATGGTGCATCTGTAAAAGTTGGTAAGGGTTAATGTGGACAAGCCAAATTTCCTTAGTTTCCTGAGGAAGTACAGGCGCTGTTGTGCTTTCTTTGTGGTAGCGTCGACGTGGGTGGACCAGGACAGATTTTTGGAGATGTGTACCCCTAGGAATTTGAAACTGCTAACCATCTCCACCTGCCCCGTTGATGCTGACAGGGGTGTATACAGTAATTTACTTCCTGAAGTCAATGACCAGCTCTTTAGTTTTCCTGGCATTGAGGGAGAGATTGTTGTCGCTGCACCACTCCACTAGGTTCTCTATCTCCCTCCTGTATTCGGACTCGTTATTCGAGATCCGGCCCACTATGGTCGTATTGTTAGCAAACTTGTAGATGGAGTTGCCGTGTGTGTACAGGGAGTAGAGTAGGGGCTAAGTACGCAGCCTTGCGGGGCCCGGTATTGAGGACTATTATGGAGGAGGTGTTGTTCATTCTTACTGATTGTGGTCTGTTGGCCAGAAAATCGAGGATCCAGTTGCAGAGTGGGGAGCCAAGTCCTAGGTTTTGGAGCTTTGGTGTGAGCTTGGCTGGGATTATGGTGTTGAAGGCGGAGCTGTAGTCAATAAATAGGAGTCTGATGTAGGAGTCCTTGTTTTCGAGATGCTCTCGGGATGAGTGTAGGGCCAGGGAAATGGCGTCTGATGTGGACCGGTTGCAGCGGTATGCGAATTGCAGTGGATCAAGGCGTTCTGGGAGTATGGAGGTGATGCGCTTCATGATCAACCTCTCGAAGCACTTCATTACGACTGAAGTCAGGGCCACCGGACGCTAGTCATTGAGGCATGTTGCCTGGTTCTTCTTTGGTACCGGTATGATGGTGGTCTTCATGAAGCAGGTGGGGACCTTGGAGTGGAGTAGGGACAGGTTAAAGATGTCCGCGAATACCTCTGCCAGCTGGTCCGCGCAGGCTCTGAGTGCACAACCAGGGATCCCGACCGTGCCCGTCGCCTTCCGAGGGTTCACTTTCAGGAAGGCCGATCTGACTTCGGAAGCTGTGATGGTGGGTATGGGTGAATTATGGGATGCTGGGGCACTCGACAGCGGATTGTTGGCTACCAGCTCGAACCGCGCATAGAATGCATTGAGTTCATCGGGGAGGGGTGCGCTGCTCCCAGAGATACTGCTTGGCTTCGCTAAGGTAGACTGGGAGCAAAGACTTTATGGTGAAACAATTGAGGACCAGTGGAGAACCTTCCAAGTGATTTTTCACAGAGCTCAGCAAAGGTTTATACCAACAAAAAGGAAGGACGGTAAAAAGAGGGAAAATCGACCGTGGATATCTAAGGAAATAAGGGAGAGTATCAAATTGAAGGAAAAAACATACAAAGTAGCAAAGATCAGTGGGAGACTAGAGGACTGGGAAATCTTTAGGGGGCAACAGAAAGCTACTAAAAAAGCTATAAAGAAGAGTAAGATAGATTATGAGAGTAAACTTGCTCAGAATATAAAAACAGATAGTAAAAATTTCTACAAATATATAAAACAAAAAAGAGTGGCTAAGGTAAATATTGGTTCTTCAGAGGATGAGAAGGGAGATTTAATAATGGGAGATGAGGAAATGGCTGAGGAACTGAACAGGCTTTTTGGGTCGGTCTTCACAGTGGAAGACACAAATAACATGCCAGTGACTGATGGAAATGAGGCTATGACAGGTGAGGACCTTGAGAGGATTGTTATCACCAAGGAGGTAGTGATGGGCAAGCTAATGGGGCTAAAGGTAGACAAGTCTCCTGGACCTGATGGAATGCTTCCCAGAGTGCTAAAAGAGATGGCTAGGGAAATTGCAAATGCACTGGTGATAATTTACCAATATTCGCTAGACTCTGGGATGGTCCCGGCGGATTGGAAATTAGCAAACGTGACACCAATGTTTAAAGAAGGAGGTAGGCAGAAAGCGGGTAATTATAGGCCAGTGAGCTTAAATTCGGTAGTAGGGAAGATGCTGGAATCTATCATCAAGGAAGAAATAGCGAGGCATCTGGATGGAAATTGTCCCATTGGGCAGACGCAGCATGGGTTCATAAAGGGCAGGTCGTTCTAATTAGTTTCAACTAATTTAGTGGAATTTTTTGAGGACATTAACAGTGCGGTAGATAACGGGGAGCCAATGGATGTGGTATATCTGGATTTCCAGAAAGCCTTTGTCAAGGTGCCACACAAAAGGTTACTGCATAAGATAAAGATGCATGGCATTAAGGGGAAAGTAGTAGCATGGATAGAGGATTGGTTAATTAATAGAAAGCAAAGAGTGGGGATTAATGGGTGTTTCTCTGGTTGGCAATCAGTAGCTAGTGGTGTCCCTCAGGGATCAGTGTTGGGCCCACAACTGTTCACAATTTACATGGACACATTGCCCTTGGTCCCCAACTCCAAATCATCTAAGTTTGCAGACGACACTAAGATAAGTGGTAAAGCAAAAAGTGCAGAGGATACTGGAAGTCTGCAGAGGGATTTGGATAGGCTAGGATCTGGTAGATGGAATACAATGTTGACATATGTGAGATCATTTTGGTAGAAATAACAGCAAAAGGGATTATTATTTAAATGATAAAATGTTAAAACATGCTGCTGTGCAGAGAGACCTGGGTGTGCTAGTGCATGAGTCGCAAAAAGTTGGTTTACAGGTGCAACAGGTGATTAAGAAAACAAATGGAATTTTGTCCTTCATTGCTAGAGGGATGGAGTTTGACTAGGGAGGTTATGCTGCAACTGTATAAGGTGTTAGTGAGGCCACACCTGGAATATTGTGTTCAGTTTTGGTCTCCTTACTTGAGAAAGGACGTATTGGCACTGGAGGGTGTGCAGAGGAGATTCACTAGGTTAATCCCAGAGCTGAAGGGGTTGGATTACGAGGAGAGGTTGAGTAGACTGGGACTGTACTCGTTGGAATTTAGAAGGATGAGGGGGGATCTTATCGAAACAGATAAAGTTATGAAGAGAATAGATAGGATAGATGCGGGCAGGTTGTTTCCACTGGCGGGTGAAAGCAGAACTAGGGGCATAGCCTCAAAATAAGGGGAAGTAGATTTAGGACTGAGTTTAGGAGGAACTTCTTCGCGCCAGGGGTTGTGAATCAATGGAATTCCTTGCCCAGTGAAGCAGTAGAGGCTCCTTCATTAAATGTTTTTTAAAAAAATATATATATTTATTAAAGTTTTTTAACACAATTTTTCTCCCTTACAAATAACCCCCCCCCCCCCCCCCCCCCCCCCCCCCCCGGTAACAAAATAACAAGAAATCGCACTGAGCAAGATATATACATGGCAACATGATATATTTACATAGCTTTGTACACTGGCTCTCTCCCGCACGTGCCAGTTTCCCCAATCCTTCATGTTATCTCTTGCTCATCCAGCCCCCCCCCCCCAGGCAATCCCCCATTCCCCCCCTCCCCCGCCCAGCCCCCCCCCCCTTGGGTTGCTGCTGCTGCTGACCGACCTTCCTCTAACGCTCCACGAGATAGTCTAGGGACGGTTGCCACCGCCTGTAGAACCCCTGCGCAGACCCTCTCAAGGCAAACTTAATCCTCTCCAGCTTTATGAACCCAGTCATGTCGTTTATCCAGGCCTCCACGCTGGGGGGCTTCGCCTCCTTCCACATTAGCGAGATCCGTCGCCGGGCTACTTGGGACAGAATGCCGGCCTCTTTCGTCTCCTGCACTCATGGCTCGTCCACTACTCCAAATATTGCTAGCCCCCAGCTTGGCTTGACCCGGACTTTCACCACCAGCGATATTGCTCCCGCCACTCCTCTCCAGAACCCCTCCAGTGCCGGGCATGACCAAAACATATGGACATGGTTCGCCGGGCTCCCTGAGCACCTTCCACATCTGTCCTCTACCCCAAAGAACCTGCTCAACCTCACCCCCGTCAAGTGCGCTCTGTGAACCACCTTAAATTGTATCAGGCTGAGCCTGGCACACGAGGAGGAGGAATTAACCCTACCTAGGCATCAGCCCACAGACCTTCCTCAATCTCCTCCCCCAGCTCCTCCTCCCATTTACCCTTCAGCTCCTCTACCAGCGCTTCCCCCTCTTCTTTCATCTCCTGGTGTAGTGCCAACACCTTGCACTCCCCAACCCATACACCCGAGATCACCCTGTCTTGAATTTCTTGTGCCGGGAGCAACGGGAATTCCCTCACCTGTCGCCTCACAAACTCCCTCACCTGCATATATCTAAAAGCATTTCCCGGGGGTATCTCAAACTTCTCCTCCAGTGCCCCTAGGCTCGCAAACGTCCCGTCAATGAATATGTCCCCCATTCTTCTAATCCCCGCCCGATGCCAGCTTTGGAACCCCCCGTCCATCCTCCCCAGGACAAACCGGTGGTTACCCCTGATCAGGGACCACACCGAGGCTCCCATTGCACCCCTGTGCCGTCTCCACTGGCCCCAGATCCTTAGCGTTGCCGCCACCACCAGGCTCGTGGTGTACCTTGTCGGCGAGAGCGGCAGCGGTGCCGTCACCAACGCCTTGTTGCTCTTTTTAACCTTAGTCTATTTGCTCTGTTTACGTCACCTTTGCTCATGAGTCGCCAGGTATCTTTATGATACCGCCACGTGGTTCAAGTTCAGGTTATGATTAATAATACAGCACACCGCTTAGTAAGGATTAAAACAACGGTCATTTATTATATACAACAAGCAATATTAATACCCTAATACTACTATTTATATAATAAACCTATCACTACTGGCCCATACTTAACTTTAGGAAGAGCCCACCAGGTCAGGGAAACGAATGGCTTGTCCAATCAAATCTGGCCCGCGGGATTCAAAAGGCTGTTACAGGTCGGTAGCTAGGTGTCTCTACCGGATCACGATCGTTGGATTCAAACTTACAGTTGCCGGTGGCTGGTCTTGCGAAAGTCTTGAGCAGGCGAAGAGGAGAGAGAGAGAGCGAGATCTGAACTTGGACCTTCACTTTTATAGGGCCCAGGGGCTTCCCGCCTACTGGGGTGGCCCTTGACCCTGAGTCCCAAGTGATTGGATTCTGTCCCCAATCTCTGGGGTCGATGTGTCCAATGGTGAGGCGATTCCTCGATCGGGGGGTGGTCGCTCACCTGTCTTTGTTTCGGCCACTGCAGGTGCTGACAGGTCTGGCCCGGTATTCAATTGCTCATATGTTGCAATTGTTCCCAGGGATAGCCGATTTAACTGCAGATGTCTGGATAGATGGGCTGCAAATAGTCCTGAATGTAACTGCAAATACCTGGGTTGATGGGCTGTTGATAGCCCTGAGTATCGATCTGGGCTACCTTCCCAGAGCCGAATATGCAAAACTGTCTGCAGCTGCCTGCTTGTGTCTTCTTGGCTGCTTTTCCCAGCAGTCTTTCGGGTTGGCCGTTTTAAACTGGGTTTTGGCCAGATTAATCGGAACGCAGCCATTTTACATGGCTACAGCCCCCAGGCTCGTTCCTTTACAGGACGCTATCTCCATCCTCTTCCATGCCGCCCCCTCTCCCTCCATCACCCACTTGCGGATCATCGCCACATTTGCTGCCCAGTAGTAGCTCCCTAGGTTTGGCAGCGCCAACCCTCCTCGGTCCCTACTTCGTTCCAGGAACCCTCTCCTTACCCTCTGGGTCCTATTCGCCCACACAAACCCCATTATACTCCTACCTACTCTCTTGAAAAAGGCCTTGGTGTTCACGATGGGAAGGCACTGAAACACAAACAGAAACCTCGGAAGGACCACCATTTTGACCGACTGCACTCTACCCGCCAGCGAGAACGGTAACATGTCCCATCTTTTGAAATCCTCCTCCATTTGCTCCACCAACCTCGTCAGATTCAGTTTATGTAGGGCCCCCCCCGACTCCTGGCTATCTGGATCCCCAGATACCGAAAGCTCCCCTCCGCCCTCCTCAGCGGTAGGTCCCCTATCCCTCTTTCTTGGTCCCCTGCCTGTAATACAAAGAGCTCACTCTTCCCTACATTGAGCCTATAGCCCGAAAACTCCCCAAACTCCCTTAGAGTCTGCATGACCTCCACCATCCCCTCCATTGGATCCGCCACGTGCAGCAACAGGTCATCCGCATATAGCGACACACGATGCTCTTCTCCCCCTCGGACCACCCCCCTCCATTTATTAGACTCCCTCAATGACATGGCCAAGGGTTCAATCGCCAATGCAAACAACAGGGGGGACAGAGGGCACCCCTGCCTCGTCCCTTGGTACAGCCGAAAGTACCCCGACCACCGGTTCGTCACTACACTCGCCACCGGGGCTCTGTAAAGGAGCTTAACCCAACTGATAAACCCTCCCCCGAACCCAAACCTACGCACCACCTCCACTCTACTCGGTCAAAGGCCTTCTCCGCGTCCATAGCTGCCACTATCTCCGCCTCTCCCTCCTCATATGGCATCATTATCACTTTTAAGAGCCGCCGCACATTAGTGTTTAATTGCCTGCCCTTTACGAATCCCGTCTGGTCCTCGTGGATCACAGTCCCCGATCCTCGTGGCCAGCACTTTTGCCAACAACTTAGCATCCACATTGAGGAGCGAGATCGGCCTGTACGATCCACATTGCAGTGGGTCCTTGTCCCGCTTTAGGATCAAAGAAATTGTCGCTTCCGACATTGTTGGAGGCAGGGTCCCCTCCTCTCTTGCCTCATTAAAGGTCCTCACTAGTAGCGGGGCCAACAGGTCTACGTACTTCCTGTAGAACTCCACGGGGAACCCGTCCGGTCCCGGGGCCTTCCCCGGCTGCATATTCCCCAAACCCTTGCTCAGCTCCTCAAACCCAATTGGTGCCCCCAAACCAGCCACCTCTTGCTCCTCCACCCTCGGGAATCTCAGTTGGTCTAGGAATTGTCTCATCCCCTCTTCCCCCGCTGGGGGCTGGGATCTGTACAGCTCTTCATAGAAGGCCTTAAATACCTCGTTTATTTTCATCGCCCTCCGAACCGTGGCTCCTCTTCCATCTTTGACTCTCCTATTTCCCTCGCTGCCATCCTCTTACGGAGCTGGTGTGCCAGCATCCGACTAGCCTTTTCCCCATACTCGTAGGTCGCCCCCTGCGCCTTCCTCCACTGTGCCTCCGCCTTCCCTGTGGTCAACAGGTAAAACTCCGTCTGGAGCCGTCATCTTTCCCCAAGTAATCTTTCCTCCGAGGCCTCTGCGTATGAAGGTCCACGCCTCTTCAGGCGTTTCGAAGTAATAGTGCTGGACCTTGTATGTGACCCACAGTCGCGCTGGCTGCAGCATTCCGAATTTCACTCCTTTCCGGTGCAACTTACTGCTCCGCTCCTTCTTGGCCCATTTCAGGACCCTCTCTCTGTCCGTGAACCGGTGAAATCTCACCACCATCGCCCTTGGCGTCTCATTTGCCTTGGGCTTCCTCGCCAGCACCCGGTGTGCCCCATCCAGCTCCAGCGACCTCAAAGGGGCCTCCGCGCCCATCATCGCCCCGATCATCGTGCCCGCGTATGCCCCGGCATCGGCCCCCTCCACTCCCTCAGGGAGACCCAGGATCCGCAGATTCTTTCTCCTCGACCTGTTCTCCAGGCCTTTGAGTCTTCCCACCCACCTCTTGTGTAGCACCTCGTGCTGCTCCACTCTCACCGCCAGGCCCAAGAGCTCGTCCTCATTCTCACTGACTCTTTTCTGTACCTCCTGGATCTTTACCTCGTGGGCCTTCTGGGTCATCCCTAGTCCTTCAATTGCCGCCAGCATAGGCGCCAGCATCTCCTTGCGCAGCTCCTCGAAGCAGCGCTTGATGAACTCCTGCAGCTCCGGCCCGCACTCCGCTTTGTCCCCGGCCCCCGCCATTTTGTTTTTTTTCCCCTCGCTTCTCCCGCTGCACCAATGCCGCTTTTTTGGCCGTTGTACTTCTGGTCCGGACCATAAAAGTTGGAGGGGGACCTCTCTCTTCCCTTTTTCACGGGTTGTCTTCGAAACAAATTCCGTTGGGGCTCCTCCAACGAGCCCGAAAGTCCGTAATAGCGGGAGCTGCCGAATCGTGCGGCTTAGCTGCGCATAGCCGCAACCGGAAGCCCATTAAATGTTGTTAAGATAAAGATAGATATTTTTTTGAAGAATAAAGGGATTAAGGGTTCTGGTGTTCGGGCCGGAAAGTGGAACTGAGTCCACAAAAGATCAGCTATGATCTCATTGAATGGTGGAGCAGGCTCGAGGGGCCAGATGGCCTACTCCTGCTCCTAGTTCTTATGTTCTTATGATGTTTAATTATTTTGGTATCAGCTGAATAAACCTGCACCAAGTGAGTTTTCCTCTCATTGCTCAAATCATTTTCTTGTTTATCCAAGATATGTGCCACAGCCTTCTACACACGTTCATATTCTTCTAATTTATGCTTCAAAAATGAAAATGAAACTAAATGAAAATCGCTTATTGTCACAAGTAGGCTTCAACTGAAGTTACTGTGAAAACCCCTAGTCGCCACATTCCGGCACCTGTTCGGGGAGGCTGGTACGGGAATTAAACCGTGCTGCTGGCCTGCTTTAAAAGCCAGCTCTTTTGCCCTGTGCTAAATCAGCCCCTTTCACCCTTCTCTCTGCTTTCACGATTTTATCCAAATATTTATTCACTCTCCTTCCTCTAACAATTCTTTTCCAAGCATCTTAATCATTTCATTCACTCCAGAAACTGTTCTGGAGAATTCAGTTGTCTTTATTTCAGAGTCATCTGCAGAATCCTTATACATGCTTTAACAACTTCACATGGACATTCAGTTCATTTCAGAATCTTTCTTCTATGGTCGCTTCTCCTGAAGTGTTTTTTAAAATTACTCATTAGATTATTCTTAAATTTTTCCTTCGCTGCTTTGGAAGTCTGGACCTGCTCATCCGTATTGCCTGTCAGCTTCCTCATTGTCCAAATTGCAGCAGAGTTCAAGAATTTCATTTCTCTTTTCACAATGAAGTTCCAACAGTTCGTCAGATATTTCCATTCCTGTTCAAGATGTTTTTCACGATACTTGACCTCTGATATGTGAAGTTCTAGTTTTAATTTAAAATCTTGAAATGTGTAACTGATAAACTTGTGCAAGCAAATTCAGCAAAGATAAATTTTAAGTCCTCATTCAAGCGTTCTACCTATGACTGATCTCACTAGTTCTCGTTTTTCATTAGCAAACCATTTTTTGCATGAAAGTTGGTAAAGTTCGTATTCTACACAAATCAGCCATTATCAACTGTTCATTATCAGCAATATGTTTCTCATATTTGGCTGGTAATTTGAGAGAGTTTGGCCAGATCAGCATAATCAAGCAACTGCTGCAACACAGTCAGTGCCACTTTACTATCTACACTGGCCAAATCATACCTAGTATAAAGCCTACTTCTTCAATAGGTAAACTAGGAACAATTGTACAGTAACAATTCGGTTTGCTAAGTCACTTCTCAAATTGACTTTACACTAAAGAACAGTTCATAAATCCCATGAATACCCCCTATTAATACATTTTCCTTCATCAAACTATCTGGAACACAAATTATATTAGCCACCCTCAATGACTGATCAGCCCCAGTATCTCTCAAAATATTAATTTGTTTACTTGATTTGTTTGGAGTATGGGAACACTTCTCTCGTCAAGACGAAATCTCTATAACCTTCAACAACCTGCCTCACTTCAGTATTTAAAGAAGCGTTCCCTTCACTATCCTGAGCTATATCCCCCTTTCTGTTAGGTTTCAAGGAAACACTTTTCAATTGTACCACTGCTATGCTTTTACCATCCCTTTACTGGTGCAGCTTTCCCAAAGACTCCTTAGGTATCCTTTTCACATGCCCTGTCTTGCAGCAATGAAAACATACCAATTCCTTTACACCACTTTTATCCTCAGCACTATCATTTCTCTTGACAGGAACAGTTTCTGCCTCTCCTGAAGCTACATTCTTTAAAAAAAAAATTTGGAGTATCCAATTCTTTTTTCCAATTGAGGGGCAATTTAGCCTGGCCAATTCACCTGCCCTGTACATCTTTTTGGGTTGTGGGGGTGAGACCCACGCAGGCATGGGGAGAATGTGCAAACTACACACAAAGTGACCCGGGGCCTGGATCAATCCCGGTCCTCAGTGCTAACCACTGTGCCGCCATGCCACCCCTGAAGCTAAATTGTTTCTATTCCTGCAGCTTCCCTGTGAGTTTACAAATTGAGAACTGCCCCCCAGCTGTCAGTGATTTTTATACCAATCAGCCAGAACAACTGCTTCCTGTATCCTAACGTCTACTTTCCCTGTGTGACCTAATTGCTAATGCTATTTCAAAATTCTTCCAGTTTTCTCATATCCTCAAAATTATGATTGCGTTTCAATACCCGAAATCATCACTCCCATAATCATTCTTTCTCCTGAGCACATTTTACAAATGCTTCATTCAGTCTTTTAAAGCCTGACATTTCAGCTGGTATGCATTAGGCTTATGTTTGTAAGCATTAAATCCCCCATTTTAACTACGTCAATCTGAGGATTGTTATTTTAAAACTGCAAAATGCTCATCCATCACCTTCCTGACCAAAATGCTTTGCAAAATGAGAATCCATGTATCCTTTTGTCAATTTAACTTTGTCCCCACCTTTTCAAGCAAGGTAAAATATCTCTCAATTCTATCTTCAATTAATGTAGCCACTATGCAAACACTCTTGTTATATCAAAGCTCAGATTGGATTTCTATTCCTCATCTGAACTACTCTATAAACTCTTTCACCCCAGAACTGAAGCTTTTCACTTGCAAGTTCTCTGCCCAGTCTCCAACCTTTGTCCTGCTGTATCCTCTGACAATCCTCAACATTATCTGCCACTCCACCAACCTTGGTGTCATCCGCGAATTTACTAATCAGACCAGCTACATTTTCCTCCAGATCTTTTATGTACAAACAACAGAGGCCTCAGCACCGATCCCTGTAGAACACCACCAGTCACAACCTTCCATTCAGAAAAACACCCATTTACTGCTACCCTTTGCCTTCTGTGACTGAGCCAGTTCTGTGTCCATCTTGCCACCTCACCTCTGATCCCGTGTGACTTCACCTTTTGTACCAATCTGCCATGAGTATAGTACCTCTAATCCGTTTCACAGGTGTATCCACCCAAGTTCCAACATTCTCAAGTCCTGCAATCCATGGTACTTACTTGCCGCCTCTGACGTATCAAAATAATGTTCCTGTCCCTCATAGATGACCCTAAAACGAGCAGGATACACACCCCAAACTGCACTTTCTTCCTGAAGTGCCGCCTTGACCCTATTGAGCCCGGCCCGCCAATTGGCCAACTCTGCTCCCACCTGGTAGATGCGAACCACATGACCTTCCCAGGTACACTTTCTCATCTCCTTTGCCCAGCAGAGGATCTTCTTGTCCAATTAGCAGTGTCACCACACAATCATCCTTGGCAACTGTCTCACGTTTGGCTTCCTCCTCAACGACCTGTGCGCCCAATCCATTTCAGTTCAGTCAAAGACCCCCCCTCCCCCACCAGCTTCTCGGACATTCGAGCCATGTATTTTGTGGCCTGCACCCCCTCGATCCCTTCAGGCAGCTTCATGATCTGGAGATTCTGCCTCAAGCGATTCTCCAAATCGTCCACCTTCTCCCACAATTTCTTCTGGCCCTCCACCATCATCAGTATTTCAGCTTCCAACGAGGCCAAACGGTCCTCGTGGTCGGTCACCGACTACTCCACCTTCTGGAGCGACAACCTCCAGCCACTACTCCACCCGCTCTAGGGCAGCCCAGATCAGCTCTGCCACCTTATCCAAGTAGTTCAAGGCCTCCTACGTCTGCTGCTGTGATTTAGCCATCAAACAAATTCACTAGTTGCTCCGTTCACCATTGTGACGCCACAGAGCTCTCTGCCATCTTTTCCCCTGCTGCACCTTGGGAGTCTTCCTGGTCTGACTGTTGCCATTTATTAGTTGCACTCCTCGTTTGGTAGGGCTCAAGACATTCCCTGCCGAAGGAGACGCACTGGCTCTCAGTTCTTTTGTTTGCCACTGTGTAGGACCCTGCAAAACAGGCGGAAAGGACCAAAAAGTACAACCTTGGGCAGGAGCCACCTAATATGCGACCACTCATTCCATGGCTGCCACCTGTACTTGGTTCCGGTTGAGGCCCTTAAGGGCATTCAGCCTCTGATCTCCGGGTAAGCGTTCTCCAAGGCGGTCTTCAGGACGCGCGGCAACGCAGAATCGCCGAGCAGAAACTTATAGCCAAGCTCCGCACACATGAGTGCAGCCTCAACCGGGACCTGGGATTCATGTTGCATTACATTCATCCCCCACCATCTGGCCTGCGAAATCCTACCAACTGTCCTGGCTTGACACAATTCACACCTCTTTAACCTGGGGTTACCCCATCTCTGGATCTGTAAAGATTTAATCACCTGCTAATGCTCGCATTCCAAGCATTGTTTGGCATCTTTGAATTTGTCTATATACATGTTTCTGGAACATACCTCTTCATTCACCTGAGGAAGGAGCAGCGCTCCAAAAGCTAGTGACATCGAAACAAACCTGTTGGACTTTAACCTGATGTTGTAAGACTTCGTACCATGCTCACCCCAGTCCAACGCCGGCATCTCCACATCATGGCTACATTCAAAAGTCACCTCATATTGGACAAGCGCCTACCCGTCACAATCCCCGTCTGGTCTTATCCAATAACCTGCGGGGAACACCCATCCAGCCTCAGCACTAACACCAGACAAATTCCTAGCACCTACAATAAGGAAATCGGGCGGCATGACCCACACTCCACTGGGTCCTTATTCTTCTTTAGCAGAAGCGAAATGGATGCTTGCATCATCATCTCTGGAAGAGACCTCCAAGCCAGCGAGTCCTCAAACATCTCCATCAGTACCAGTCGATCAGCACATTTTAAAATAAGACTCCACTGGGAACTCAGCCACAACCGCCCCCCCCAATCTCCTCCTGTCTGCATTTCACCCAATCACGGTTCTGACCTTAAACCCCCCAGCAGCCTCTCCATCCCTTCTGATCCTCCACCTTGGGAGACTCCAAACCCTCAACATATCCGACTTGTCCTCTCCAACCTAGAAGTCTTATAGAACGCCTCAAACACCTAGTTAACTTTATCCGGCGATGACATCGAAAATAGATGGAGTAGGCCATTCGGCCCTTCGCGCCTGCAACACCATTCAATATCATGGCTGATCATGCAAAGGGGCTGGTTTAGCACAGTGGGTTAAATAGCTGGCTTGCTATGCAGAACAATGCCAGCAGCGCGGGTTCTATTCCCGTATCGGCCTCCCCGAACAGTCGCCGGAATGTAGCGACTAGGGGCTTTTCACAGTAACTTCATTGAAGCCTACTTGTGACAATAAGTGATTATTATTATTAAATTCAGTATCTCCACTCGCGCCTTCTCTTCATACCCCTTGAGCTCTTTAACCGCAAGGGCCATGTCCAGCTCCCTCGTGAATATATCCAACAAACTGGCCCCAACAGCTTTCTGTGGTAGAGAAGTTCTTCCTCATCTCAGTCCTGAATGGCCCTTATTGTTAGGCTGTGACCACTAGTTCTGGACATCCCCAAAATCAGGAACATTCTTCCCACATCTAGCCTGTCCAGTCCAATCAGAATTTTATATGTTTCTATGAGATCCCCTCTCAGTCTTCTAAACTCCAGTGAGTACAAGCCCAGTCGATCAAGTCTGTTGTCATACGTCAGTCCTGTCATCCCAGGAATTAGTCTGGTGAACCTTCGCTGGACACTCAATAGCAAGACTGTCCTTCCTCAAACTAGACCAAAACTGCACACAATTTTCAAGGTGTGGCCTCACCTGTACAACTGCAGCAAGACATCCCTACTCCGATACTCAAATCCTCTCACTATGAAAGCCAGCATGCCATTAGCTTTCCTTACCGCCATTAACCTACCATCCAATTCCTGAATCCGTACAATCTTCCGGGAGGCCACCTGCTGCCTTAGCTGACCAGCCAAAAACCAACTGGCCTTCTCCCCATACTCGTGCACTACCCCATTCAAGTGCTGCAACTGTGGGCAGCACGGTAGCATTGTGGATAGCACAATTACTTCACAGCTCCAGGTCCCCAGGTTCAATTCCGGCTTGGGTCACTGTCTGTGTGGAGTCTGCACATCCTCCCCGTGTCTGCGTGGGTTTCCTCCAGGTTCTCCGGTTTCCTCCCACAGTCCAAAGATGTGCAGGTTAGGTGGATTGGCCATGATAAATTGCCCTTCGTGTCCAAAATTGCCCTTAGTGTTGGGTGGGGTTACTGGGTTGTGGGGATAGGGTGGAGGTGTGGACCTTGGGTAGGGTGCTCTTTCCAAGAGCCAGTGCAGACCCGATGGGCCGAATGGCCTCCTTCTGCACTGTAAATTCTATGAACTGCTGCACCTCAGTGGATAGCAGATCAAATTGCTCTGCAACTTTTCTACCAGACAGAAGCTCTGGCGTCAGGTCAACTTGAATACCTGCCCATCCACCTCCAGAGTCTTGTCCACCAACCGTTGGCACTCCTCCCTCATCTCCCTATCCTTCTGTAAAATGATCTCTCCTTGCACCATCCTCCCACAGTACCCAGGGTGACACTTCTCCGACCCCCATTCTTGTTGATCCCCACGTATTCAATCACCTGAGCCATCTTCACACAAAATCCAAAATCCTCTAACAGCCCCACATCCAAACTCTACACCGGCCGTTGGACCGACCCCATCTCCAAAATCACATCCATCAGGTGTGGACATGGTGTAATATCACTATTACAGAGTATTCTGCATTCTTCACCCCTGGCAGCACCGGAGAGAAAAATAACTGCCTGTCCCCAGGATCCAAAAACCATCATGGATTCGCTCCACCCATCTCCTTCATAAACGCTGCCAGTATCTTTGCTGCACCCAAAAGAGCCAGCGGTTTCTGCTTAGACCGATCCAACTTGGGGGCTCAAAACACAGTTTAGATCTCCCCCCAAAGTCAACTGGTGCATGGCCATAATCGGGTAGCACAGCCAGCATCCTCTTCATGAACTCAACGTCAGCCCAATGTTGGTCATACACGCTCACTAAAACCACCGACTTACCCTTCAATGTCCCCCTAACTATGACGCATCTGCGGCCCTGGTCCGTTACCACCACTGCCACCTGGAACCAAACTCTTATTAATAAGTGTTGCCACACCCCTCGCCCTGCTAACAAAGCCCACGTGGAACACCTGGCTAACAGAGCCCTTATGGAGCCTGACATGGTCCCTTACCTGCAGATGAGATACCTGCAAAGGCACATCAGGCCTCAAACTTTTCAAGTGAGAGAAAACTCATTTATCACTCCCCCCCCCCCCCCTTCCAAATTCCATCTTACCGATCGAATCGGGAGGTCTCTCACCTTCAAGTCAGCCATTTCCACCGTGGGGGCTCACCCCCTCCGTGCACCATACTCCTGAAACCAGTGACCACCTGCCCCATCCCACAAATAAGACGTCCTACCTCCAGTCACTGTCAGTACTCTATCCACCCCATCCCAGAGATCCATCAACCGCTTCCTCTCCAACTGCTACTTCTCCTTCCCCCCACCACTCACATCTTCTGGGCTCAGTGAAGCCTGCCTAAACAGGTCCCGCAAGCCGCAGACCCTTCCCCACCTCACTCACGTTCACTAGCCAATCTCACTCCCCCACCCTGCCTGCCACCATGCAAAAACGTCCCTATCCAAACATTCCCTCCAAACTTCAAGCACTCTTTAATGCAAAAACTTTATAACAAACCCCCCCCCCCCCCCCCCCCCCAAGAAAATCTTCAATTTCAATTATCACCAACTCTGTACAAACAAAAGCAGAGGGGGAGAGGAAACAAAAATATAAGTACATACAACACGGTTGCTACTACAACGTCCCCATACAAACCTGTCCCAACCACCAACCAAGTCCCATGCAAGCCCCTTCAGTCCAGACCAAGTTCTTCAGCTTTGATAAATGCCTCCGCCATCTTGAAATTTTTTTATCTTTAACCTTGTGCGTGGCCCTCAGCCTCACTGGGTACACGTCAAAAACACTACTCTTGTAGAGCATCGACATCACCCCGTACCAGCCTCCCCGAACAGGCGCCGGAAGGTGGCGACTAAGGGCTTTTCACAGTAACTTCATTTGAAGCCTACTTGTGACAATAAGCGATTTTCATTTTCAAGGCTGCCAATTGCGCTGCAATGTCTTGGTAGATGCGGATATGGCTATCTTCCCACCACACCTACCGATTCTCCTTGGCTCACTTTAGAACCCATTCCTTCGACCGATAGCTGTGGAAACACGTTATCACCGCTTGTGGTGGTTCTTTCCCGATTGGATTGAATTTGTTGGGACATTGTTAAAGGTTAAGTCGTTATTGATAAAAGCTTTGTTTGACAGTAGTTTAGTTTGCCAAGTGTCAAATTGTATGAAATATTGATAATATCTTTGCCAAAAATAAAACCAGAAAACCCCTTGCGGTATAATGCCGAATCAGGAAGTGTCCATAAATCCCTACGTTAAATTAAAGTACTACAGAATTAGCGTCAACTGTCAGTGAAAAGTTTCAGTAATAAGGTTGTTTTACATTTCTGACATGGTGTACACAGTTTAGTACTAATTGCAACTGAAGAAAAACAGCATATTTCAATGGCCTGCATACAAAACTGAAAATTGAGACTAAAAAAGGCAATTGAAACCTGACTAATGAATAAATGAAACTCACTTAATAAATTGACATTTGTTATCACTTGCTGGTAACGTTATAAAATGTGATTGTCTGAAGATGGGTCATTGTGAAGCTGAAAAGTTCTGTTATATAGTAAAAATGCAAAGAAAGAAAATTGACTGTGTGGATTTTTATATTTTATCTCTGCCCTCATTTGTTTGTCTCACAATAATTCTTTAATCTCTTATTATGTTCAGGAAAGTAATCAAGAATAAGCTAACTGCCATACTGTTTACTGTTATTTTAAATCAAGAATGAGGATAATTATGCCAAAAATGTCTTGCACACAAGATTGGGAAACCAAATAAAAACAAATTGGAAACAGTGATATGGAAATAATTTAATAGTTGAAAAAAATGAAACGTGAACCATTAGAAGAAAAGGAAAAAGAAAACAAGTCAGAATATGAAAAGAGTAGATTGATTTTTCTTTCTGGGTTGACCCAGTTTGCTCAATAAAGAATCTTTTATTACCCCAGGATTCTGAAAAATAAATTTAAAAAGCAATAATATAATAAAATATTAATTGCAGTCTTCGGACAAAATTCATTCATCGCATCTTGGATCACAATGTATTATTGCACATGAAGTAAGCTATCAGGTTGCATTCTAAGAAGACAATTCTATAATCCAAATACCATGTCAAACAAATAAAGACGGCAGCAAAGTATTTCTGTAAGAGCAATTCTATCATGTTTCATGATAATCTAAAGAGACCCAAAATTGTTTTATACTACAATGTAATATCTAGATTAAAAAGAATTTCAAAGTTTGCCAAACATATCCAGCAGCATTTAACGATAATTTTTCTCATGTTGTATGAAATGGCCCAATTAATTATTATCTAACATCCATTGCGTAAACAAGTTTTCTTCAATTCAGTGATTAGTTCAAATTACAAGACAGACTTAAGTGTAATTGTGATTTTAGACTTAAATCCAGGGAGTATTACAAACTTTGCAAATGATAGAACAATTGGATGTGTTGATGGGTTTTAAAAAAAATATATATTTTTTCCAATTAAGGGGCAATTTAGTGTGGCCAATCCACCTACCCGGCACATCTTCGGGTCGTGGGGGCGAAACCCACGCAAACATGGGGAGAATGTGCAAACTCCACACGGACAGTGACCCAGAACCGGGATCGAACCTGTGACTTCGGAGCCGTGAGGCTGCAGGGCTAACCCAATGTGCCACCGTGCTGCCCTTGTCTTGGTGTTGTTGATCATGAGGAGGAAAGTGCTAACCTATTGAAAGTTATCGTGGGTTAATCAGGTAAGCAGAAAGATGGCAAATGGAATCCAATTTGGAGAACCCTGAGGAAATTCATATTGGAAGGGCAAACAAAGCCAGGGAATACACAATAATTGGTAGGATACTGAAGTGTAATGGAACAGACGGAACTTAAGAGTGCAAGTCCAATGAAGCAGGACGGGTGATTAATAAGGCATATGGGATACATCATTGGCTAAGACATACCATAAAAGAGCAGACACATTATGCTACAACTGTATTAAACATTGGTTCGATCAGAGCACAATAGTTCTGGTCACTGTATTATGAGAAGGATGTGATTGCATAAGCAGGCTACAGAGATTTACAAGAATGTTGTCACAAATAGAAAACTTTAGCTATGAGGAAAGATTGTATTGGCTGTGGTTGTATTCTTTGGAGCATGGCTGAGGGGAGATTAAATTAAGGTACAGAATTATCAAGGGCTTGCATAAAGTTGCTAGGAAGGACCTATTTCCCTTAGCAGACGGATCAATAACTAGTGGGCATAGATTTAAAGGAATTGGTCGGATTAGAGGGGAATTGAGAGACCTTTTCACCCAAAGGATCATAGTAGCAGGAAACATTTAAGAGATACTTGGATTTTAATTCTGTAACCTATAGAGCTATGGCCCAAATGGGATCACTCTTTCAGATGATACAAACATGACGGTCAAGATTGTCTCCTGTGCTGCAGGTTTTGTGTTTTTATTACTTAATTATTTCCTGGCAGAACTAAAATAGTGACCGTAAAAGACTATTCTATGTTGGCATATGAATTCTTCAGCAAATATTAACTTGTAAAGATTCTGTATTGTTTACTTTCTATAAAAGAAATCTTTAATTTTTAAATGGAAATAAAAGTATGCTTACCTTCACTAGTTCTAAGCGCGTGACAGTTAAAAAAACAGGATACATTTTACGAAGACTCATGTGATAGGATTTAGACTGTGATAAGATTGCTGGAATTCTAGAAGTTACCATTTTTAATTTCAGAGCCTGGATGGCAACTCAAATCAATTGCATATATATTCATTAATTGATAAAAGCAACTTTCAATTTTCTCACTCTGGTGCTTCTCATCTGCCTGGATGACCCATTTTCTTTGCAGTATAATCTTCAAATAAACGTAACTATAATAGTTAGAAAGATCTGTCTTTGAAATGTTTCACATTTTCTTTTCCTTCACAATCAACAATAACTTGCATTTATTTAGGGCCTTTAAGGTAATCCAAAACCACATCTCAAAGACAGTTTTAAACAAAATACACCACCGAACCACAGGGAAAATGCCCAAAAGCATGATCAAAGGTAGGTTTTAAGAAGGAAAGCAATAGAGGCAGAGAGGCTTACAAAGGGCATTTCAGAGCTTAGGGCCTAGATACTCCAATGGTGGAGTAATTAAAATGGAAGATGCTCAAGAGGCTGGAATTCAAAGAACACAGCTATGTTGGAGGATTGTCAGGCTGGATGAGATTAGAGATAAGACTTTTTCCAAATTGAAGAATTGGTTAAATGGGAACCAAAGTCAGTGAGCACTGGAATGATGGGTGAACAGCCTTCAGTGCATGAGAAGTGGGCAGTGTTTTGGACATTCTCAAGTTTAGAGAGACTAGAATGTGAGAGGCCAGCCAGCAGTGTATCAACAGAAGGGCTGAGGGAGGGGTAGTAAGAGGTGGAACTAGATAGTCTAGTTATGGCATGTATTTGTAATTGAAAATTCAAAGTTGTGAACAGTCTGATTCAGCCTCTGTAGATATGAAAACAGTGGTGAGGGAGCAGAGTCCGAGGCAGTGGCCCAAAACAATGGCTTCACTCTTCCAAATATTTAATTCCAGTACTGGATGTCCTATAAGCAGTTAATGACCACATTTTGCAATAATAATGCATGGACAATATGAGATACAATATGTAGTGATGAGATAAACTTCCCATTTAACTAGAAAAATCTTTCAGGCACAGTTTTATCTAGAGTGCTGATAAAGGATTTCTCCAGGGTGTACTTCGACAGTTTAAACAGGATTTTCTGTTCATTGGAGCATCAACAAGGCAGTACTTAGAAAGGTAGGGATGAAAATTCCTCTGCTCTACTCCCAAGAGCACTTAACCAGCACCAGTTCAATTGATACCAGCAGTGGTTAGGGATCCAGCACCAGCTTAATATCGCACAGGTGTAGCTTGAAGAACCTGCACTATTTATTGATTTTTATTTGTATGTTATTGCCATTGTATAGCGAGTCAGTGTGGATTTGTTAATAAGTGATGTCTTAATATTTTATTGGCACTGTATAGCAAGTCAATGTGGATTTGTAATAAGTAATGTCTTAACATTTTTGAAGCAATTAAAGTGATAGATAAGTATGCATATATGGATTTTATTAGTATTACTTCCAATAGGCATTCAATAAAGTTCCACACAAGAAAGGAAAAATGAAAGCACCTGTAAATTACTTTCAACTCAGAAGGGTATTGGTCTGAATAGCCAAAGTGTTGGGAGAATTGATGTGACTACAGGTGTCCACGAAGAATCTGTACTATGCTAAATTATAAAGCAGAGTATTTACTTTGTGATCATCTATTTCGTTAAGATTCAATCTAGCACAGGAGAGAGAAGTGAGCCTGCTGGAAAGTTGGCAGTTACTTGGGACTTGATCTTATAATGCGATATATCCGCCAGAAGTATAGTGAAAGGAGTTGCAAGACATTTTTTAATAAAAGTATCCAATTCTTCTTTTACCCCAATTAAGGGGCAATTGAGAGGCCAATCCACCGACTCCGCACATCTTTGGATTGTGGGGGTGAAACCCACAAAGACACGGGGAGAATGTGCAATGCAAGACATATCTAAATTGTTAGTTAATGCAAAAGTACCTTTAGTTTGATGTATTAGATGCTTTAAATATGATTTGATTCATGTTTTCAGTTTGTTTGTTATAGACTTAAAATGTAACACCTTGGGAAATTGATCTTTTTTAAAAAGTTATTGGTCTCTACAGGGATCGCAGCACTACCAGTTCCCCATAACACCTTGAAAACTTCCATCAAATCACTGGTTAAACTTATAAATTTTAGGAAATACAACTCCAATTTGTGTATTCCTTACTTATAATTTATTTTATCTTTGTAACTTTTTGCTTCCACTTATGTTATACTCCCTCGTACAGTACAGTGCTCAGAACTGAATACAGTACTCCGGTGTAGTCTAACCAGGGCTTTGTGTAAATGCAGCCTTGGTCTTAATTGCCCTGTGTTCTAAACCCCCAGCTATAAAGGTCAGTGTTCAATAACCTTTTAAATAACTTTTAAACTTGTCAGTGACAGACTGTTCACAGGAGATCTCAGAAAACATTTCTCCATTTAAAAGGTAGAGGAAGTCTGGAATTCTGTCCCCCCAAAAGCCATTGGGGGTACGTTATTTGAAGATTTCAAAACTCAAGAGTATCCATTGAATCTCTATAGTGCAGAAGCAGGCCATTTGACAATAGATTCTGCACCCATCCACCGAAAGAGCACTCTACATAGGCACTATCCCCGTTATCTTGTGCAATTGATCATGGTCAATCCACCTAACTTGCACATTTTTAGACTGTGGGATGAAACTAGAGCACCCAGAGGAAACACAAACTCAAATATTTTAATTCAAAATAGTCATAAACTGGAGCTGTGGTGAGGTTTAACAGAAGATTGCTACTGCCAAGTCCAATGATAAAAGCATAAGAAATAGGAGTAGGCCAGTCAGCCTGCTCCACCAATCAATAAGGTCATGGCTGACCTGACTATGGCCTTAACCGCACCATCTTGCCGGTTTCCATAACTCTTGGACACCTTTGTTAATAAAAGCTATCTAACTCAGCTTTAAATATATTAAATGACCTAGTCTCCACCGCTCACTGGGGAAGAAAATTCCAAAGGAGAATGACTCTTTTGAGAGAAGAAATTCCTCCTCATCTCGGTTTTAAATGGGAGAATCTTCACCTTTAAACTGTGATTCTCTCCTCCTGCCCCATCCCCAGCCCCCACCCCCAGAGGAAATAACCGAGCATCTCCCTGTCAAGCTCTATCGGAATCTTGTATGTCTCAATAAGATCACCTCTCATTCTTCGAAACACCAATGAGTATCAGCCCAACCTTTCCTCATAAGACAAACATCTCATCCCAGGAATCAACCGAATGGAACTTTCTCTGAAGTGGTTCCAATGCAAGTTATGTCCCTCCTTAAGGTGATTAAAACTACAGTACTCCAGGTGCAGTCTCACCAATGTGCTGTACAGTTATAGCAAGACTTCCCTACAACTGTGAACAGAAACAAGAATGTCTATTCAAAATAATTTACACCACGATACTGATTTAAGATGAGAATGTGGCAAGTATAACATTTTATAAGATATCGTCTTCGTCTTGCAAAAGAGGTTGAACTGCAATCAAAATTATTGAGGGATGGTTATAAGACGAGTTTAGACCAATTTACCCAGGCTGCTGAAATCTCTCATTTCTGTACAGTGACACAAACAACATTTTCTTTAACTTTGGTCATCCCCTCAATAGCTCAGCAAGTAAATAGGATCCCTATAGTTAAGCATACTTGATGTCTGTGGTCTGTGATGAGTCAGCTCATTGCACCATATTAAAATTGGCCTCAGTTTCCAAGTCTAAGGGGAAGACACAACTAACAATTCCTGCTCCTGGTCACTAACCAGCCTGACTAACTATGATCCCCCCTTACCCTGGTCTTGCATGATAAATGGCCGTCTGAAGTATCATTCAGCAGCCACCACCTATAAAACTATACATCAATATCAATTAGCGCATTTAGGTGAAGACGTGACAATGAAATCAAGAACAATTCATTCCCCATCAGGGTCATTGGTTCATGGATCCTTTTCCCACAGTGCAAGTTTATAAACAAAGCTTAGTTGAGAGCACAGTTGCAGAGGTGCTGCTCTTCAAGCAGAGGCGAGGTACAACTACCACAGGATGCTTATGTAGATCTTTCAGCAGTCAATTACAGTTCAAGAACTGCATGTCGGACTTGGGACAATGGTGATGATTTGTAGGGCAATAAGGGTTGCAGTTTAAATGTAATACAAGATTTTCCTAGACAGAGTTACAATTCTAGGGAATAAATTTAGTCAGTCACAATACACCAGCCTACACACAGAACGGCTGAAAAGCCGTTCTTTATCCTAAATTCTTGAGAGCCAGAAATGGAAATCTGAAAGTGTTTAAATCACAGTTCCATGGTGGCAAAGCTTTAAAAGGGTGAACTGCATCTCAGTTAAATAAATAAAAATGTAGGCATTTTCTAAATAAACAAAGCTACATTGACTCCTGTTCTATTTCCCAACAAGCGTTCATCATCAAAAGAGCAAACTCTTCTTAAGATATAGGCAAATTCCACAATTATGAAATTTCAAATCATGGTTTCGAAAATGTATATTATACTCGTCAACGGGACACATTTTATCAGCCAATAACTGTCCATCTGTTTACCATCACAAAAAAAAAATCACCGTTACTCAATTCAGCAAAGGGAAAACCAATAAATATCTCAAATTTTGAGAAATCAATTATTATATTAAATGACCCCAAGGTTAGTGGAAACTTTTAGGATGAAATACCATTTTAATACGAATAGAAAGCGTGGCTGTATATACAGGAAATATCCCATTGTTTGGAATTTTCAGTGATACCGGACAGAGTGCAGACAATCTGATCATTAACACACCTCTATTTCTAGGTGAACTTTAAATTATATACAGCAAGAAAACAGCCACCTCAGCCTCCAAAGTAGATTATAGAAATTGTGAATCACAAGTAGGGTGTGAATACTCAAGCACCTGTTAAGTAATTCAAAATAGTGATCACATTACTTAACAGCTACAATCATTTAAGAAAATCTAGCCTGTCAAACACTTTTTGATTGTGTCATAGCAAAGACCTTTGGAGAACAATGTAACCATGGGAGGAAATCCAAGTAATCTAGTCATGATCAGGCACACACTTGAACCTTTGATTTGATACCCATAAAAACTTAACATTCAAAAATGTCATCACATTAACTCGTGCATTAATGCCACGATTAAAGAGTGAAGCAGCCTCTCACTAAATATCATAAATAGAAACTCTGATCAGAGGTATTACTACAAGTAATGGCTACATAGGCCATGACACAGTCAAAAAATAGAAAACAACCATTTTCTAAGATGCAGGCCACATTACATGTTTTTATTATCAAAAACAAGTTGATGCAATTTAAAGCCTTGGTCACTTGGTTAAACTGTACTAAAGCAGGTGTATTTGTCATCTTCAGGATGAATGCAACTCAAACTCAGGATCCTTACAATGGAGAGTAGGAAAAAAATTAAAAAGTATTTCACGTTTCCCCTTTGTTTTAATTTACACAGATCTTTTGAGAGCTTTATTTACAGAGCATCGAATCCAGTCTCATTTATAGCGATTATCACATATTACAGTGATGTTTAAAATGGAATCTTTGCAGAACCCAGAAAGAACAAAGGGCAGAGGTGTTTGTCAATGAAAGGGCATCTGGGCTATATAAGTGATTCCAAATTCCTCAGTTACTGAGCAGTCGTTCTGTTGCACATTCCACGTCCCAGGATTGTGAAGACAAGGCCACTATTACTGCATTCTGTAGAAGAAATACAAAAGTTATAATCTACAGCAGCCAGCATCAAGATTACATTTTCAAATTTTAAATTAGTGACAATAGGTATACCAAAAAGGGTTGATTGGTCAAATGCAAACCATGGAATGACATACAAAGTTAGATAATAGTGAATAAAATTAGTTAAGAGTCCATAATTAAGCAATTTGTATACAAAGTCTGGATAAATTTAGCTTGTTAACATAAACAAGAGCAATGCAAACTCTCTTAAAGCACCATGAGAATGTATGGAGGGGAGGGGGGGGGGGGGGGGGGGGGGGGGGAAGAGAACCACAATACACGCATTGGTAATAGTAGAAACTCACTTGTGCACAATCCCTCAAATCTTAATTGCAACATTTATTGAAGTCAAAAATTGAGGGTCAAGTATAAATGGAAGCCATTTTATGAGCAATCAGGTGGGACAATCCTTACATAAGAACAAAGGAGCAGCAGTAGACTATTTTTCCTCTTGAGCCTGTTTCATCATTCAATAAAATGATCTGTGGCCTAATTCCAGATACCCACCTTTGTTCCATGTCCCTCAATGCTTGCGGTTCAGAGAAATTCAACAATCTCAGATTTAAAATTAACAAATGACTCAGCATCAATTGTCATTTTGCAGAAGAGTGCCAAACCTTGTAGAGGTTATTTCCTAACCTCACTTTTGAAAGATCTAGTTTTATTTTTTATGCTATGTCCTCTGGTCCTAGACTTTTGAACCAGCCAAAATAGTTTCCCTTTGTCTACCCTTTCAGTTCCGAGTTTAGGTATGATTCTAGCTAATCTGTACTTCATTTCCTCCAAAGCCAATATATACTACCTACAGTGAGGTGCCCAGGACTACTTGCAATATCCCAACTGAGAGAAGGGTATAGCTGAAACATGACTTTTACTCCTTGTATTCTATTCCTCTACATATAAAGGCCTCTACATATAAAGGCCAGCATTTCACAAGCAGTTTCAATTATTTTTGTGCCTGCTTATGACATTTCAATGGTCTATGTACACAGACCCCAAAGTCTTGTTTGGCCTCAACTATTGCTAGCTTCTCACTGCTTAGAAAGTAATCTGACCTCCCTTTGCAGGTCCAAATTGGGTGCTCTCACACTTGTCTATAAATAAATCTATTTGGCACAGTTCTGTCTATTCACTTAATCCATTAATATCTCTTGGATTTTTGGCAATCTATCCCATCTTTATGATATAAACTGTCTCTGAAGCATGTTAACATTTTTCTTTTTTAATTTTAATATAAATTTAAAGTACCCAATTAATTTTTTTCTCCAATTAAGAGGCAATCCACCTACCCGGCACATCTTTGGGCTGTGATGGTGATACGCATGCAGACACGGGGAGAATGTGCAAACTCCACACAGACAGTGATCCGGGGCCGGGATTGAAACCGGGTCCTCAGCACCGTGAGGCAGCAGTGCTAACCACTGCGCCACCCATGTTAAATTCTTTTTGATCGACTCCCACTGACCTGTCATTTCAGCCATTAACAATTTGCATCGCTTATCGTGGACAGTCTCTATCTTATCCTGTTCAAGCAAGCCTAATCTAAATCTAACTGCTCCATATTTCTCCTTTCTTAAAAAATATTTTTATTGATGATTTTAAATTTTTAATATAACCATATAAAAACAGATGTTACAGGTTACACTATAAAAGAAACACAACCAACAGTATAGATCACTTCCAACCTCCAAATAACCGATGCTAACTAACTCTTGGCTGCCATCTCAGGTAAAACCCCAATCAACCCCCTTGACAGTATATTTGACCTTCTCCAAATGCAAAAATTCCATAAGGTCACCTAACCAGGCCAAGGCACTGGTCAGAGTAGGAGACTTCCACCCAAGCTGAACTCGCCTCTGGGCTAATAACGAGGTGAAGGCGAGACCATCCGCCTTCACCCCCGTCTGCAGCACCGGCGAGTCCGATACCCCAAAAACGGCCACTAAAGGACAAGGCTCCAGTTCGACATTAAGAATTACTGACATGGTGTTAAAGAAGGAGATCCAAAGGTTTAGCAAATTGGGATATGGCCAGAACATACGAGTGTAGTTAGCCGGCCTCCGAGAACACCACTCACAGTTGCCCTCCACCCCCAAAAAGAAACCACACATCCTGACCTTGGTCAGATGGGTTTCCTCTGGGTACTCCGGTTTCCTCCCACAGTCCAAAGATGTGCAGGTTAGGTGGATTGGCCATGCTAAATTGCCCCTTAGTGTTCAAAAAAGTTAGGTGGGGTTACTGGGTTACAAGGATAAGGTGGAGTTGTGGGCCTAGATAGGGTACTCTTTCCTAGGGTCGATGAAGACCCAATGGGCCGAATGGCCTCCTTCTGCATGGTAGGATTTCTATGATCTGCGAAAAGTATGCAGTGGGAGTCGGGTTTTCGACACCCTTTGGCAACCCCACGATTCTGCCTCCTCGAGCGGTTTTCGAGATAGGCAACCGTAGCATCTTATTGCCACCAGAGCGCTCTCAGCCTCCAATTCGCTATGCTTCAACAAAGCCATTTCCATTCTCTTAAATCGCCGCACCATGCTCCTTTACCTTCTGAGGTTTTCTCCAGTTTCGACAGTATGAGACCCCCGGCTCTTCTATCGATTTTCGATAGGCCTCAGACATAACTCTCCATTGCTTCGCGAACGGTTTCTTGAATCAGCTACTTGTACACCAGCAAGCATATCGGTCGCGATTGGAGCAGCCAGAATCACAGGAGCAGGCCCCATCATTTTCTCCAACGAAGAGCCTTGTGAAGACGCCAAATCCGTCGACAAAGTTCGATCTGTAGGTTCCTTTCCCCTGGCCTTTCTTGGCATCTCTTTAATATGTACACCTTATACTATCTAAGGTTTTTCAAAAAAATAACCCAGATTTATCCCTACATGCCGCCATCGGAAGTCCGTTTCTCCTTTCAAGCACAACTTTGAAATCCATCATATTATCATAGATCATAGAATTTACATTCGGCCCATCGAGTCTGCACCGGCTCTTGGAAAGAGCACCCTACCCAAGGTCAACACCTCCACCCTAACCCCACCCAACACTAAAGGCAATTTTGGACACTAAGGGCAATTTAGCATGACCAATCCACCTAACCTGCACATCTTTGGACTGTGGGAGGAAACCGGAGCACCCGGAGGAAACCCACGCACACACGGGGAGGATGTGCAGACTCCGCACAGACAGTGACCCAAGCCAGAATCGAACCTGGGACCCTGGAGCTGTGAAGCAATTGTGCTATCCACAATGCTACCGTGCTGCCCCTTTTTTAACATTTTTATTTAAGGGGCAATTTAGCGTGTTCAATCCACCTACCCTGCACATCTTTGGATTGTGGGGGCGAAACCCACGCAAACACGGGGAGAATGTGCAAACTCCACACGGACAGTGACCCAGAGCCGGGATCGAACCTGGGACCTCGGCGCCGTGAGACTGCCGTGCTACCACTGCGCCACCGTGCTGCCCTTGCCAAATAGCAATTATAATTGCTATTAGGTAAATATTCATGCACCTTTTAGACTGATAATTAAATATGGTACATTAACCATTCCAAATCTAATGTTCCCTGCCTCCAACACCACAGAATCACTGCCACAGCCTTAGGCGATTCCTTTGTATTTTTCTTCCAGAAGTTAAATTGGGCAATGTTAATTCAGGCAGAGCTCATTTAAAGCCTGACAGTCCATTAGTACAGCATTAGCAGAATCTTTGTAGCATATTCCCTTATAACAACCATGGACAATAAGAACTACTTGTAATTGTACAACTCCATAAATCTAATAAAATAGTCAACAGATTTTTAGAGATAGTATGAAATCAAATTTGACACTGAGCCAAACAAGGAGGCACTAGGTCAGATGACCAAAACCTTGGTCCAAGGGATAGGTTCTAAGGAGTGTCTCAAAACGGGGAAACAAGGTAGAGAGTCAGAGATCTCTAGGGAGAGAATTCCAGAACTTAGACAGCTGAAGGCACAGCCACCAATGATGGAGCAATTATCAGGGGCATTCAAGAGGCTGGAATTGGAGGACTTCAGGTACCACAGGTTAGGGATGAGGCCATGGCACAAGTGAAAGCAAGAATACTAATTTTCAAATAAAAGCATTGCTGGATTGGGAGCTAATGTAGGTCAGAGAGCACACACAGGTGATGGGTGGACAACATTCTGTGCAAGTTAGAACAGGGAAATGTTGACAGCATTCAGAGGTCAAAACAGAGTCACAAATTTTCTCCAACTGGGGGGAAAAAAGATTTTAGAAAGTGCTTGTGTATTTGAAACTGTAAACAGCAGAAAGATTGTGCTGTTACATAGTATATTTATCTGAAAACTAAACTATACCTTCGTTAAGATCAACTTTTTCAGAGACACATCTATCCACTTTCCATAAAGTTCAAAATACTTCTGAACAGAAAGGTTAATCATACTGCCTCCAAACGTGAACCTTTTGTCTTCACATATGCCAACAGACCTGCTGAGTCTTTCCAGCAGTTTCTGATTTTATTTTCAATTTCCAGCACCCGCGTATTTTGCTTTTATTAAATGGCTAGACCAAGTTAGTCTGAGCTTCGAACTGGCTGCAAAAAAAAAAAAAAAAGCCCTTGAAGCTAGGTTTTAGCCTATTACTTACATTGTACTTTTATATTGGGCAGTGAGAGCCAGGAGGAAACAAGAAATAAATGATGTTGAAAGTTAATTTTAAAATGGCTTCAATGCATATTAGAAATGCATAAAATTTCTTGTATTTAAAACTACTGTAAATGTACATTTCAATCACATGGGTTAACTGCATTAGTAAACTTGTTTCTGTCACTTTTTTGGTATACGGTAGGGTTTTTGCCCCTTCTCATCTTTAATACTGCAGTTGTTCGAGGCAGTGGCTCAATATGCTCAAAAAAGGATAGGAGGGGTAATTGGGTTACGGGGATAGGGTGGAAGTGACGGCTTGGGTGGGTCGGTGCAGGCTCGATGGGCCGAATGGCCTCCTTCTGTACTGTATGTTCTATGCGTTAATAATAATAATCTTTATTGTTGTCACAGGTAGGCTTATATTAACACTGCAATGAAGTTACTGTGAAAATCCCCCCGTAACCACACTCCGACCCTAAAAACATTCCGGCGCCCTCTCCATATCTTTTTATAACTGACCAGAAATGTCTAACCAAGCTTTGATACAAGTTTAGATAACTTCTCTACTTTTTAATTCTGACCGACGAGTGCTTGGTTTGAATGTTGTACTGTCTTATTAACCTATTCAGCATTACTCAGTTCTATCTATATTATAGATCCTTCACTCAACTATAGCTACCACATAATTTACTCCTCCAATGCTCTGTTGGTGTACCCTTCTGAAGTATTTAAGAAATGTCAGTTGCAGCTCTTGGCTATACTTGAGGGGCCGACAATATTCAACATTTTGCTGCCCAAGTCCCACTACTTCAATTCTGAAGCATTTCACTTCAGACTACCAGACAATAAATATCAAATTTGTTACTAAATTGTAACTTATTTGGCTTGTTGAAATTTTGCTTTCTAATAAAGCCCAGAACATTCCCAGAATAGTTAAATGCTGATAAAACCATCTTAAGGAAACCATCCTACTGCAGCCTAAACACACAAGGCAAAACAAAAAAGGCAGTCATGACTGTAGCTGGACACCTAGGGCACAAATGCATAAGTGGGTTTTCTACTCACCAAAGGTTTAAAAACCCATTGCGACTGCAAGCTCAACACTTTATTCGCATCTGGTCTGTGCACAATTCCAATTCTAAAAGCCACATTCATTGCCCAAATCATGACAAGTTGTTCTCATTTGTACAATCGGCAGAAGGTTCCACCATCCCTGATATTGCCAGCTCAAAAATGGATGCATTTTAAATAACAAATTCTGGTTCAAATTACCAGCATGAATATATCCATGGATAAACACCAATGCAACAACACAGTAGGGATGTGAATAGAAGAGGACATTCCAATGAACAGTGCAGGAGGGCATGCTAGGAGCAGCACCAGGCATATCTAAAAATGTGTCAACCTGGTGGAGCTACATGACAGGAAAACATGCATGCCAAACAGCAGAAGCAGCCTGTGACAGACAAAGCTAAACAATCCCACAAGCAATGGATCAGATCGAAACACTTCAGTCCTGCCACATCCAGTTGTGAATGGTGGCGGACAATTAAACAAATCACTGGAGGAGGCGTCTCCACAAATATCTCTATTCTCAATGGTGGGGAAGCTCAGAACATTAGCGTAAAAGAGAAAGTTGAAGCATTTGCCAGCTATCTTCAGATATAAGTGCCAGCCAGATGTTCCATCTTGGCCTCCTCCTTGGGTCCTCAGCAACACAGATGCCAGTCTTCAGCCATTTTGGGTCACTCCATGTGATGTCAAGAAATGGCTGAAGGCACTGGATACTGCAAAGACTCCGGACCCTGAAACATTGCGGCAATAATATTGCTTCAGTATCTGAGAAATCACGAATGGTGCTGAACATTCTGCAACCATCAGCGAACATCCCCACTTCTGTCCTCATGATGGAGTGAAGGAATGAATGACGTTTTTCTTAAAATAAATTTAGAGTATCCAATTTTTTTTCCCAATTAAGGGGCAATTTAGCATGGCCAATCCACCTACCCTGCACATATTTTGGTTGTGGGGTTGACATAGGAAAATGTACAAACTCCACACGGAGAGTGACCCAGAGCCGGGATCAAACTCGGGTCCCCGCGGCCATGAGGCAGCATTGCTACCCACTGCGTCACCGTGCCGCCCAAGGAATGGATGAAATTGAAGGGATGGGTGCAATCATTTTAGAACTAGAAGCTTAATAAGTCGTCTCAATAAAGTGATATTGAAAATCCTAAAAGAATGAAATAATAAGACATTTGAAGCAGAAGGTGAAGAGATACGGACTGTATTTAGGCCAGGAATTGCAATGAGAGAGGACAATATTTAACCCAAGAACAATCTTTGATAAACATATGGAAGTAAAGACAAACATTCACAAAGACAAAGCTCTTTCTGCAGAATCAGACGAGGCTCTACAAAATATAAAATCAAGTAAAATATAGAAACTTAGAATACGGGGCTGAAGTTCAGTTCAGAACAAACAAGATATCTACATCAACCCAAGTAGCACAGATGGAGTCAATAGCAAGGCTCAATAAAGATCATTTTGTGCTTCCCAATGCTGAATCGGAGTAACTTGTGATTAACTCAGGACTTTTTCAGCACAAGATGTTACGGGTTGAGAAAAGAGACACAGCTAAATACCATCAAGCTGCAGTTGAAAGCTGACCTTGTGATTTTCTATAATTTCACCAAGAGGTAGCATGTAGGTTAGGGGACAGACCCTGACGATAGATACTTAGAGAACCCTGAAGAGGAATAGTGCAGTTGGAGGAAGAGGAAGATAGCGATTTGTGATGACACTCGGATTGGCAGAAATAGAACCAGATAAGCAGTCCATAGAGTTAATGTAACCTGAGAAAAAGCATGACAGGAGGATGGCATGACCTACCAGAATTGCACACTGCGGATTGATGCCAAGGAGCACAGTGCACCACTGCCACAGTACCAACAACACATATTAGCATTGTGAACATAATAGGATACATAATATAAAAATCATAAATTTTAATCATGGTCAACAGTAAACCAGTTGAATTTCTTTCCCTCTTTCACAGAAAGAGACGCTCAATCTGATTTTGTTTTCAGGAATTTGTCAGAGAAATGTATCACTTTTTAGATAAGGAACACTTTTTTTTCCCTTACTGAATTTCTTCTTTCATAGAACTCAAGGATTCTCATAAATGAACTAAGTAGTTTCGACGTTTTAAAAAATTATTCCCCCTTTCCAGGACATGAACATGTAATTTATAAATTTACTCTAAAGATTCGATAAGCTTTGCCCATTTAAAGTTAGATTTTCCAAGTCCTTACATTTGGATAGGACATTAGACTAAGCTTGCTTCTCCTTGTACCATTTATTAAGTTGGCTGTTTTCAAAGAAGTCAAGATTCTCCTATTGTCTTGACCAACATTTACTCTCCTAACAGATATCAAATACAATAAATATATAAATTAAGTGATCTTTTTATTTCACGTTTGTTTGTGGGTCACCAGGGATACTGATGGCTGCAATTCTGTTCAAAATAGTTATTGCATTTCAAATGCAATTCATTCGTTAAGCAATTTGACATTTTCAACACAATGCAGAGCCATATATAGCAAACGTACAAAAGACAAAGAACCAGATATAATGATTGCGCTAAAGTTGTAATTGGAAAACTGTCTATAAGTGAACACTTACTGCATGTGTTAGATAAAATTACTCTCAATACTTACTTTATCAAAGCCCATAGCACACAGTTTGTCTACCTTTCTAGTGTACTCGGGGCTAGGAACTGGTGCTCCAGCATACACGTGCGCCCAGAGTCGGGCTGTCTGTTTAAACATCTCTGGATTTTGCTTGTACTGCAGAAAGAACATACTCCATAAGCACATTGCTCATATAGAGGCTATAAAGAAATTTCATTAATTTAGTGTTATTAATCAATATTTTCAGAAAGACAATTTTTGAATTTGAAGATGAATTAAACGGATGCTTTAAAAATATACAAAGGTGTGGCAGCACAGTGGCTAGCACTCCTGCCTCATGGCGCCGAGGTCCCAGGTTCAAGCCTGGTCCTGGATCACTGTCCGTGTTGAGTTTGCACATTCTCTCCGTGTTTACGTGGGTTTCGCCCCCACATTCCAAAGATGTGCAGGGTAGCTGGATTGGCCACTCTTTTGAGGTCCACCAACAAAACAGAAGAAAGGAAAACAAACTGAGGGACAAAGCAAAAAAGGGCCACTCCTGCCCGAACATAACAAAGATCAACGGAAACTTAAAAACATCAAATAAGAGTGCAGGTAAAGGGGATAATAAAGCACCCCAGCCCTTGAGGTGCCCATGGACACCGCATGTTCCCTTTCCAGGGATGCCCGGTCGCGAATGTAGCCGCGGAAGAGGGGCAGACAGTCTGGCTGGACAACCCCCTTAGTTGCCTGCGGTTTGGACCTATAAATGGCGCGCTTCGCCAGACCCAGGAACAGGTTCACAAGGAGGTCCTCCCCCTTCCCCACCCCTCTCCACACCGGGTGCCGTTAGATTAGGAGCGTGGGGCTGAAGTGCAAACAAAACTCCAGCAAAAGATTGGTTAGAAAACTAAAAAGGGAGTGCAGCCTAAAACATGTAACATACACACGGTCCACGGACTCCACAAGGCCGCAAAAATGGCAGGCTTCTTGGGAGTCCGTGAACCGGTGCAATCGGTGTTTGTAATGCACTGCTGCATGCAACACCCTCCACCCCAGGTCCCCAAGATTGAGGGGGAGGACTCCTCCATAAAGGGAACTCCAGTGGGGACCTCCACCGCCCGGCGGCAACAAGGCACGCCATGGCGTGTCCGGACTTTTTTTTAAACCCAATACCTCATTTTAAGTTAATAATTGTATATGGCAGTTTGAATGATCACAGGATTTGTCCTGTCGAGATTGGTTACAAAAGAATGCTGAAATATAATTCAATGTTTAGCAGCGATTTCTTTCATTTTTTGTAAAACTGGTTATTTCCCAGATGATTCCTGGGTAAGAACACCCTGTGATGTAACATTAAACAGGAAGCTTCTCAGTTGTTCTGGAAACTGACCCGTCCCAATATTTGGATGTTTGGTCAATTTTTTTAAATTCAAGAGCCTATCTGCATTGTTCTGGCTGCTGCCATGTCTTTGCTAACCTGTTGTGCCACGACTGCATCCTGTGGGTCATCTGGTTCAGCTGCTGCCAGTAAGGCTTGTAACGATAATAAAACTGTTCTTAAAGTCATAGCAGCTGCCCTAAAAATCGAATGGAGCAACAAAGTCAGTCACTGAACAGAGGACAAAATTCCAGATCATTTATTTTCAACAAATTCCAGATCTTGTACAACTCACTCCTGAAAATTCATTTTTTTAGATTGTGAAAAGCAAGAAAGTATTAAATAAAAGTGCTGTCAGGCTTCCTCCTAATAAGGATTACAGAGTACCAAAGGCAAAGGACTGGGACAGATTCCTGATCAACAGTGTTCAGAATATAGCACTCTAGTGTAACCTAGAATGAGGGAGAATAAATAATGCTATTCAGACAATAACTTGAATGTTGCTGTTGAGACATTGTAGTCAAATATAAAAATGTAAATTGTTGAAAACACATTTCGTTTGCAAGAAGGGTTATAAAATATCATACTGGTATCATCTTTGAGAATATCTGAACTCCCAAGTTATCTTTGTCATAGTCATGGAGTTTTACAGCGTGGAAAGAGGCCCTTCGGCCCATCAAGCACCTAACTATTCTAATCCCATTTTCCAGCACTTGGCCCGGAGCTTTGTACGCTATGACATTTCAAATGCTCATCTAAATACTTCTTAAAAGGTGTGAAGGTTCCTGCCTCTATCACTCTATCAGGCAGTGAGCTCCAGGTTCCAACCACCCTTTGGGCGAAAAGGTCTTTCCTCACATCTCCTCTAAACCTCCAGCCCCTTAGCTAAATCTATGCCCCTTGGTTATTGACCTCGCCACTAAGGGGAAAAGTACCTTCCTACCCATCTTATGTCCCTCATAATTTTATAATGTGGAGATGCCGCCGTTGGACTGGGATGGGCACAGTACAAAGTCTTACAACATCAGGTGTAAGTCCAACAGGTTTGTTTTGAATCAATAGCTTTCGGAGCGCAGTTCCTTCATCAGGTGAATGAGGAGATGAGTTCCATAAACACATGTATAGATAAATTCAATGATGCAAGATGATGCTTTGAATGAGAGTCTTTGCAGGTAATTAAGTCTTTACAGGTCTAGACGGTGCAACTGCAGAGAGGGATAACAACAGGTTAAAGAGGTGTGAATTGTCTCAAGCCAGGGCAGTTGGTAGGATTTCGCAAGCCCAGGCCAGATGGTGGGGGGTGAATGTAATGAGACATGAATCCAACGTCCCAGTTGAGGCCCGACTCATGCGTGCGGAACTTGGCTATCAGTTTCTGCTCAGTGATTCTGTGTTGTCGCGCGGCCTGAAGGCCGCCTTGGAGAAGGATTACCCGAAGATCAGAGGCTGAATGCCCTTGACTTCTGAAGTGTTCCCCGACTGAAGGGAACATTCCTGCCTGCCGATTGTCACGCGATGTCCGTTCATCCGTTGTCGCAGCGTCTTCATGGTCTCGCCAATGTACCACACCTCGGGACATCCTTTCCTGCAGCGTATGAGGTCCGTATGAGGTAGATAATGTTGGCCGACTCGCACGAGTATGTACGGAGTACCAGGCGGTTGGTGTTCTCACGTGTAATGGTGGTATCCATGTCGATGCTCTGGCACCTCTAGCATGGCAGGTTGTGTTGTGAGGTTGCCATGGCAGGGTTGTGTGGTGTCATGGTCGCTGTTCTCCTGAAGGCTGGGTAGTTTGCTGCAAACAATGGCCTGTTTGAGGTTGCGCGGTTGTTTGAAGGCTAGTAGTGGGGTTGTGGAGATGGCCTTGGCAAGATGTTCGTCTTCATCGATGACATATTGAAGGCTGCGAAGATTTCGGCGTTGTTTCTCCGCTCCGGGGAAGTACTGGATGACAAAGGGTACTCTGTCGGTTGTGTCCCGTTTTTGTCTTCTGAGGAGATTGGTGTGGTTTTTAGCTGTGGCGCATTGGAACTGTGGATCGATTAGTCGAGTGACATATCGCATTCTTACGAGGACGTCTTTCAGCGTCTGTAGATGTCTACAGACACTGAAGGTGTATAATTTTATACACCTCAAACAGGTACCCCATCAGCCTTCTCTGCTGCAGGGAAAACAACCCCAGCCTATCCAGTCTCTCTTGATACTGAAACACTCCAGCACAGGCAACATCCTGGTGAATCCCCTCTGCACCCTCTCAGTGCAATCATTTTCTTCCTGTTGTGTGGTGATCAGAACTGCACAGAGTACTCCAGCTGTGGGCCAACAGCACTTTATACTGCTCCAGCATAACCTCCCCACTATTATATTCAATGCCTTGGTTAATAAAGGCAAATGTCCCAAAGGCCTTCGTAACTACCTTACCTACCTGTCCTGCTGTCTTCAGAGATCTGTGAACATGCACAGATCTGTACTTCCTGGGGTCTGACCATTTATTGTTTATTCCCATGCCTTCTTAGTCGTCCCAAAATGCACTAACTCTCACTTTTCAGGGTTAAATTCCATTTGCCCCTCTTCTGCCCATCGAACCAGCCTATCTATATTGTCCTGTAATCCAAGGCCTTGCTCCTCACTATTTACCACACCACCAACTTGTGTCATCATTAGTTTCTGGACTTCCGGTAGCAGGGATGTGCTGAGCGGTTGCAGGAAAGGTGGCTCTCCTCCTGGAAGTTTGGAATTTGGCACTTTTAGACCGAAAATAGGCCACTAAGCCTGCAAACCAACCGCCCCCCCCCCCCCCCCTCCCCCCCAACCCCTCCATTTCCCCCTTGAAGATAACCACAGATACAGAGAGATGTCTGCGAACAACTCAAAAAGAGAGATGTCTGCGAACCACCCCCCACCGACCCCCCTCCAAGAAATCCACAGATACAGAGAGATGTCTGCGAACAACTCAAAAAGCAAAAGAGACAATAAAGTTAGCAAGAGTTTGGAGAGAAAGAACAAGGCAAGCACACGGAGCAAAACACAACAGAGCAGGCTGGGTCGCGGATGCACATGCCAGACTACCCCCGCCCCGCCAATAAGCCAGTGGATGGAGCACATAACGCAGGAGCTCCTAAATCATTAAGCCGGAGATGATGGCAACGGTGAAGGCAGCGGATGCTCTGACCTCCTTCAAGGAAAAGACAGAAGCGCAGAAAGCAACAATAAGTGGGCTAGGACTGTCCAACCTGGTGGAATTTCAGGTTGGAGAAGCTAAAGTACATCATCCGGGGATCGAAGAAATGTTCACCAACTTGCTCCAAGACCTGTTCATAACCAGCAACCAATAAAGTAGGGAGGGGGGATGGGGATCCAGGACAAGTCACAAAATAGGGGAGAGAAAGGAAGGGGAGAAGAACAGTGGGAGGGCAGGGGGTGAGGAGGAGGAGAGAAGACAAAAGCACACAAGAAAAACACTTGACAGGTAGAGGAGAAGAAAAACGCAAGGGACAGTTTGCTTGTAAATTACTGCCTGAACCACAGGGGCTGCAAATGTTTGTGAATACGTGTGTTGGTCTTGTTATGTAAAGTTTGCAATGAAATGTGAAAACACTAACAAAAATATATATATATTTTTTTAAATCATTGGTTTCTGTACGGAGGAATAGGAAACAATAGCAGCTTCACGTTAAAAGGTCAGAATTTAGTATACCCACAAAACAGGAAATTCTAAGCCCAAACTATGGAATACCAGTATATTCAGTGGTGTCCAGTCCTGACATTTTCAATCATGTACAATTCTCAGCCAACTCTATTATTTTTGCAGTCAGACCTAAGATTGTCCAGTATTTTGTTTTAGATTCCAGCATCTGCAGTAATTTGCTCTTATCTATTATTTTTGCTACTGGGTTAGAAAGGAATATGGCTACTGTAAAAGCTGCGTTAGTTGGCAGCTTTGCACAAATTTGGAGTACAACTTAATAACCAATTAGATAATAACCACTTAGTCCAAAGCAAAATGAAGGAATGAAAATCGCTTATTGTCTCAAGTAGGCTTCAATGAAGTTAGTGTGAAAAGCCCCTAGTCGCCACATTCCAGCGCCTGTTCGGGGAGGCTGGTACGGGAATTGAACCGTGCTGCTGGCCTGCCTTGGTCTGCTTTCAAAGCCAGCGATTTAGCCCTGTGCTAAACAGCCCCTTCTAAAATCTAAAAGGGGCCAAATGAAAATGTTGATTCTATTTCCTTGAGCATATTCTTACAATTTTTCCACTTGCGCACAGAGTACTGGTCAGTATAAATGCATACCAGGGGGCAGCATGGTGGTGCAGTGGTTAGCTCTACTGCCTCACCACGCCGAGGTCCCAGGTTCGAGCCCGGCTCTGGGTCATGTGTGGAGTTTGCACATTCTCCCCGTGTTTGTGTGGGTTCCGCCCCCACAAACCAAAGATGTGCAGGGTAGGTGGACTGGCTAAATTGCCCCTTAATTGGAAAAAATTAATTGGATACTCTAAATTTATATATTTTTTAATGCATATCAATGAGACTGTTTTAGTTTTGCTCAGCACCTTCAGAGGAGAAAAAACTTGGTGGAAAGTGTTTAAAACTGTGTACTAAATTTTAGGTTGCAAAACAACTAAAGCGAATGAGGGGAAAGAAATGAAATTCTCTAGTTAAACATCATGTCAAAGCGACTTGAAATATCACACAGGACAATTTCCATACCACTAGTGTCTGTTGCAGAATAGCCAAATAAAGTGAAACTTACTGAACACAGCCCCTACAATATCCTGGCTCTAATTCCATACATTTCAAGTACTGCCCATCTCCTCCTCCACACCTGCTGCTCCAACAACCCTCCCCACCCTCACTATCAAAATACAACTGAGCACTTCACAGCATCTACAAAAATAAGTGCAGTCAGCCCATAACGTCACATGTGGCCGATTCCATTTAAAAAGGAAACCTATGAAGGTAGACTATTAACAGGCAGCAAACAATTGTAGCTCTTAAAAATTGTCCTAATACTAAATAGCAACAGGCCTGAAAATATCTGATTTTTAAAAATCTTATGTTTTACTTAGTTAAGATAAAGAATGGCCTCTCCTTTGGCTGCAGAATTTTTCCAACAAATGTCTGAACAAAGAAGAACTTCCCCAAGTGCAATGCTCGGTCGCTGCTACTTCGTTGCGGTAGGTACATTTCTCAAATTAAGTGAAGGGAAAATTATCCAGGGGTCCATTTCTTACTGAGGCCGGAGGAGAAAAGGGAAACAAACTGCAAGAGTAATGGAAACAGATGAAACTTATTGAGAAAACAAAACAGCAATTTAAAAGAAAATTTTTGCTATCATTGGCAAGTGTCAAGACAGTTTTTATTGCATGTTTCCTATTTGCAAACTGAATTTCTAGCTCCTTTTTTAAGATTTTGGACAATCAAGTTATTTATTTATTTATTCGTAATCTATACAATATGTGACTTACAGATCTGCAATATTGAGGTACACTTAACTGACCTCTGAAGTAGCTTAGCTAAATTATATTGGGCTGTTTAGCACAGGGCTAAATCGCTGGCTTTAAAAGCAGACCAAGGCAGGCCAGCAGCACGGTTCGATTCCCGTAACAGCCTCCCGAACAGGCGCCGGAATGTGACAACTAGGGGCTTTTCACAGTAACTTCATTTTTGAAGCCTACTTGTGACAAGAAGCGATTTTCATTCATTTTTCATATCAAAATCGCTATGAAAACCACAATCGAAATAAAACCAGAGGAACCAAACATCAACTGAAGGACAGGATTCAACACATCCAAGGCACACCCAGTACAGTGAACCCTGTAAGGGTCTCCTCGCTAACACCTCGTAACTTGTGCCAAAATCTTTGAGAGCTGAGCTAGGTAGAACAAAGGATAGCCTGGAAGTCATAGTCTCAGACAACATCGCAAAGCTCCTCCATCACCATCCCGAGTTATGTCCTGTTCCACCAGCAGGACTGACACACCAGAGGAGACACCACAATGGTATACAGTCAGGAGTGAATGGCCCTGGGAGTCCTCAACAATAATTCCAAATCTCATGTAGCCTCCCAAGTGGCAGGGTCAAGGATGCCATAGAACTGCTGTAGGGGTAGGGTGAACAGCCCAGAGGTCTCATTTTAGGAACAATGACAAAGGTAGAAAGAGAAATTGCATCCTGCAAGTAGACTTTAGGGCAGAGTTGATCAAACTCAGGGTCGCCACCCACAGGCAGGTGTCGGGAGGGTCGCGGAGCGGTCAGTCGCGGAGAAGTGCCCAACAGCCACCGCCAGCTTTTAGATTGAGAATGCCGGCCACAGCTACCAGCAACCGCAACATTTTGCCTTGCTCCATCCGATTGGCATTCAGATTATGCAATGGTTGATTACCTTTCCTAATATTACATCCGACGTCTAATTGTTCCGCTGACCAATAGGAGCAAGTGGGGGCGGAATTTCTGGCGGTGGACTGTTGGAGGCCGGGACCTGTGAAGGACATGGAGAGCGACAGAGTGAAGTTTGTGTGGGGGACTAGAATGGCGGGTCACAATGCTGGCAGTCAGCACCAGTTCACTGGCTTCCACAAGTACTTCAATGCCTACACCATTACAGGAAGGACGAATTATGTGATAGCTACATAAACACGGATTGCTGCAATCTGTTTGTTCTTCTAACTGAGATCCAAGTAGAAGGCAACAGCAGCAATCACAGAAAAGAAATGTGTGGTTATCCCCTGGGACAGGCCAAGTGGAATTTAAGGACTAGCATGTGAAATCTGTGTGAATGTTTGAAACCTCTGCAATCTGGTCACTATAATGGTGTATTAGAAGGTGCCCGATGTCAGCGTGTATCCCAGTACTGTCTCATCCGGACGTCAGCGAGCTGTCCCAGGACCAAATTTCTTTTTTAAAACGGCAGAAGTGGTGAGCGAGCAGATCACATTCCCGGCGTGTACTCTGACGTCAGTCGTTCCCTGCTTTGGCCGCAAAATCCTAGAGGAGAGATTCCTCTATTTTCTAGCTGCCAGCAAGCAAGGAACAAGAGTGTGTGAAGAACTGAAAATTGATCGATTTGTAATAAGGAAGAGAAGGCCAGAGACACAAACAGGCCAGGATCCCACAACTGAATGGATAGCTTCTCAGGAGACTTCAACGTAGGTCAAAGCAGTGCTGGTGTAAGCTCCATGACCTCTGATGAACAATCCATTAAGAAGCTGAAATCGGAAACAAAGCAGTATAAAAGATGATTTCGTGATATGGCTTTATTAATAATGCCAACACAAATCATGATGCAAAACCCATGTGCATTATATCCCGGAAAGTAGTGGCAAATGAAAGATTAAACTTTCAAAACTTCAAAAGCATTTGAAGACTAAGCATGGCGAGTTAGAGGACAAACCTCTTGATTTTTTTCAAAGGATGCAGTGAGAACTTAAATCATCAGCTGAAGCCCTTAGCAGAAATGTAACATTGAGTGATGAAGCAAGTCAGACTGTGGGGTCCAAGCCGGCTCGCGGGTCACAACGGTCGGCCAGCATGGGTCACGACGGTTGGCAAAAATAAGTTTGAAAAACACTGCTTTATGTAGGAAATTGAAAAGCAGGACTTTAACGGTGGTAATCTCCGGATTACTCCTGGTACCACGCAAGCGTATAGGATTAGAATTTGCGGTTTGTGAATTGCAGTGGACTTAGGCATTCTGGGAGATAGAGTTGATGTGCCTCATGACCAACCTCTTAAAGTACTTCATAATGATAGATGTCAAGGCCACCGGACGATAGTCATTGAAGCACGTTGCCTGGTTCTTCTTTGGCTGGTACGATAGTGGTCTTCGTGAAGCAGGTGAGGACCTCGGAACGGAGTAGGGAGAGGTTAGTGATGTCTGCAAATACATCCACCAGCTGCTCCGTCCAAAACCAGGGAACCCGTCGCTTTCCGAGGGTTCACTTATAAGAAGCTGTGACGATAGGTTTGGCTGTGTCCGAGGCTGCTGGGGCAGTTGATAACTGTTTGATGGTTTCCTGCTCGACCGAGCATAGATTGTATTAAGTTCACCGGGGAGGGGTGCGCTGCTGCCGGAGATTCTGCTCGGCTTCGTCATGAGCCCACCCAGGGAGGAGACACCAGAAGTGATCATCTCCCTCGATGCAGAGAAGGCCTTCGACTGGGTGGAGTGGAAATATCTCATCATGGGGTACTGGAACAGTTTGAGCCAGTGTTCACCTCATGGGTGAAACTGCTGTACATCGCTCCCATGGCGTACAGACACCAGCTCAGGCTACTTCCAACCGCACAGTGGCACGAGGGAGGAAGGCCCATTGTCCCCTCTGCTGTTCACTCTGGCAATTGAGCCGCTGGTTATCATGTTCAGACCAGCGGAGGGGTGTAATGGCATTCAGGGAGAGACAGGGAAGAGTCTCTCTCTATACGGATGACCGGCTCCTCCACCTAGATAGCATGGGTAAGACAATGGTACTCCTGAGGGACTTCGGAGCCTTCTCGGGATTATAAACTCAACCTGAGCAAGAGTGAAATCTTCCCGGTGAAACCTAGGGAGGAGAAGCAGAGCTGGGAACACCGCCGTTCAAACAGACCTAAGTCAAGTTCAGGTACCTGGGGATTCAGATAGCCCACAACTGGAACCTGCTCCACAAGTGGAACCTGTCCAACCTGGTGGAGGTGGTGAAGAGGGACCCGCAGAGGTGGGATTCACTCCCACACTCCCTTGTGGGGAGAGTGCAGATAATAAAAACAAACATACTGCCAAGGCTCCTCTTAATATTTAGATCAGTCCCGATCTTCGTCCCAAAATCCTTTTTCACCAAGGTGGACAAATTAATCTTGGTCTTCCTGTGGATGGGAAAGAATCCCAGGATCTGCAAATCCATCCTACAGAGGGGGCAGCGCTTAGGGGACTGAGCGCTTCCGAATCTCCTGTTCTACCATTGAGCAGCCAAAATGGCTGGGGGAGCTGGGGACGGAATGGGTACAGATGGAAGAGACCTTCCGTATCAGAAAGTCCCTGCTGGCACTGGTCTCCACCCCATTCCCATGTCCCCCAGCCAAGTACTCGACGAGCCCGATAGTGGTAGCCACACTAAGAACCTGGAACCAACTCAGACATCACTTCAAACTGAAAGACATGTTCATCACATGCCCCATCTGCACAAACCACAGTTTCATCCCGTACAAAATGGGCACCACGTATAAAACCTGGAGAAGGAAGGAAGGGGTGCACATGCACATGGTAGAGTAGCAACCCTGGGGGAACTAACATAGAAGCTGGAGCTCCCGAAAGGGAACAAGCTCAGATGTCTCCAAATGAAGTCCCTTATCGTTCCCAGACACACCCAACTGGACAGAATTAGCACAGGATGAATTATGGACGACTCGAGGAGGTAAGGGCCCCACGAGATGAAATGACAGGCGGAAGAACTGGGCACCTGGATAGGGGGAGGATTCTGGAGCGAGGTACTACACGGGGTGAATTCCACCTCCTCGTGCACAAGGCTGAGTCTGCCAGCAGCTGAAGGGGTGCATAGGACACACCTGACCAGGACACGCATGCATGGGTTTTTCCCCAGAGGTGGTAGACATATGTGAGAGGCGCCAGGTGATCCAGCCAACCGCTCCCACATGGTCTGGTCATGCACAAGGCTGGCCAGATTCTGGACCACCTTCTTCGAGGCCCTGTCCGATGCCGTGGGAGTGGA